>NC_083356.1:120214937-120518826 GCF_030254825.1 Meriones unguiculatus | reverse complement strand
CTCTTTCAAAGGACCCGGGGTTCAATTCCCAGCACCCACATGGCAGAGCTCCAAGGAATCTGACACCTTCACACTAACGCACATAAAATAAAAACAAATTAAATAAATTAAAAAAAAAAAAAAGAAAGAAAACAGGCCGAACAATTCGTGAGGAACAAACCAGTAAGCATCTCCCCTCTATGGCCTCTGCAGCAGTCCCTTGCCTCTCTAAATTCCTGCCCTGACCGCCATCAGTGATAGACGGTGATACAGATGCAGAGGCCAGAAGTTGAAACAAACCCTTTCCTCCCCAAGCTGCTTAAGGTCAAGCTGTTTTATCACACCAATTGAGACCCTAAGTCATTCTCAAACCAAAGCCCGACTGGGGGTAAACAGTAAGACAACGTGTAGGCCTAATCGATAAAAAAAACTGCCCATTAACCTCTAAGTAGGGTCTTCCCCCTGGAATGAACCAAATGAAGCATTGCTCTGCATTAATCGATATCATCTTCATCTTGATTTCTTTTTGTGGATTCCGGAGCCGCGTGTATGATGGAGCTGTCCAATTCAGAACTGTTACCAGCTCAGGTCAAACCTTTACATCTTTAATATACCCAAGCTTACGGTTTATTCATTTTTACTTTTTAATATTGAATTTATTTATTTACCTATTTATTTGTGTGTGCACACACATGTAGGTGCCCGAGGAAGCACACGTGCCTCAGCATCTATGACAAGGCCAAGGGACAACTGTTCTCTCCTTCCACCAAAGGGTCCTTTGGAATGAAACCCAAGTCACCAAAGTTGGCCACAAGTGCCAACTTTGAGTTGTCGGCTTGCCCCCAAAACTACCTTTCACCAGGACCAATTTCTACAAAGGCAGAAAGATCTAGTCTCAACAACTGCTTTATTTTATCTTATTTTTTTAAGGTTTATTTTTTTAAGTACTCAGTGTGGGCCTTAATGGACTGCCCACAGCTCGGTGTGGTGGTGCGTGCCTTTAATCTCCGCAGAGGCAGGGGGCTCCCTGGGAGTTGGAGGGTGCATGGTCTCCATAGCTAGTTCCGCTGAGTTTACATAGAGAAACAGTGTCTGAAAAAAACAAAGGGACTACTTGCGCTGCCAAACAGCCTGTTCGCAGGCATCGGCCTCCTTTCTTTCCCCTTTGTTTTGCAAAGTGGATTCTTCCCCGACTTCCTGCTGGCCTGCTGTTTGTGAGCCTTGGGGGGGGGGTGCATGGAGGGGTGGGGCTGGGAGTAGGAATCTTCCCTCTCACTTCAAAGTACTTTCTCCAAATAACAATGTTTCCAAAACCAGGTGAGGTAGCCCACCCAGACCTTTAATCCCAGTATTCTGGAGGCAGAGGTAGGTGAATCTCTGTGAATTCCAGGACACTTGAACTGTAGAGTGAGACTCTGTCTCAAAACAAAACTGCTCCCCCCCCCCAACAAATCGTGTGGCCTCCACACAGTGCCCTCTGGGATCGCCTTGTAAGAAGGCGAGTCTTGTGAAAACTGAAATGCTAGATACTCTGTAAGGCAAAAGCTCCCAGAGAATTGATTGTCGCCCAGACGTTTCATAACTCTGTAAACTGTAGAAAAACAGATACAGCAAACCAACCTGTTCGTGGAGGGACCACCCTTGCTGCTTCCCAGCAAAGGCCAATTGTGCAGCCTTTGCAAATTCTTTTTTGTTTTAGCTCTTGTTTGGCTTTGTCTGAAGTCTTTGAATTGGCTCTGCAATCTGTGGTTTTCTAGTGCTCTCATTTAATTAGTGTGTGACTAAAATGTTAACACAGTAATTTATTGCTGCCTGATCATCTTAATTTTTATCCTTTTTCTTGAAAACTGTCTAGCACAATAAAGGGGAATCTCAGGCAGGAAATGACAGCACATTCAAAAGGGAAATGGAATAGGGTTTGGTGAAGGGACTATTTTTAGGGGTGTGAGTTAAGCCACTGGGGAACTATGGCCAGACTAGAGGAACACAAGGCTGGCCAGCAGGAAGGGGCAGGGGAATAAATGACCTTTCTCTCCTTTTGTCCTTTTGTTCTCTGAGCCCTGTGAAGCCAGAGGGCACTGGAGACAGGGTGATACTGACAAACTTGTTTTTCACTGCTTCCCCCGCACTTTTTACGGATCATGAATTCTTGATGAATCTAGAGTGTGGCTCAAATCTGCTAAATTGGGGGGGGGACTATTAAGTATGGACTGGGGCATTGTGGAGCATGCCTTTAACCTCAGCGTTCAGAAGACAGAGGCAGGTGAATCTCTTGAGTTTGAGGCCAGCCAGGGCTCGTGCATAGTGAGACCCTGTCTCAAAAAGAAAAATATACAAAGAGAGAACTTTAAAGAAGAGTTACATAAGACATCCCACATACATGAGTAACAGCTCTTTTTTAATGTCCTCTCCAGCTCCAGGACAGCTTCTTGAATAAGAAGCGAAAAGCTAAGATGAGGAAACAGAGGAGAAGGATGGAGAAAAAAAATTGAGATACTATGCTTATCTTACATGCTCATTCTCTGTATATCCAGGGGAAGCGTAAAGACTATACTTTGGATAAGAGAAAAAGCACTTTATAAACAGGTGATGGGGCTGGTGAGAAGGGTGGAGGTAGATGCTGCCAGCTCTGGGGATCTGATTCTAATCTTTGGAACTCATACACAAGAACCAGCCCCTGTAAGCTGCCCTTCTACCTCCACAAACGTGCTATGGCATCCCCTGAACCACCTCCTACTGCCACCCTCCCGACCCTCTTCCCAAGGGCACACACACTAAAATAAATAAAAATAAACAAATACATAATAATAACAATAACAATAGCCAAACCCCCAAACAAGTAACTGGACCCGGGAGATGCCTTGGTTAGCAAAGCATGTGCCGTCTAAGCATGAGGATCTGAGTTCAGGTCCCCAGAATCCACATAAAAGGATGGTTACAGCTGAGTGTGCCTGACAGGAGGCTCCCTCGGGCTTACTGGCCAGCTAGCCTAGCTGAACTAGTGAGCTCCAAAGTTGGTGTGAAAAATAAAGTGGAGAACAATAGAAAATGACACCTAAGGCTGACCCCTGCACTCTACAAGCATTTACACACACACACACACACACACACACACACACATACACACACACACATCACAAACACAAAACACACAAAACAACGACAAAGATGATTGCTTTCTGGAACAACCTTGTTTCTGCCATTCCATTGTGCTCCCACACAAGTTTACGTAATTTAGGCATCTTGATGGGCTCAGACAATAGCAGCAGAGCTGTAAGTGGGTTTGAAGCAGGAAAGAAAGGGAGGGAAAAGTAAGGAGACACAGAAAGGAAAGAAGCCCTTTATCTTGGAGTGAGGCCGAAGTTTCTTACCGCTGATCTATCAAACAGAGAGGATGAAAGAAAAAACCCAGAATTTCTCAGCAACTCTTAGAGATACAATTTAAGAGCCACCAAACTTGTGTAATAGGTAATTGTCGAGACTCACAGACTCTCTCATTAGAAATCTACGCCTGCACCTCCACGTGTCTCATTTATTCCTTGAGCGTCTCTCTATTAAGCCCCATGCTTAAGACTATGCTAAACTCTGTTACTAAACCAGAGTGGTGGTGGGTGGTGCAGGCCTGTAATCCCAGCACTCAGGAGGCAGAGGCAGGCAGATCTCTGTGAGTTGGAGGCTAGCCTGGTCTACAAAGTGAGTCTATAGGACAGCCAAGGCTACACAGAGAAACCCTTTCTCAAACAAATAAAAACCAACGTTCTTCCTAATAACCTTCACCTCTGTTTTATTCTGGCATGTCCTGAAATTCTTTTTTGCAGAGTCAAGAATCCACTTCACTTAAGTGGAGCTCTGTGTGAAGAACTTTACGGCAGGCAATATGGAGGGAGTCCTGTCTCCAGTCCATGCCCCACTACTGCTGACAGGTTGAGGGAGATGAATGGTGCTGTGCTCAATCTAGTAGAAGAATATATGGAGTTCGGGGAATGATCTAGAAAGAACAAGAGGAAGAAGAAAGAAGGCAGCAGGAGAGGTTGAGGTTAGAGTACTGGAAATGCCCAGCCATGGTGGCACACACCTTTAGCCCCAGCCCTAGGGAGGCAGAAACAGGCAGAGCTCTGAACTTGAAGCTAGCCTGGGATGCATCGTGAGTTCCAGGCCAGTATAGCTATACAGTGAGAAATGGATGGGAGGAGTTGGAGAGATGGCTCGGTGGTTAATAGTACTTGTTGCTTTTGTAGAGGACCTGGGCCTGGTCCCAGAACCCATATGGAGTCTCATAATGACCCAGAACTTCAGTTCCAGGGAATCTAATGCCCTCATCTGACACCCACCATCACACACATGGTACACACGCATAGAGACAGGCAAAACAAATAAAATAAAACAATAAAAAAAATAATAAAAAGATAGGAGGTCATGTGAATAATGTTTAATATTCAACTTAAATTGTTTTCTCCTAAACCTCTGGAAACGTCTATGGCAAGCAAACCACCTATGTGAATGCTTCTCATAAAATCCTAATAATGCGATGCCATCTATCAGCTCTTTAGTAAGGCCTGGGTCCTATGTTAACTTATGTAGGTATACTTACTAATCATGCTAGGAAGGCATATGTTGTCCCTTTCCTAGGTAACTAGATAGAGACTTGGAGAGATTAAGACACTCAAGAGCACATAGCCAATATATTGTTGTGCCCAATTCAAGAGATCCCAAAAGACCGCCAGGAGTTGAGTCTGTTGCAAAACACAGGAGGATCCTTTTATTATAAGCTATAGCTTGGGCTAACACCCTCACTGCAGCAGCAGTTGAGAGCAGAGAGCCTCGTGCTCAGGGTAGGTGGTTGATTTAAAGGACCCAGTCCTTCCCGGCCCTGCCAAAGCAGGGGAATTCCTGCCTGGCAAGTGTCTATTGGTTGAAACACAAAAGGGGATGTTGCATTTTGAGTTAATTGGCTATAGGGAGGTCCCCAAACCATTACTGGTCTGGTTTCCCTTGTCTGGCTGTCCTAGGGGAGAGGGGCAGGTTTCCTAGCAACTGTATCTCTAGTGGGCAGGAAAAGAATGCAGTAAGGCTGGTTCCTGGCTGGACATGTATCTACCCATCTGGCCTTTGTTCGGGCTTGAGCTTTAAACTTGAAGTCAATAACCCAAAAACTAATTTTTAATTCTTTGGTCTTTCAATATCATAAGCAAAACACTAAGCCAGAACCCAGGCTCTTTTCATAACACTACACTGTTTTTCCACAGTAGCCTGGGCCACTTTTTTTGTTTGAGATAGGGCTTCTCTGTGTAGCCTTGGCTGTCCTGGACTCACTTTGTAGACCAGGCTAGCCTTGACCTCACAGCAATCTGCCTGCCTCTGCCTCCCCAAGTGCTGGGATTACAGGCCCCTGGGCCATTCTTACAGAGCTATTTTCTAGACTCTTACCTAAAGGTCACAGATAAGAGCCTTCCTGCCCACCTCAGTGAAATAATTGTGTAGGCAACAACAGTTTTCTGTGATGAACCAGCTCTGTTGCTCTATAGCTTCCACCTGCCTTCAGGGCCACCCAGAACAAACCTGATCCTTTCCTAGGACAGGCTTTCTCATATTTGAGGGCATGGTGTTGAAGGGGACTGAACATACTGCCCCAGATATGCTCCCTTTGGCAGATGTATTGGTTTGAGCTACAGACCACGGGGAAAAAAGCAGTACACAGAGGAGCAGCTATAAAAAATAGGCCATTTTATATATTTTCATTTATAATGACCTGTCACTTCTCTAAATAATTACTGTACTACGTTGAAGATGCTATATGCTGGAATTCAAGGCTGTTTTGAGAATTATTATTCCCTGACCCTACACCACAAATACATGATATAAACATCTTTCTGTTGTTCATCTATCTTTCTTTACAGGGTCTGTTCCAACAAAGGGTTCAATGTTACAGTAGCAGTAAAGGTCCATTGAGAAAAAAATCTCCACCTGATCAAGGGAACAGAATCTCTGGCCTGGGTGGAGCTCTAACGGGGCTGTCAATCATCTGATGAAGGGCCACTAGGAAAGCAGCTACGCTGCAGAGATAGAGGTCATACGTTTTCCTTTAACGAGACACTGTACTTTTCCTTCCCAGAATTCCTCCTTCACCAACACAGTCCCTACAAAACACTGTGAGGTTCTATTTGGTCTGTCCGCCTTTCTGAGTCAGAGAGGCACCACTTTTAACTGTTTCTCTTTCCCTTCATCCCTCTCCCTCTTTGATGCTGGACATAACCTAAGTATGGTTTTTCTGACTCTTCAGACTTCCTTACCCTTTTCTGTTAGGTTCCCCTCCCATCCTGTGGCTGACGGCTGGCATGTGTCTGACCTCCATGCTGGTAATTCCAACAGCATGACTTTTGTTTTTATCTACTCCATTCTCCTCCCTCAGGCCGCTGCTGAGATGGATGGCTTGAGTGCCCTAGAGTTTTTTTTTTTTTTTTTTTAAGAGCTAATAAAATTATTCTTGAGCTTCCATTTTAGTCTATTCCTAAATTATTTTATAAAGGAGGCGAACCGTAAGAGGGGGGGCCACGGTTTCTGCTTTATCATCAGGATACTTGAGGAAAAACTGTTTTTCCTCCTCTGTAATCAAAATCACCTGCTTTTGTTTCCAGGTGGACAATGTTACCCTTTGTGCTACACAGTTTGCTGGATACGGACGGCATAAAGGGACTTTCCTTGGATTTCTTTGTTTATCTCTTTGTGTGTGAGTGTGGGGAGGGGGAGGAGCGTTTGTTTTGAGATAGGAGTTTAGGTATCACAGGCTGGCATTACAGGCACAGGATCACCTTCACCTTAAACTACATTCCTCTCACCTCCACAGGTGTCGGCTAACAAGGTGTTTGGGGTTTTGCTTTTCTTCCTCATAGTCCACGGCTTTGGACACGCATACAAGCACTGTACCAATGAAGCTACACTCCGGCCTTCATTATTTATGCGTTTTTGCAAAACCCTGAACTGACCAGCATGGCGTTATGCGATGTTCTCTCCACATGTACTTTACATAATTTGTAACCTTCACATCCGCGGTAGGATAGTTTTCTTGCACCTACGACAGCAAATGTTGGGGTGGTGGTATGAGGAAGCGGCAGTGGAGAAGCGATTTTTTTTTTTTTTAGAAGGAATTGCAGACTCGGCAGTTCTGTGGGATTAGGTATTTACTATGCTGTAATAGCATTCGCTATTTCTAGACATCGAAAAGGTGAAAAAGGCACGTCGTGACTCTAACGAGCTAACAGAACGGCAGAGAGTGAAGAACTGTGCAAGACTGCTTGCAGGAAGCGTTTCAACCTGGGCTGCCAACGCGTTCTTCGGGTAAACTGTAGTCGCTGTGACGTTCTTCACAGCCACATCCCCAAGTTCAACTCTCGTACCACCACCATTTGGCAAGGGTGAGCTCTGGAAGCACCCAGGGTCTTCACCTGCAAATCCCGCGCTTCCATGAGCCGAGGGCGTTTCTACAACAGGCTCACGGCCCGGGACCCTGCTGCACGTCCTCGTGTCTTTCAGCTGAGCCTGAGAGGGAGGACGGAAGGGGAAAGTGGGCGTGCGAAGGGGCGCACCACAGCGCGAGCTGGACCGAACGACCCCGTTAGCCACCCGCGGGCTCCCAGAAAACCAGCAAAGCTTCACCGCGTTCTATCTCCGGGGGCGCCAGGATCGCGGCCACCCGCTCCGCGCGGCTTCAGCGGCGTCCCTCCCTCGCCAGGCTGAGCTGACGCCTCTTTTCCCTTTCCCTGCCTGCGTCCTCTCGGGGCTCCGCCCATGAGGGCGTGGCTTCGGGGAGGGGCGGCGACCAGCGCTGCCTTTCCTCCCAGCTCGTCCTCCGGGCTCCGCCCACGGGGGCGTAGCCACAGCGAGGGGGCGGCGGCCGCGGCGCCGACAGCAGCTCCCCGCCCCCGCGGCCCGCCGCGACCCGCCACGTTCCGCACGTAGCGCCCGGGTAGCGGCGTTAGAGCGGCAGGCTGGCGCCGGGGGCTCCGGCTCCTCCGGCGGGGCTCGGGATGAGGCTGGCGAGGCTGCTGCGGGGCGGCCCGGGCGTCAGGCCGCTCTGCGCCGCCGTCCCCAGCGCCAGCCGCAGCCTGGCCTCGGGCTCGGCCTCGGGCTTCAGGCCGGCGTCGGAGCAAGGCGTTCCGGGCCAAGTGGACTTCTACGCGCGCTTCTCGCCGTCGCCGCTCTCCATGAAGCAGTTCCTGGACTTCGGTGAGGGCGGCGGGGCGCTCCGGCCTTGGTGCGCGGGCCCCGTCCTCCCGGGCGCACCCCTCCTCCCTGGTGTCGCCTCCCCGGCGTCTTAGGTGCTTCCTTCCTCCCCGGAGGGTGCGGGCGCTGGCAGTCCGGGCTGGCAACCGGGGCGAGCGACTGTAGCGAGTGAGAAAAACAAAGCAGGGGGCCCGCGGGCGGCGGCCTTCCGCGCACGTGCGCAGGTGCGCGCTGGGGACCGGGTGCCTTCAGGGAAGCCTTGCTCAGGTTCAAGGCCAGAGCGCGCACACTTGTCCGAGGGCGGCGTCCTGCAGAGGCGAGTTCAGTGCCAGCGCAGCGGTGATCGTCTAGAGTGGCGTGATGGCAGGAAAACAAGTTACTACTGGCCCAGCCACCGGGAGCAAGTTGGTTTCATCAGCAGTCAGTCTCGAGCACGTGTAAAGTGCATGGCCTTGGCTGTGTGTAACAGATTGTAGAAGGACCTGCAGAATTTGGACTTCTCATCAGGAGTCATGAAGGGGAAAGGAAAATGCTTAATATAAACGCTAACGTTGAAATCCAAAAGTTACGGAGTAGAAAGAGTTATCTCCTATCCAGACGGCAGTGGCGCACACCTGTGGTGTGCCCAGGGAGGCTGAGGCAGGCGGGTATCTGTGAGTTCGAGGCTAGCCTGGTCTGCAAAGCGAGTCCAGGACAGCCAAGGTTACACAGAGAAACCCTGTCTCAAAAAAAAAAAAATGTTATCTTCTGTGTTCTGTTGTCAGGTATAGCATGGTTAGCAGGCATGAGAGATAAGCTGGTGTGTCTGGGTGTGTTATCTTAAAATCGTGGTTTTCGGGGACAGGTGGTTTCCCCGTGTTCCTTTATTAAGGGAGTACAAAAGGACCCGTTTTTGCTTCATTCTTAAATGCCCGTACTGTGGTGTAGCGATCCCTCACTTCGTTCATGAATACGATATTAAACTTGTACAAGATGCTTTCCTTAATAATACTCCGAATCTTGACAAGGTAGTTTCTGCTAAGGTTCCATCTGTAAGACTGAATTAGTTTCAAATGGATTATTGAAATACGACTTTTTAGTTCAAGTGACGCTGCCTTCCAAGGGATGGATGCTCTCAGCTCCTCTGCCAAACATCTGGATACAAGAGTGGAGGAAGGGGCAGGTGACTTCCCCAGGAATCAGGCAATTGAGTAGGTTCTGCCTGATGGTTGGTTGCTGATGCGGCGCTGATGGCCTTTGCCTTCTGTTGCCCGAAAACCTTCCCTGTGGTGACTGTCCCGGTGGCTAGTATTTGTGTCTACTCAACCTACACATATTTGGATCAGAATTTGCCCAAAGTCAGGGGTCAGAATTAATTTCTCTCTCTCAAGTCAGGGTTTCTCCTTGTAGCCCTGGCTGTCCCTAGAACTTACACTGTAGACCAGGTTGATCTTGAACTCACAGAGATCTGCCTGCCTTTGCCTCCCAAGTATTGGGATTAAAGGCCTGTACCCCTTTCCCCCATTACCCTATACCCCACAACCCCGGCAGGAGTTAGAATTTCTGAAGGGTAGCAGCATGGGGCCTACAGAACAGGCTTTTCTCAGTTCTCCCCATAGGCCCTGAACCTTAGGCAGACATGTGTAACTCACATTAATTCTAAGGTGGCTGGCTAGGTGCAAAGTGTAACAAAGTGCCCAGTGTGGTGCTGAGCAGTTGGAATTCCAGGAGTTGGAAGGTCATTCTGGAATCAGGGATGCGTTATAGGCCAGTTAGCTCAACCTCGCCTGGACCGCTTGGTTTCCTAGGCCCTTCCTCTCAGTGTGGTAATTCGGCCATGATGGCCTTGCCATATGACTCCCTCCCTTTTCCCCTTGCTTTCTGGCTTCAGATACCTTGTGCCTTGTACTTAACTGCCTTTTCCACTGTGCTTGTTTTCAGGATCAGTAAATGCTTGTGAAAAGACCTCGTTTATGTTTCTGCGACAGGAGTTACCAGTTAGATTGGCAAATATCATGAAAGAAATAAGCCTCCTTCCAGATAATCTTCTCAGGACCCCATCCGTACAGCTGGTACAAAGTTGGTGAGAGACCTTTGTTTTGTTTTGCTTTTTGAGACAGGGTTTCTCTATGTAGCCCTGGCTATCCTGGAACTTGCTCTCTAGACTCAGAGATCCACTTGCCTCCGCCTCCCAAGTGCTGGGAGGCAAGCACCAGCACTGCTTGGTAGAAATGTAATAATCTGATAGCAGCTACATCGTCCGTATTTTTTACCAGCCTCTGTAAAGAAGTGTCGCACCACAGGCATAGTTACCGAGGGAATTGACACAAGGCTTCTTCCTTGCGAAGCACCGTCAGCTTCTTTCTGTTTCTGGTTTTGAGACAAGGGTCTCTCTGTAGCCCTGGTGTACTAGAACCAGGCTGGCCTTGAACTTACAGAGATCTGACTGCCTCTGCCTGCAGGTGCTGGGGTCAAAGGTCATGCCACCATGCCTGGCAGCAGTTTCTAGGCACATAGCTTTTAGGCTGAGCAGACTGAACTATGTGTCCTGTGGTTGGTTTTAGGGGGAAGAAAAAACAACAACCTATTTTCCTTCATACTCAGTAAACAAATTGATAGATCCTTAAAATAGAGTGTTGACTATTAAACAAATCGCAAAAGTGACAGCATTTATTCTGCTTTTTATTAACATCTTTATTAATGAGCTCAGTTTGATGATGTGTAATATGTCCACACATCCTGCACTGATCACTTTCTTTCTTAAAAATAGAGGTTATTGTTATTACATAGAAACTGCAATTTGCCATGATAATAATAATGTACGGGTGTTTTGCCCAGATGTGTGTCTGTGTACCAAAGGTGTGCCTGGTGCCTGTGGTGGCCAGAAGAGGGCGTTAGATCCCCCAGACTTGGAATTATAGATGGTTGTGAGCCACCATGTGGGTGCCAAAAACTGAACCCAGGTCATCTGTAAGAGCTGGTAGTTCTCTTAACCACTGAACCATCTCTCCAGCCTGATAATAACAACGTGAAGGGTATATTTTTACACGGCCACCTGTCCACATCCGTTATTTCTAATATTTATTTATTTTGAGACAAATCTTTCTGCCTTCACCTCCATAGTGCTGGAATTATTGGCATGTGCTAGCACAGCCTGCTTGTTAATTATCAAGTGTTATTAATTATCAAGCGTTTTACAAATTTGTGGTGTGGGTGGGGAGAGAAAGGGAGAGAGAGAGAAAGAGCATGTGCAAACACCCATTTGCTCAGATTCCTGTGAAGGCCAGAGAACTTGCAATGAGTCCTTTCATTCCACCGCCTGGGTCCCAGGGATGAAGCTTGGTTAGCAGGCTTGGGGTGTGCTGTCTTTACCCACTGAGCCGTCTTCCTGGTATTTCCTTGTTATTCTGAGACTCTGTCTTGGGCATGCCCGGAGCTCAATACACAGACCAGGAGGACATTGAAGTTGCAGAGATTCTCTTGCCTCTGCCTTCTTGGAATTGGGATTACAGAAATATGCGACTATGTCCAGCTACTGTGTCCAACCAAAAAGGCTGCTTTATTTTGTTTTCTTGAGATAGGGGCTCACTGTTGGCTAGCCTAGAAGTCACTCTGTAGACCAGGTTGATCTCGAACCAGTGCCTCCCCAGTGCCGGAATTTAAAGTGTGAGCCACTGTGCTGGGCTGGGGGAGTGTTAAATAAAATTTTTGTGCATATGCAGGCTAGAGTCGAGTATTAAGTGGGAAAAAATGTGACTGCAAAACATTTCCCAATTATGATTAGTGGAGACGCTAAATTTCTGTTTGTAGGCATTGTAGTTTGTGAGATAAGCTGGTCAGACATCAACCTAAAGAGTAACCAAGGGAGCTAGAGAGACGCAGCTCAGCGTTGAAGCGTGCTTACTGCTGGGAACCCAGTTGTGTTCTCAGAACCCTCACCGGGTGGCTCCCGGTCACCTCTAACTGCAGCTGGAAGGGCTCCAACCCCTTATCCTGGACTCCGAGGACCCGTGTGCTTACCCGTGTGCACATGCTCCTCCTACACACGAGCCCCCATAATTAAAAATAAGTCAGTATAAAAGGGAGATAAACAAGGGCCTGGAAAGTTGGCTGAATGGTTTAGAGTGTTTACTGCTCCTCCAGTGGACCAAAGTCAGGCCGCTCAGAACCGCCTGTAAGAACAGATCCAGGACCTTCTGGCCTCTGAGGGGAAACACACACACATACACACACACACACACACACACACACACACACATTAAAAGTCAATAATAAAGAAGCAGCAGAAGAATGACTGCTGTATATGGTCCCCAGAGGCTAGTTAGTTCACGTATGGAACCACTGGAAATGTAGTTAAGTGAGAAGAGAGGCTTAGAGAGCATCATGGGAGAAATAGAAGAAAATGTGGAATTCCCAGGGAAGGCTTTCCCCGTTTCTCCTCATCCTTCATTTAAACTAGCTCATCATGCTTTCTGAAGTCTGGTTTTGCCTTACAAGGGGTAGGAACTTAAATGTCCCCTAAAGACCAAACTTTTTCTTGCTGGTGAAGAGAAATCTGAGGGCTGAAGCAGGCCCAGCTACGAGAATCAGTCGGCTTTGGACTGCAGCAGGGCCTCGTGGGGGCAGTGTGAAGTGCTCCGAGGCGCTCTAGGCAGGACTCACACTGTGAAGAAGATAACCAAGTGGCCGCGGAGGTGTCAGCCCGGCCTGTGGTGCCCTTTTGCTTAGCTGCATGACGCCGAGAAGGTCATCAGGCCTTCCTCCTTTTGTTCTAAATAAGAGCTAAGGGTAAATTAAAAGTGTACATTTTAATTGCTTTTGTTTTGTTTAGTATATGGTAGCTCGTAGACGTTCAGTAAGTACTTGTTGACTAGACCTAAATATCTAAAAATGAGGCTTTAAAGCACAAACACTTAAGTCAGATTCTGAGAGCAAGGTATACCCTTATTTTGCTGTGATTAAGACAAGCATTTATCCATGATTGCAGTGAGTGGTGGCAGTTCAGTTCTCAAGATGCAGTGTTTATAGTCTGATACATAGTGCCTAAACCTTGTAGGGTTTAGAACATAAATCTTAAACTCTTAACTCAAATTTGACCTACTGACCTATGCTTTTGTGTTTTTTGAGGGGCAAATGCTGAATAAATGCTTTACCACCAAACTGTACCCTCCAGCCCTTATCTGTTTTTTTGGCTTTTAGACAGAGTCTCACTATTTAGTTGTAGCTGTCCTGGAACCCACTGTAACCAGGCTGGTTTTGAACTCACAGAGATTAATTTGCCTCCCAAGTGCTGAGGCTAAAGGTGTGTGTTACCATGCTTGATATTTATCTGTGATTTTAATGGCCTTCCTTCCTTCCTTCCTTCCTTCCTTCCTTCCTTCCTTCCTTCCTTCCTTCCTTTTTTTTCTAGATTTATTTGTATGTGCGCGTCTGTGTGTCTGTCTGTGTCTGAGTTTACATGATTGTAATCAATATGTCTGGATGCCCACAGACACCAGGGGAGGATACTGGGTTCCTAGGAGCTGGAGAACGTGCTGGTTGTAAGCTGTCCTCTGTGGGTGTTGGGAGCTGAGCTTTTACTGTCAGGAGGAGCAGAAAGTCCTCCGAACCGCTGAGCCATCTCTCCAGCCTGAAAGTATATATTTCCTGTGGTCTGCCTAAAACTTCAGTCAGATGCCAGTGGGTGTAAAATCCTGTTTCAAGACCAGTGTGTTGCTCAGCTGGTAGAGTGCTTGCTCAGCATACATAAAGCCCAGATTTGATCCCCAGCACCACTTGAAGCTGGGCTTGCATGAGACCTTGTCTTAAAAAAAGAAGGAAAAAGAAACACAAACCTACTTTAACTATAATTTGTAGGAGTATTTTAAATTTAAAATTATAAAAAAATACCATTTGTGCTAATCTTACAATATGAATAAACTCAGCACTCTGATTTGTATCTTAGGTATATCCAGAGCCTTCAGGAGCTGCTTGATTTTAAGGACAAAAGTGCTGAAGATGCTAAAACTATTTATGAGTAAGTATAATTGCATGATCCTATTCTGAATACAAATTTTATATTCTTTAAAATACCATATAAAGGAATAAATGTGGTTACCTTAATTTGCTGTTGGTCCGGTTTAAGGAAACTGATTAACACTGACGGTTCTTTTTCTGTACAACGTAGTCACTTCCTCCATTGACAGCCCACGCAGGTACTAAAGACAGCAAGGCAGACTAAACAGGGTGCTGCACTGATGGAAGGCTCTCCATGTCCCTTTTTCCTGTAAGAAGAGACAATTCAGATGTAGTGACCAGGGGACGTCTAGGTGTGGCCTGGATGCCTCTTGATCTGTTAACCTGGCCAGTTGGGGAGGGCATGCCAGTCACAAAGGGACAGCCAACCTCTGCTCCCTTCGCTTGTTCATGTGTGCAGATGCTGCCTGGATAGTTTTAAGTTTTTAAAGAAAAGCTTACGAGGCAGAATTTTTCATGTAAGAGCTGTAATTTTGAAACCTGGCAACTGCTAATGCTTTTTTTGTTATATAGAAGGGCTATAAAAAATAGTTCTGGGTTCTTGTGGTCTATGATTTATAAGATAATGCAAATCGTATGCCCAATTTCGTAGCCCAGATGCCAGAATTGATAAACCCAGACGGTTACTTAGGCATTATCTGCTGGTAATGAATGTTAAGACTATAAAGAGCAGTGTCTTCAGAATCTGCCATCTTTTTGGGGGATTAAGGGATGTTTCGAGACACCCCTTTCTCTTTGTAGCTTTGGCTGTCCTGAACTCACCTTGTAGACCCGGGCTGGCTGGGAACTCACAGAGACCTGCCTGCCTCTGCCTTTCCAAGTGCTGGGATTACAGATCTGTACCACTGCACCTGGCTTTGTTTTTTGTTTGAAAGTAGTCATCAGAAATTCACTGTCTAGGTGAGTGATGACATTTAGTGATTTAAACAAGTCTACTGGGATAGTGCATTTGCACACAGGGTGTGTGGCTTGAGGTCTTGTAGCTAGTACACAAAGCAAAAGTACATGGCAGAATATTCTATAAATGCAAGTGTAGAACCTTTTGAGAATGCTCACTCAGAGCTGGGCCTAGGAAATAGAGTGAGGAGTCAGGCAGAATAATACTGTCATCTCTACTCCTTTAAAAAATTATGTTTGCGTGTAAATTATGCTTGTGCAGGCTCCTGTCCATGTGCGTGGCGGCCAGAAGCCAGCCTGGGGTATCAGCCTCTAGAATGCCATCTACGTACTTTGAGACAGGGGCTGTTGCCTGAGAAGTCAGTTAGGCTAGATTGGTTGGGCAGTGGCCACCCAGAGTCCTGCCTTACTCCAGCTCTGGGATCACAAATGCGAGCCGCCATGCTTGATGTTTTTACATGAGTTTCGTGTAGACTGAACTCAGTCTTTTGTCACAAGCACTTTACCCACTGAGCTGTCTTCCCAGACCAGTTCCCTGTTTCCTGAGGGTCTCATATGTGGCCCAGGCTTTCTTGGAACTCACTGGGGAGTTCAGCCTGACCTCTAGTCTACAGTGATTTTCCTGCTTCAGCTTCTGCCTGGGATTGCGGGTCAGTTACTGTACCCTGCTCAGCAGTTTTTGTTCTAAAGACAGGAAGAAAATAGGTAAATAAGGAGGGGATTGAAATTTTCAGTTGTTTGTTGTTTTTGAGGACTATTTTTTAATTGTATTTTGTCTTTTTTTTTAAATATTCAATTTCTATTTTTTTGTAAGATTTATTTTTATTTTATGTATATGAGTGTTCTATCTGCATTTACACCTGCCAGAAGAGGGAATCAGTTCACATTATAGGTGGTTGTGAGCCACCATGTGGTTGCTGGGAATTAGAACTCATGACCTTTGGAAGAGCAGACAGTGCTCTCAACCACTGAGCTATCTCTCTAGCCCCCTGTATTTTGTTTTAATAGCTTGGTTTTGAAATTTATTAACAGCTGAAATTTTCAAAAGTGTTTTAAGCAGTGAGAGGATTACTGGAGTAAGTTAAGTGGTACTCAGGCAGGCTGGTGCCTTAGGAGAGCACTCGTTCAGAAGCATGAATCCTGATGGCTACTTAGGAGATTGGCTTGTTACCTCGCAGTTAAGACTTTTTTCTTGGGGGCTGGAAAGATGGCTCAGTGGTTAAGAGCACTGTCTGCTCTTCCAAAAGACCTGGGTTCAATTCCCAGCACCCACATGGCAGTTCACAACTGTCTGTAATGCCCATTCCAAAGGATCTGACACCTTCATACTAATGCACATAGAATAAAGTTAAATAAATTAAAAAAAAAAGACTTTTTTCTTTTTAAATCTTATTCCTTAAATTGACAGAAATAAGAAGCCAGTATGATTCAAAAATATCTCTTTCACTCCAACAATTTTATTTTTTCATCCACTTTGGGCTTTTGTTTGTTTTATTGTTTGTTTTTGTTTTTCTGAGACAAGGTTTCTCTGTGTAGCCCTGGCTGCCCTAGAACTCACTGTAGGCCAGGCTGGCCTCTATGTCACAGAGCTCTGCTTCTCCCTCTGCCTCCCCACCACCTGGCTTCTCATCTGCTTTGCAAATTCAGGGTGAGTGAAATCAGAGTTGTTCTTTCGATCTTTCCATTCTGAGTGGCTTCCTTTCTCTTTGAACTCCAGGGAGGAGAGCCGCAGCCGACTTTCTTGCTTACTCATCTTGATTCAGTG
This sequence comes from Meriones unguiculatus, assembly GCF_030254825.1. Lineage (NCBI taxonomy): Eukaryota > Metazoa > Chordata > Mammalia > Rodentia > Muridae > Meriones > Meriones unguiculatus. The sequence continues at coordinate 120,501,971 of NC_083356.1, read as the reverse complement.
TGGAGCGATTCTGTAGAAGCAAGGGACTTTTCTTAGGCAGTGTATCTCTGGAATGCTGTCCTCAGATTAGTGAGCCGCAGATGGTTAGATAATAACGGATAAGGGAGACCCTTTACGCTGCCCAAAGTAGTATGGCAGCTTGAAAGGAATCCAAGAATTAGGTAAGCTTTATTTTTAGAGATCCTTGCACCTTGTAGGTTCTGTGTATTTTATGACTTGCAATGTGTATAAACAAGTGTGGGAAAGCCTTCACTGACTTTCCTTTCTCTTAAGTAAGGCCTTTTGTAACTGCAGCTTGCATCTTCGTATTAAAGTCGCTTGTCAACATATGTGGGTATTTTGACGGAGAGGTTTGTTTAGATTCACAGACACAGTGATACGGATCAGGAACCGGCACAATGACGTCATTCCCACCATGGCCCAGGGTGTGGCCGAGTACAAGGAGAGCTTTGGGGTGGATCCTGTCACCAGCCAGAATGTCCAGTACTTTCTGGATCGATTCTACATGAGTCGCATTTCAATTAGAATGCTACTCAACCAGCACTGTAAGTGTCCTGACATTGGAAGAAGTGACTAGTTAATGTGTATAGCGCTCTTACATTTATTTGGAAATTGTCCTTTTAGTGTGAACATTCCCGCTATACAGAGAAGGCATTTTTAGTGACTTTAAAATACTATCTGTATGCTTACGGAAAATATTCATCCTGATGTTTGCTACTATTTCGAGAAAGAACGTTTAGGTCTGGGAAGGGGTGTTAGGTAAATGCGCTTACTTTGTTTGGTTGTTTGCTTGTGATAGCTTTATTGTTTGGTGGAAAAGGAAGCCCATCTCATCGAAAACACATTGGAAGCATCAATCCAAACTGCGATGTGGTCGAGGTTATTAAAGGTAAGTGCATTTGTGGTTTGTGGAAAGATGCGAGGTGAAAGTGCGGAGTTGTTCCTTCCCTTCTGACTACTACCTGTACCACGAGGAAAAAAAAAGTTAGGAGTAAGTGTTAGGCTTGGAAATCACTCCATGACGCTAACTGTGCAGGATGTAAGGTGAATGTCTCCTGGTAGAGTTTTCTCTTAGTAAAGTTTGGTCTGTTAGTGTGCTCTTCTGTTTGCTTCAAAAAGCTGAAGTCTGTCCCCACCCTCCCTAAAGAAGGGCCGTTCACACAGCTCAGTGTGTAGAGATACCTGCCGTTAAGCCTTGAAGCCTGAGTTTGATCCCCTGAGCTCGTCTGGTTATAAAGAGAAAACTACAGAAAGTTGTCCCTCTGCTCTCCATAGATGCATCCCTTAGCATGCACACACCCACACATGTACAGGCACACACACAGTAAGTAAGTAAAATTCAGGTTCCGAGTCCGTCCTTCCTGGTGACCAATGCTAAGAGTTCATAGCAATTTAATTTGCATCTTTTCAAGCATTTTTTGTTTGGTTGGTTTTTCAAGACAGGGTTTCTCTATGTAGCTGTGGCTGTCTTGGACTCACTTTGGAGACCAGGCCAGCCTTCAGCTCATAGAGATCCATCTGTCTGCCTTTGCCTCCTGAGTGCTGGGACTAAAGGCGTCCACCTACTGCCTGGCTCTTTTCAAGCATTTTTTTTTTTCTTTTTTTTTATTGACATTACATACATGTCTGTGTATGAGTTGTTTTATGGGTTTTGCTGTTTTTACATTTTTTAAAAAATGTTAAGTGTGTGGGTACTTTGCCTGCATTTATGTCCGTAAGTCCTGTGCGTGTGCAGTGCCCTCGGAGGCTAGAAGAAGGGGTGGGATCTTCTGGAACTAAAATTACAGGTGAGCAATTACTGAATCCAGGTCCTCTGCACAAGCAGCCTGTGCTGGGTTTTTGTTGGTTTTTTTCCCTGAGTCAGTGTTTCTCTGTGTATCCCCGATGGTCCAGGAACATGCTATGTAGACCAGGCTGTCCTCGAACTCAGATACTCACTTTCCTCTGCCTTCTGAGTGCTGGTTTTAAAGGCATGAAAACCATGTCCAGCTAGCAGCCTGTATTCTTAATAGTTGAGTTATCTCTCCAGCCACTGTATTTCGTTATTTTTAGAACATGGAGCGCTTCATACCTTTTACTACAAACTCATAGCCATATGGACATAACCCACATTTCTGAGCAGGTCTTTAGAATGTCACTGTCTTGACCTGTCCTTGTAATGTGCACTTAGGTTGTTTGCATTTTTTTTTTCCCTTCTGTTACTCACGGTATCTTAGTGAACATCCTTAAATATATAGTGTTTTTGCTAGTACAAGGCAAGAAACTTAGGATTGCCAGGCATGGTTGTGCACACCCTTGGTCCCAGCGTTCAGAAGGTAGAGGCATGTGGATCTTTGTGAGTTCAGGGCCAGCCAGGGAACTGGACATCAGACAAGCTGAGGTTACATAGTAAGACTTACCTCAACAACAACAACAACAACAATCCTAGAATTAAAAACATTTTAGGCATTTAAATATTCAGTGCTTCCAAAAAAACAAAACAAAACAAAAAAACAAAAAAGAACCCCATAAAACAAGAGACATCAAACCAATAGATAAATGTGGAGTAGACTTCCTAAAACCTGACCAATGTTTTTGAGATGTCTCAAAAACACACATATATATATGCAAATAAATATTTAATGTATATAATAATCTATTTAGCCCTGTTGTGTCTTTTGCTTTGTTTTTGGTATGATTTTTCATGCTGACTTTTTAAGCTTTTGTGGCCCTTTCTGTCATTATTCTCTAATGACTCAGGCTTTGTCACATAGAAGACCTTCCTGCACTAAGATTGTTAAAGTATATTTTCTTCTGCGTACAGTTTTAAATTTTCATTTGTCAGTACTGTTGGCCTCTCGTTGCAAAAGACAGAAGTCCATTGATTTAACGCTTCTTTGTTTTGTTTGATTCACACTAGATGGCTATGAGAACGCTAGGCGGCTTTGTGATTTGTATTATGTTAACTCTCCTGAACTAGAACTTGAAGAGCTCAATGGTAAGCCTGCCTGGGGCGCCTGTCCTCAGTAATGGGTTCTGACGGCCAAGGAGCAAGTTGAGATTTGCTTGGACAGTAAAGGACTCCTCCATAACCTTCACTGAGTGCGAAGGCAGGAGATTCGTGTGTGCCACATACATCTACACTAACGTAATCTAACTTGATTCTTGGGAAGAATATTTTGGTGTTTTGTTTTTGCTCTCTTTATTTTTAACTGATCATTTGGATTCTCGTCTGTGTGAGAGGCTCTGATGGTCTCTCCACCCTGCCTTTTGGGAAAAGGGTTCAGAGTTTTGGACAGAGACTGGTGATTGGTTATTTATCAAGGAAAACCTCTCCCAGGTTTAGATAATCCTTTGAGAAGGTGGTGGGAGGAAGTACGATTTAATAGGCTTGACCTAAGCTGAATTCTGGACGTCTGAGTGGGGCGCAGTGACGTTCTCACCCATAGAAATAGGACTACTTGTGATTTCCTGCCACACTGATTATTCTGATAGATCACTGCCACAGGCAAGAGGTTAGGAGCTTGAACTGTGTGTGCAGTGCCAGGTACCCCATTCTAAGCGGGAGGTTTTCAGAGGACACTTTGATTTACTGTGTAATTTACAGTCCAGTTATTTAGTGGTCAAAGCACTCAGAAACTTGGCGTCTCTGGGAGAACAAAGGGTTACGCACACCTCTTGGAAAATGATGCCAGCTTTCTTTTTCCTTTTTTTTTTTTTTTTTGATTCAATATTGTTTCCATAGCAATGTCTAAAATAAAATAGATAGCGTTCTACCCAGGTGAAACCTTTTTTTTCTAAGATGTCTGTCTTAGGAAGTACAGTCCTACCTGAAGATCTACAGATTGGGTAGCAGCAGGACTCTTGTCTTGCCGTGTGTGTGAGTTGAGGGTTCAAACTCTAAGACAGTAAAGAAATGGTGTGACAGTATGCCTCCCCCCATAATGCCACCCTCCATAGCGAATGTTTTCTCCACATCACTCCACAGTTTATTCTTAAGAATGCTTTGAGCACATCTCTCTGTACTTTCATATTTTTCTCTTCTGCTCTGTAGCGAAATCACCAGGACAGACAATACAAGTGGTTTATGTACCATCCCATCTCTATCACATGGTGTTTGAGCTGTTCAAGGTTTGTAAACTAGTATTGCATAACCTTTACCAGTCCTTTCCTAAGCTTAGGGATCTGCTCTGAAAACCATGTTCCTTTGGACTTCCTGTTTCATTAAGATACGCTGTTCCCTGTCAGTTTTGTGCCACTTTGCTGGAAGTGAGCCTTTTGTCTGTACAGATGGCTGCCTCCGTGCAGAAGAGCAACAGACCTGGGAGCCAGACCGACCTGGAGTTGACTAAAGATTCTCTTGCTTAGTATGTGGCCTTGGGCAAATGACTCAGTTTCCTCCTTGAAGCTAGGAGTGTTCTCCCGGAAACGTGGTGACGATTGGGGAAATTTGTGCTGAGTGGCCATTATAGCAGAGCATGCTGGAGGTGCTTAGTACATTTGTATTCATGTTTTCATGGACCAAAATACTTAGAATTGTAATTCCCAACCTTCACTCTTGAGCCAGCCACGCTTACATGCCTTTGTCTGTTTGTTTGTTTTCTTTCTCTTAGGAAGTTGTTTATATTGGACTTAGAGAACTGTTTGCTGTTTATAACAGATTTGGAAAACTCAGTAAAAGCATGCTGGTTGGGTTGGGTTGCCCCCCGCCCCCGCAGATTCTTGATAGGCAAGAGTTGATAGGTTGATGAGTGTGGTTGCCTCCTGCAGCTGCACAGGACCGTCCTAGCCCAGAAGCCTGTGCTGCCTCCTTCGTTAGCTGCCCCGTCTCTAGCCAGCAGTGAGCAGAGGAGCAGAGAGATGGCTGCCTATGGAATAATGCCCAGCAACACTGACCAGGGTTAGCGCACACACCTGTACCTGTGACTCCAGCACGTCTGAAGGAGGCAGGGAGGGTGCAGGCCCTGTGGGCCATCCTGAGCTGCATAGCAAGACCCTGGCTCAAAATCCAAGCGCAAAAGAAAATAAAGAACAATATGCTGAAATACAGAACCAAAGTACCTGCTTTGTTTTGATAAATTAAGAACTACCCTAACACCTACATAAATCTGTCAAAGTAGCTAAAGTAGTTGGCCCTTAATGTGTTAGAACTGTCCCCCCCCCACGGAAATTTTAGTCATGCGAACGTTCTACCCTATGATACTTAATAAAACTTATATAAGCTGCAACATTCATATGATGCACAGGACAGTGACTTTGTCTGGCACTGTTTGTCGGGAATGGCACAGCCTCTTCTCCTCAGTCTGCTCAGTCCTTGGCGTCCAGGGCCCTTGCTCTCAATTCCACATTCAGCCCCGGCTTCCTGGCCTTACTGGCTTCTGCTCCAGTGCCACGAGTCCCCTTGCTAGCCCGTGCGTAGGCAGTGCTGGCCTTGTGTGCCTCACACTCTAGAAACTAGGCAAAACATTTTATGGTGTAAATACTCTTTAAGTTTTAAGCCAGTGACAAAGGAAACTTGGAATTCAGATGATACATATGTATCTTAAAATTATAAGTAATTGCTTTTTTAGAGCTGTGCTTTAGTGTAATCTGATGTGTTTCAGAACGCAATGAGGGCAACTATGGAGCATCATGCTGACAAAGGCTTCTATCCACCCATTCACGTTCATGTCACACTGGGCGAGGAGGATTTGACTGTGAAGGTAATTAAAAAAAAATGGATGTGTAGGCATGCAAAAATAATTTATGTCTAGTTTCTATACATAATTACTCTCAAGGGAAAGAATTTCAGTCAAGTAGATGATAAGCGCTTTGTTTATCTGGCAAATTAGAGAATTATCTTGTGAGTCTGTTTCTGTTCTGGTCCTTAATCCATATTCAGGTTGAAGGAATGCCTGGAGACAGACTTTGATCAGTGAGAAATCGTAACTATTTGGGCACGTTCCGTTTTAAGCAATACTTTTTGTTTGCTTAGTTTCATTTCATTCTCCTCAGCCTTTCAGGAGCACAGGCGGTGTTCGCTTTACGTCATAGTTGTGGGGACTGAGGGCCGGGGAGGAGCCCTGGGTCACACTGGGGATAAAAGCTGCAGCCCTCAAGGTCCGCTGTCCGACCCACTGCTCGACCTCCCCCCTCACCTGCTCAGATAGTGCAGTTTGCTTGGAGTAATTGCATGTCTTTTTGAGTAATATACAGAGCATGTTATTTAACATAGAGTGTAAAAGTCAGCTGTCCTTTTTGGCTGTTTCTGCACGCTGCTTACAGCTTGCCTTAGCTGTTCAGCGCTCACTGTGCTTCCGGGGAGTGTTCTGTCATTGCTGGTTCTGAAGAGCTCACACTGTAAGTAGCAGGCTTTCTGTGATGGTGGGGAGACAGACTTCAGCTCTTTCGAATACAGCAGTCGAACGCTTATCCTTCCCTACCAAGCTCCAAGTCCCCCTTGCCCTGAGTGCCATTTCCCTTCTATTGTTTCCCCAGTGTTGGGTTCATACATGGAATTGTAGGTTGCAAATAATTCAGAGTTCTGTGGGCATCTGCTGCTCCTGTCTCTGAGGTCAATTTCAGTGGGTTTTAACGTTTGATAAGTTCTTGGTTTCCCCTATAAGGGTTTATGACATGTGCCTCCATAGTCTGATGCAGCCTGATAAGATTATAGGGTGGCACCCTTTCTTTCTTTCGTTCTCAAGAATAAGTCACTTACCAGTGTGCTACCTGGCTGGTGCCAGACAGAAAGTCTCATTTGTATGTCCACCCAGGTGCTGTTTGCCCCATCCTTAAAATGCAGTCACTCAGGGCACAGCGCAGCCTGAAGAACCACTGTTTTACACAACATGGAGTAGCTTAGGGCAGGGTATAACCTGATCTCAGTCAGGTAGGGTTGAGAGCTCAGGACCTTCTGGAGGCTTTCCTGGGTGGGAGTGTAGCCCTCAGTACAGCAGTCTAGATTCCCAGGGGCGAGCTTCTCCGAGCCGCATGTCCATCTTATTTTAAGACAATATTCCGTTACTTCTAATTGTTTCTGACAACTGTTTCCAAATGGGACCTAAGACTTCATAGTGGTAGGATGCTGGGGAACTCACAGTCAGAGCGAAGCAAGCCTTCCGAGTGGCTGTCAGCGGCTTGTTTCATACTACTGCCTGTGTATGTGTGAGGCTGTCGAGGGGATGTGCTGGGAGCAGATGACCCAGAACCACACAGAGCTCCCTGTTCCACTGAGCTGCCTCTCAGTTGGTTCATTTTCAGGGGTTCTGACAGAATTGTGATTTTTGCAGTTTTCTTGGTGCTATGCTGGAAGAGTGGCCTTTGCTGTTTTTACAGGTGGCATTGAGGTTGTTCCTTTGGGGAACAACCTGAGGTTCAGAAGGTTTCCTGCAGTTCCTCTTCCTTTGTGGTGATTGGTCTTAGGTGTCCGGTTTTGTAGTGACTGAAGTTGTTAGATCTTTTTCTGGATTGTGTTCTCGAATTTCCTGTGATACTAGTTAGTGGAGACCTTTCTTTTCTCTGTGACCTCTGGACTCATTTGTCTTATTTTCTTCTGTTGCTCTGATAAAATCCCCCCAGAAAAGCAACTTGAAAGAGAAAAGGTTTGTCTTGCCTCATAGTTAAAGGGGACAGTCCACCCTGCTGGGGAAGGCATGGCGGGAGGAGCGCCAGGTCGGCTGCACTGTGCCCATAGGCAGGAAATAGCCAGGATGCTGGCATTCAGGTAGCCTTTTCCTCTGCGGGCAGCCCAGGATCAGGGGTATCTGGTGGGGTAAGATAATTCCTCATAGGCAGTGCCAGGGTGGCCGAGCCTGGACAATCTCTCACAGCAGGACGAGGAGTAACTGGTCTAGATGCCCCCCCCCCCAGACTTTAGGTGGTCTCACTCCTGCTGGGTTGGCAGTAGTAACCATCATCCCCGTTTCTTTGGGAATCAGTTCTCCTGCTGGGCGTGTTAGCGCCCTTGCCTGCTGGCCCTTACCTTTGTTTGTTTGAGCTAGAATAATACATTACAGCACGTGCTGCTGTCCTGGTTTCAGCCAGCCTCCTGCTTAGCTTCCTGCATGTGGGCTTGCACGTGTGCAGCACCACGCTGACTTTCTTAAAAGAGAGACAGACAGATTTGTTCTTGTATGTATGTGTCTGGGTTACACATGAGTGTAGTGCCTGTTGGAGGCCAGAAGTAGTCAGGTCCCCTGGATCTGGAGTCACTGATGGTTTTGAGCCACCGTGGACGAGCTGGGAAACAAACCCGGGTCCTTTGGAAGACCAGTCCGTGCTCTGAGCCACAAAGCCATCTTACTGCTATTTCAAACTCTTGTCGTCAATATATCTAGAAAGTTAGAATTATAAATGTTCCTAACTTGCTCATTGTCTATTTGTTGTTGCTGACACATAGAGTCCAACATAATGTTTAAATGACTATATAGTATTTTATTTTAGAATGTACTTTATGTGTTCTCTGTGTGAGTTACTCTCTGATTTGTCTTAAAACCATGATGGGGCTGGGGAGATGGCTCAGAGGTAAAGAGCTCTGGCTGTGCTTCCAGAGGTTGTGAGTTCAATTCCCAGCAACTCCATGGTTAATGAGAACCATAGATAATGAGATCTGGTGCCCTCTTCTGGCATACAGGTGTATGTGCAGACAGAATGTTGTATACGTAATCAATAAATCTTAAAAACAAAAAGAAACAACAAAAAACCATGATGGATATTCTCATATTCATTGCGCCTACTTCAGTTTTTTAGGATAAACCTAGGAGGTGGCATTTCTGTGCAGAGTGTCCTTGTTTTGTTTTTTTTTTAATTTATTTTATCCTGGTTATCATACTGCCCACCAGGAAGGATTAACTTTATGCTAGTGACACCACGAGGGTAGTGTTCACGTTCTCTCCGAGGTAGTTAAATCGTGACGCTATGATGCGTGGGATGTGGTCGCAGTTTGATCCTCTCTCCTCGCAGATGAGTGACCGGGGAGGAGGTGTTCCGCTCAGGAAGATCGACAGACTTTTCAACTACATGTACTCAACGGCACCCCGGCCTCGTATGGAGACGTCCCGTGCAGTGCCCCTGGTACGTGCTGTGCAAGGGCTGTGGTGTCCCTCAGCCATCATCAGAATGTGGTTTCCCCAAAACCAGTTAAGCCAATTTCACAGCGCTCACAGGGAGGGAGAATGATTTGAGCCTTTGGAGACGAACGCCTCTGTCTGACTTTGAACAGCCCTGGGGTTAATTTTTAATTGAAATAGGTACAAGGCAGATTCTAGTTTAAGAATTTTTTTCTGTTTCTCTTGGTAGTAACGTCACAGCAGTCTTCCTGTGGTAAACCATCTGTTGCAATATGAAGAGTAAACTATAGCTTGTACTAGTAATTGGTTGTCATCGACATACTCTTTAATATTAATGTTTCCTCTCAGGTATTTATTGTTTTTAGAAAGAACTCATTGTGTAGACTGAAATGATCTCCGTTTGTTTGTTTGAGGCACGGTCTGGCTGTGAGGCTCACACTGGCCTTTATTTCACCAAGTGCCATTGCCCCAGTGGGATTAAAGGCATATGCCACCGTGCCCAGTTTCTTACATTTTCTTTCTGTGTGTCTGACTTTTGGCTGTAACTCCTCAGCTCCAGGGCAGGGAGGAAGTTGGAAATCGAGTAGTTGATTGGAGGGATTGGAGGGACACTGAGAGAGGCCTGATTACATCTTAGAAACCCATTCTAGAAGCTTAACTTTTTAATCTCCAGGGCAGGAGTTGGGGTGGTGGAATACTGGTAAACTGTGAAGATCTGGAGCAGGGAGGTGATGTGTCCGAGAGAGTTGAGGAGCTCCACTATTAGGGATCAGCTCCAGTTTAGAGCAGAGGCTGGGGGTCCCTGCTGTGCCGTCCCGGGACCCCTCTTGTTAGCAAATAGGCAACAAGGCCTTTTCTCGTCTCGCTCCACACTGAAACAGTGCTTTGCATGCGGTTGCTGAGAGTGGTCCTGGGGAACCCTGGAGCGTGACAGCAAAGAAAAGGAGCCTGCCTTCTCCAGACTACCACAAAGGCATTTTATAGATGGAAGAAAGGGCCCTAGGTCCAGAATTGATGCGCCATTGGGCTCAGCTAAACTCCAGCCTGATCCTTCTGCATGGTTGTATTTTATAAGCGCTCTCAGATGTGAGGCTGATGGCTGTGCCGCGCTCCGTGGAAAAGTGTTTCGGTGTGGGGTTCTCTGAACACAGCTTTGCTTTCTCATCCAACAGGCTGGTTTTGGTTACGGGTTGCCCATATCACGCCTCTACGCACAGTACTTCCAAGGAGACCTTAAGCTGTATTCCTTAGAGGGCTACGGGACTGATGCCGTTATCTATATTAAGGTAATAAGCAAAGCTTCTTAGCTGTATTTTATTTTTTATTTGTACATGTATGTGTGTGAGTTTATGTGTACCACATGTATGCAAGAGCTCTCAGAGGCCAGAGTGCACATTGGATCCCCTGGAACTGGAGTTCCAGTTGTGAGCCACCATATAGGTGCTGGGAACTGAACCTGGGTCTTATGGAAGAGCAGCCAGTGCTCTGAACTACTGAGCCACCTCTTCAGCCCCTTCACCCGATTTCTTTTCATGATAAGAAAAGGCACCAGTAAAAGTATAATAGGGGTGCTGGCATGGTGATACATGCCTTTAATCCCAGCACTTGGGAGGCAGAGGTTGGTGGACCTCTGTGAGTTCGAGGCCAGCCTGGTCTACAGAGTGAGTCCAGGACAGCCAGGGCTTTATTACATAGAGAAACCCTGTCTTGAAAAACTAAGGGGGAAAAAATGTATAAAAAAGGGATTTTACTAAACCTCATACCATTTAATAAATGTAGAGATATTTATATGGGAATGCATCCATTTTGATAGTTGAGAGTAGTGGGGAAAGAAATAGAAAATTAGATTAAAGTAGAAAATCCTAAGTATATAAGAAAAACCCTGGTTCCTGGACTCATTTTGTAGACCAGGCTGGCCTCAAACACACAACAATCTGCCTGCCTCTGCCTCTCTGAGTGCTGGGATTAAAGGTGTGCGCCACCATGCCTGGTGTGAATTTACCTCTTATGTAAAACATATGACTGGTCATTGAGCTTTTGGGTGCTTTGTTTTGCTTTTTGCTTTTTCAGGAAAGAATTTCTCCGTGTAGCCTTGGCTGTCCTCCTGTACCTCACTCTGTAGACCAGGCTGGCCTTTAACTCACAGAGATCCGCCTGCCTCTTCCTCCCCTAGTGCTGGGATCACAGACATGTGCCACCATGCCTGGCTTGAGCTGCTCTTATTTCAAGAAATAGGTTTGCTTGTTTACATTGTATGTGTTCATGGTGTGTATGGGCTCAGAGGACAACTTTCCATGATTAGTTCTCTCCTTTCACCATGTGTGCTCTGGAGATCGAACATGGGTCTTCAGGCTTGGTGACAGCCGCCTCTAATTACGGAGCCATTTTGCCAGGCAGTGACAACACCCAGGCTTTGCATGTGTGAATGGATGGCCTTTCGCAAGTTAGGCTAGTGTTCCCCAACCGCCAGGGGATAATCATTCCTTTTAGAAAAAAATGTCATTTTGTATGCCTGGGTGTTTGGCCTGCATGTCTGTGTACCTGTGTGTGCCTAGTGCCTGTGGAGAAGAGGGAATCAGAGCCCCTGGCACTGGAGTTCCAGGTGATTATGGAACACTGTGCGGGCCCTGGGAATAAAACCCAGGTCCTCTGCAAGAGCACAAAGTGCTCTTAACTGCTGAGCCATCTCCCCAGACCCCTAAAGTAACTATTAAAACTATGTACTTATTTGTGTGTGGGTACACATGTGGAAGTCAGGGGGCAACTCTCTGGGGTTCTTGTCTCAGAGATTAAATTCAGGTCATGAGGCTTGATGACAAACATCTCTGCCTGCTGAGCCACACATATGCAAATAAATTAATAATAATATTTTTAAAAGTGCTAATTAAGCATTTGGTGCATCTGGTTTCTTGTTCTGGCCACTAGATGGCGCCTATTTTATAGGCTATGCTTAAGAATTTTTTAAAAAGTTGGCCTGAAAAGATTAACTTAGTTATGGTTTAATGTTATTTGAGGGAATTAGATATGACAGTATCAGCAGTATTTTAAACACTAGAGGTAGCATTTTGATCAATGTTTAGGCTATCCAGAGCGTCGAGGTAGAAAGTTTTTCTATTTGAGAAAAACTAGAACATAAGCATTTTAATAGAGTCATCACGCCCAGTCATTCGCACTGAAGCCCTTCTTCAGCATGACCAGGAGGAAATTCTGGTTCTGGATTGTCAACATCTTGGGAAGTGTCAGGGACCTGTTGCCAAAATTTCGAAAAATTCCTGCTGTGCAGACAGTAACAGAAAGTACAGCTTCTCGCTGGCTCCCAGTGTTTACAGGCAGCTGTGGAGCAGTGAAAGGCCATGTATGGGAGGCAGACACACATGCCCAGGGACCAAAACTGACCGGGATGGCAGGAGACGAAGACATGGTATTGCTCTGTGATAGAGTGCTTGCTCACGTACAAGAAAGAGCCTTTGTCAGTCTCCATACTGGGTGCTGGGGAGTGAAAAACATCAGATCCAAAAAAAAGGACAAAGCATTGTTCATGTAACGGCCAAGATGGCTTAGATTCAGCTTGATAGCGATTGATGATAATATTACTATGTTTAGTTTTTAAATGTTGTAAAAGATTATTTTATGTGTGTGGGTGTTTTGCCTCCATAGATCTCTCTGTAATACATGTCTGCCTGGTGTGTGTGTAAGTCAGAAGGGGGTATCTGGTTCTTTGGACTGGAGTTAACGGGTTGTGATGAGTGGGTGCTAGGAACCGAGTCTGGGTCCTTAACCACTGGGCCGTCTCCATTCCTGTACATCAGTGTTTATATAGCCTATTACTATAGAGTGAAGAAAATTGGGTTTCTTGTCATAAATCAGCATATATATATATTAAGGTAGATAGACTGATTTTTATGCCCTTACACTTAGCCAGCTTTTTAAAGTAGCTGACTCCTGGCTGGGCTTGCACTTGGCACGCAGTGTCTGTTCTGCCTAGGTAGACGTTCCAGGCTGGCTGGCAGACAGCGGAAGCATCAAACCCAGTCACTGTGTTACCAGTGCCACAGGTGTAGCGAACAGTATGTTCCAGGCACGTCCACCCGCAGCCGTGTGGGTGGTGACCACTTGGTAAGGTGCCAGTACGTGTTGTTTCTCTGTAGTCACCGCTTGCCATCGCACATTATCTCAGATAACCAATTCTTAAAAGCGCCCGACTCAGGACTTGTTTTCCACCCCAGGCTCTGTCGACAGAATCCATCGAAAGACTCCCCGTGTATAATAAAGCTGCCTGGAAACATTACAGAACCAACCACGAGGCCGATGACTGGTGTGTCCCCAGCAGAGAGCCGAAAGACATGACCACATTCCGAAGCTCTTAAGTGCACGTGGACGCCTGGAAAACCCAAATGTGGTTTATGCTAAATCGGGAAGAGATGTGTTTGGAACCACTTTGCACCAATATGTCATGTGTGATTTTCACAATTCGTGTTTGCTAAAGCTCCTAAAGGATCAATTATACCAGCTTCACTCTGATGTGCGGTTAACTGGGTGTATTTTTGAACACTGATAATCTGGGTCGACTTCCCTTGGTGTGGTAGAATTACGGAGGTGAAGTCTCTGGGTTTCTGTAGGAAGATGAATATTTCTTTCAAGTTTTCATTTAGGTCTGCTGAAACATCGTGTAAAGAATGTGGAGGAGCTGGTTAGCGGCCTCTCTGCTTTTGGGGTTCTGTCATCTCCTAGGGGTACCACCTACTCAGATGGTCTCATCTCCCGCGCAAGCAGAGCACAGTGGTGCCAGTAGAACCTACATGCGTCGTGAGAGTGCTGAAGTTAACTGATCATGGCGGTTTTATTGCAGTGGAATGTAATGACTGGTTCCCCGCGGAGCTAAGTCCGGGTCGTGAGTAGTGTGCTTAGGAACGATGCAAGGGATTTTCATTAAAAACGAACTCTTCCTGTCTAGTCCTGGCTGGCCTTGAATTTAGGATGCCCTTCCTTAACATCAGTGCTGTGATGAGAAGGGCGTGCCACCACATCTGGCTTAGAAGAGGCATGTTTATTCCCCAAACAAGCAAAGTACGGGCAGAGAATACACTGAGGGCGAAGCACCAAGCGTTCCAGACTGAACTGATTGCCTGCTGTGATTATCTGCTGGAGCTTTTGGAAAGAATGCATTTCTCCGGGTCAAACTCCAGGCACCTGGAGGCTGAAGGCCAGGGCTAAGTTTCTCAAGTACTTGCTGCTGGGGCTCAAGGCTGGCCTGGCTGAAACCACACTTGAGAGTGAATAGTGGCATAACTGCTGTTGCCAAAGTGACAGGTTGGATCGGTAGGCCTTGGTTCCCCGTCTCCAGGCCAGGTGGACATGCTTGAGGGACATACTCCGCCTCTCAGGCCTGAGAGATGAGGGAGACTGCAGGAAGTCAGGTGACCAGAGGCCACGTCACCTTGGTTAAGTGGAGACAAGGACATATATTTTTCGTATATGTTTTTCATATATTTAAAGCAGAGAAAAGTCAGCTTAGATTGATTACAAAAATCCTTTGTTCCTGTGTGGTAATTTAAAGCTCGCAGATACTCTGGAGTGTCAGTTATTTGTATCAAAACTATGAAGCAGTGACATCTTAGTTCTCACTGAAAGTGACCCAAAGTCACATAAAATTGGAGCCACAGCCTGAGCCATCCCTGCTGATCACCATCCACTGTCTGGAATGATCTTACCTTGTCTATTAAGTGACGGAGAAATACTATGAAGACATGCTTCGCTGTTTAACTGGAGGGATTTGGGGGTTTGGTTTGGAAACTTCTCTGAGTTAAAATATCTCTTGACAAGATTTCTCAAGTTATTGCTCTATCGCATAAATATGTACATTAATACAAAAGCCAAACCATACAATATGGCACAAAATAGAATTGAGGCTGCTCCTGGGTGATCAGTCCAAGACCCCCTTATCAGGTCAAGGAGCCTGAGACTGGTCCTAGTGGCCTAGGGCTTTTAGCTAATACTACCAAATGTTGGAAAAGGCACACATATACCCGCTGTTCCTAATTGAGGGTTGAGGGCTTTGTGAGAAGTAATAGACTGTGTTCATGAGTGACATTGATTCAGTGTATTACACTTGTTAGCTTTAAATTACATTTTCTCGAAATGATGAAATATTTTGGAACCTTTTGTACAACTGTCAATAAATGTACTATTTTTACTTGTGAACTACTTTTTCCTCTCCAAGGAATTAAAAAGTTTTCCCTCCTAATCAAGAGCTAAGAAATGTTTTCAGACAAGAAGTAAAATTATTTTACTTTAGTCTCTCTTTAAGATGTAGCACCTTTTTGCTTGGTTTTCATGGTAATAGATAGAAAATTGTGTGTGAAAATGTTCTGGGAAGGCCTTTTCAGAGTTGCTTTTAAAGATACCTAAAAGGTTTTTAGATTCTTAAGGTGAGCTATTTTTGTCTGCCAGCATTAAATTTATGTGGTATAGGTATGAAAATAGATTGAGAGTTGGGGAGTGGACAGCAAATACGACTTTTATAACCTGGGCAGTTAATGAGTGTGCCAGTCTGTTATAGGAAAGGGATTGTGAGGATATTCCACACTGCAGTTTAAGCTGTTAGCCAGGTCCAATGCCTTTACTGCCGTTTCTACATGACGATGCCGAAGCTGAATTCTGCTGCAGTCTAAGATGTTTTCTTGGTGACAATAAACGAAAAACGTGGATCAACTCTTTTTAAACTTAAGTTTGAGTCACTTAGGGAATTTTAGGAATAGGCTGCGTCTTTTAAACAGTGGACTCTGCCACTATCAGTGCTCAAGATCTTTAAACATTCAAAAATTGTAACTAGTTGCCAGCACATGGGCTCAGGCAGGGTAAGGCAGTGGCCACCAAGCCTGGGTCAGGGTTAGAGCTTTCCCTCAACACATGGCGGGAGGAGAGAACCATCTACCCCTGCATGTTGTCTTTGGATCTCCATGTGTGCACTGCACATGGGTGTTTTACACCCAAGGAAATGTCCAGACAAACAAGTGAAACTTCAGCGGTAGCCAGATGTCCTACACTCTCTTAACTGTCTCTGTAGGAGTGTGGTCCAACGGGAGACGCGGATGGCAGAGTTTGGGTAGTTTTAGTTACCCTAGAGTTTCATTTTCTACACTGGCAAGCGATTGACACTGGCTGCGTGGATGGAGGACTGATGTATAATTTTGAAGAGCTGTAGATAAATAAATCTTGAGTAACTTCCCCTACCAAATAATGGTAGTAAGGGGACTGATTTAACCAGCACTACTTCTAGTTAATACTAGTGGAATGTCTAAACTCTTATGGTTAAGAGACAGATTCCACCCAGTTCTTCGTCAGTAGCAGGAGGCACCCCACCCTCCTTTCACTATTGAAATCAGTAAGGTCCAGCTGGCACGGTGGCACACACTAAGTGACCCTCTGAGCCAGCCTGGTGAACACTGGGAGTTTCAGGCCAGCCAAGGCGGCAAACATGGACCCTGGTGGTGTTTTGTCTTTTGTTTTTTGTTTTTAATTCAATCAAGTCCCTAACAACCACAGAGGAAGGGAAAAAGAGTTGTGTGGGTCTGTGGAGCTCTGAATGGCTAACTAGAGAGGAACCCCAGCCCATAAACTGCTTTGAGTTTGTGCTTCAAAGGCTAGGTGGTGAGGGTTAAGTTGGGTTGTTTTTACTGGAATAGCTTCTCATTAAGTCTGATTAACTTGTGGTCTCAATACTATTAATTTTCTCACGGTCAAACCCAAAACACTTAAAAAATAATGCAAGTAATGCTTTGTGAAGGGTTTTTTGTTTTGTTTTGTTTTGTTTTGTTTTTGCATGTCAAAAACGAATGCATTTCTATCTTACATAATCCTAGCATTCTTAAATTACTGTATTATTTGTTTTACCTTTGTGTTTGGAAAGAATTAAACACTGAACTGCCCACTCTTTTTTCTGTAGTCTTCCTATTTCTTTAGCTAATTTTAATCATAGATTTTAATGGGAAAGCACAAGATTGTCTTTTTTTTTTTTTTTTTTTTTTTTGGCTTCCTAAAGCTGTTAATCAGCTAGGGGCACAGAGTGCGTGCCTTGCACTGATGAGACCCTAGTGCTACGTAGACCAAGCATGGTGGTGCATCCTGGTAACCCAGGGACACATGCCGACAGTCTGCGTTACAAGGAAGGCAGAAGCAGGAAGACCCAAAGTACAAGGTCATCCTTGGCTGTGTGAGTTTGAGGTCATTTTGGGATATGTTAGACCCTGTTTGTTTTTCTTTCTTTTTACCATGCCTGATTTCTAGCATGCTGTAGTCCTGAAAACTATTGCAGGCTTTCTCTACACAAGGGTGATAACGAGAAAAAGTAAGCCTGGAGAAGCAGACTGCCCTAAACGATCTCTTGGACATATTTCTTCAAAAGAGTGTTCTAAACCAGCCTAAATTAAAGTCAACCTGCATATATTTTAAGCTTCCCAAATTGAACATCCAAAATGGAAAATTTTTAAAAAAATGCGAATCGGCTAAGTGGTACAGTTCTTTCCCAAACCACTGCTATCTGTGATTTTTTTTTTTTCCTAAGATGTATTTTGAGCCAGGTGAGTATTACAGCTTCAGCACTCTCCATTTGCTGGCCATTCCTGACCCTGTGTCAAACGAAGATAAGGCTCATTGTTACCCCAAGTCACAGACTGCCACCGCAACCACAGGCAGTCTCCTGTGGCAGGCTCTGTTGGTAACTACCGGAATGGAGGGAGCTAAAGCAGTCATGTGATGGTGAACCCCAAACTGACATGGGGATGAGGCTCTCCCTGGTCAGAGTGAACAGTCCTCGTGCAACAGGCAGAGAGGTCTGGGGGACCTAGCAGGCAGCAGGGGAGGAGGAGCGACCAGAGGACAGAGACTGACAGCTGGCATTTGGAGTCTGAAACTTAAGTGTTGTTCAGGGCGTCATCACATCCAGTGTGTAGGCTCCAAGATGGTCCCAGGCAATTATGTTGAAGCAGATATTTAAGAGTTTTTAAATTATCCTTAGTCAGGCCATAATAATTAGGAGATACATAATCGGCATAGCCATCCTCCCAAGAATTTTTTTGTCATTTCTTTGACCAAACAAAATCCTATTTTGAAGCCTATAATGGATTATTACTAACTGTGGAGCCACTGTACCGAGAAGCACACCAGGGCTGTTCCGCAACCCCTTTCTGCCCTCTCTTGCCCCTGATAACCTTAGTCCTTCGCTCTCAGATCAGCTGACTGAGCATCTGTGGATGAGTGAGGTCACAGAGTGTTTGTCTTTCTGCACCCATCTGTATTACCACACGCTCTTAAGATTTGTAGTCCTTTGTAAAAATTTTATGGCTTAGTTTTAGGTGTGGATATTTTACCTGCCTGTGTTGTCTGTGTACCTTGTATATGCTGTGCCTACAGAGGCCACAAGAGGGCAGAAGACATCCTGGGGTTGGAGTTAGAAATGGTTATGACTCATGTAGGTGCTGGGAATTGAACCCTGTCCTTTGGTTGAGCACCCAGTGCTCTGTACTGTCCCCAGTCCCTGTGGATTTCAGTATTTTTAATAGCTGAAAAGAATTCCATTGTGTACTTACTTTGTTTTGTTTTGAGACAGGGTTTCTCTGTAGCCTGTCTCACTTTGTAGACCAGGCTGGCTTCAAACTCACAGAGATCTGCCTGCCTCTCCCTCCCTGATTATAGGTGTGTGCCACCGAGTCCGACTCGCTACATTTTCTTTTATCTCTTCATCACTGATGAGTACCTAAGTTGGTCCCACGTCCTGGAAGAAGCAATATTTGGAAAAGGAAATATTTGTTGTCAGCCATGAAGTATTGAATGGCGTACAGTTTCTGTGGGGCGAGGGAGTAAGTTGGAGGTTAATAGAAGAGTTAGTGCTTTACTGGGGAGAACCTAACATAAAAGGGTAAAAAGATAAATTTAAAATTCCCATTACATTAAGTTTTACAGCTGGACCTTGTCTGCCCAGAAGGGCAAATCCAGATAGATTTTTTTCTAATCACTGACTAGCTACTTGCAACGGTTGTCTTCCAACCTTTGGAGTTTTCTCTCTGCTTCACTATCTTTTGGGGGCAATGTCCTTCATGTTCGCATGAGTTAAGATGGTTATCGATTTTTTCAGGTGGTACCTAGACACTTAGAAAAATTAGGTTTTCTTTTTAGTCTTCAAACACAAAGTTTTGAATGCCTCCTGCATGCTCGGTATAATGAGGGACACTGGGACACTAAAAATGACAAGCACTGAGCCTGATGGCATGCCGTGTGGCTTTTCCCTGGCTCCTGGGAGGCTGAGGCAGGCCAGTTGTTTGAACCCAGCCTGGGTATTGTAGACTGTCTCCTAAACACAGACATGCATGCGTGCATAGTAGCCTGGTGTTCAGGTGGTTTTTCTAGTTATGGAACTAAATGTCTCTCCTTGACTGGGCTCTGTATTTAGTTAGAAAATCCAGAGGCTCATAGATAATGGGGTTATTTGCATAACCACATTTTATAATTTTGGATTTATATGAAAAAAAAGTGTAAGTTCCAAATCTGTAAATATTACTGTGACTTTTACTTAAAAAAAAAAAAAGGCCAGCGTAAGTTTTCACTATAGCATTTTCAAATAACATTTGTCTTTGACTCTCCTCTCCACTCCTCCATCCCTGAATCGTCTTACACCCTTCCCCACCCATAACCTTTTTGTGTTCATGTTTCCTGTGTTCTTGATCTCCCCTCCCTCAGCACTTGGCTTTCCCTTTCATTGTTTCCTTTCTACTTTCACAGCCTACTGGAATGCTCACACCCTGCTGTGTACATCCCTATAAACATGGGCTAGATCTACGTATGATAAAAAAAAATTGTTCTGAGAACTGGACACACTCAAATGGGAGATCGGATTTGTCTTAGGCTTTGTCCAAGCACACTTACATTAATAAAGGTGAAAACTTACATCACTCTACATGTAAACTGGCCTTTCTTTCCCTTTTAGGTCCAGCCATGCATCAATAAACAAAGTGTCAATATGGCCCCGTGAGACTGATCAAACTGCCTGTAAACCTGTGACGTCACAGCGTGGTAGTTCATATCAGCAGGATCCGTGTGTTTATACCACAATAAAAATCACCCCATGGTGCATTTCCCAGTTATCTCCATTGTTGAGCCATGAATAATTATACCATATTAAACACAATCTGAAGTATTGACCATACACATGGAAACATCCTTGTCACACCCAATCTAAAGGAGGATAGAATAATCTAGGATTTAAAAAAAAAAATGAAGCTAGAGAGATGGCTTGGCAGTTAAGACCACTGCCTGCTCTTCTAGAGGACCAAGTTTGGTTCTCAGCACCCACATTGGGGGGCTCACAACCACCTGTAATGACAGTTCCATGAGCTCAGACACAGTCTTCTGGATTACTTGGGAACCTGCACTCTTGTGGAGTATATTCACACACACACACACACACACACACACACACTCAAAATAATAATAAAGAAATTATTAAAATCTTCCGGACTACATTTATTTCAGGGACTCTGCTAGGCCCATGCAGAAAAGGCATGCTTTATTCTTTAAGACTTTTTTTCTTCTCAGCAACTATCCATGGACTATGAACTCGCAGCTACCTTTCCTTAGCGATTGCTGCTGCTCACCAGTTACCCCGCCACCAAGAATGCCAATACTCTTTCATTAGGATGTGTGTGGATCTCTCTCTGTGTGTCCTGATTAAACTGTCTAGCTTTTGTTGCTTCTCCGGGCATTCTAGGGGTTTCCCTGGGCACATGAGTCTGCTTGCGTGTCCTGCATCACAAGTTGCTTTATTTCTGACCAAATAAAGATTCCATTATTGAAGAATCTCTTCTGTAGTTTTGTTAGGAAAAAAAAAAGCAAAGATTTAATCCTTCCTTCCTTCCTTCCTTCCTTCCTTCCTTCCTTTCTTTCTTTCTTTCTTTCTTTCTTTCTTTCTTTCTTTCTTTCTTTCTTTCTTTCTTTCTTTCTTTCTTTCTTTCTTGTTTTTTTTGAGATAGGGTTTCTCTTTGTGGCCCTGACTGTCCTGGCCTCAAACTCACAGAGATCTGTCTACCTCTACCTCCCTAAGTGCTGGGATTACAGGCATGCACCAGCAAGCCCACTGTGACTGTTCATTTTTTTTTTTTTTCTTTTTAGTGAGCTTCTCTCAGGAGCATTTAGGTGAAGTGGATCTGACTTTCTTAAGTATGACTGCTCCAGGCACAGAAAGATAAACTCTGTTAAATAAAGGCAATATTCTAAGAAGTCCCGAGATCTCAAACAACCCAAAGAAGCAAAAGGAGGCATTCCTGGATACAAGGCTTATAAGATGGGGTATGTATCTTCTTGAATGCTTGTTATCATGGAAGGCATGGTTACTCTGCTGTTTGTATTTGCAGTACTGTCCTTAAGCCTAAACTAACCCATAGGACCCTGTTCTCAATCAGTAGTTTTCTGAAGTTGAGTACCAATCATAAACATTCCCTTGTAATTTGCATCTTTCCGTTCGGGTTGGGCCTTTCTTATTACATCCTATGCCATGAACTTTACAGCACATGACTTCCAGTTGATGCCTAGGCGTGAAGAGCTGGCTCGGCAATGAACTTTGTTTTGCTCTTCTAGAGGAGCCGAGTTCTGTTCCTAGCACACATATCGGGCAACTCATAAATGCCTTTAACTCCAGCCCCAGGGGATTCAATGTTTCTGACCTCTGCTGGCACCCACACTTCTGTACACACACACACACACACACACACACACACACACACACACACTGACCTGTAATTAAAGAGAAAACCTTTAAAAAAAAGCTGGAGGATGATAAGGTTCAGGTTAGTGGTTACAAGGGTCAGATTGGGAAAAGCAGAAAGTAAACATAGATTCTTTATTACAGTCGAAGGTCATTGCTGGGTATCAGGGTCATGGCTGTTTGGCACATTAAATTCATTATGCCACGTGATCTGATTATTTGTGTATGTTCCTTTTTAATGCATAAGTGTATTTACATCATTGGGGTGGTTTTAAAAGCAGCAAGAGTTCTTGTTGAGGGCTGTGGAGCTAGCTCAGTGGTAGCGCCTCTTTAGCCTACATTCGCATCTGAATTGCTTAATGGTGAGATTGTTAGCGGTGCTCATTTGTTCTGCCTCCCATGTTAGAGTCCACTTCAACAAAAACAGATGAAGATAACCCATAGATTATGTAACAGTCACATTTCTTCCCTTCTAATTTATAAAAAGGATGCTTGGCTATTATCTAAACATTCAGATAGTTCTTGAGTTATTAAGTAGAAATAAATTATTCCCCCCCCCCAGCAAGCCTACAACTTTCTATAAACCTTTATACTTATCAAACCTATGTCTTCTTAAAGATAAAAGCGTAGGCTTTAATATCCACACTCGGGATGCAGAGGCTAGCCTGGTCTATAGAGTTTCAGGCCAGCCAGAACTACATAAGACTACCCTGTCTCAAAATATTTAAAACATAAAACCTGTTTGTCTATCAGTATGCTTTAACGCCTTATTCTTGTGCTTACAATAACGTATTTCATGTCAGAATCCATAATGCCCTCCTGGAAGACACAGGATTTTCCGTTGTATGAACGGTGTTGGGTTGAAGATACCCACTCCATAGCTCTTTTAGGTATATTGCTGGTGTAACAGGCCACGAAGCGCGGTCCTCTACATGCGTTTAGCACGGGGCTTCCCTGTGATGGTTAACTTCTGTTGGTCAGCTTGACACCATGTAGAACCACCTTGATGGGCGTGCCCGTGAGAGAGTGTCTAGCCTGGGCTACCCAAGGTGAGAAGAAAGAGCTACCCTAAATGTGGGCAGCCGTGTTCTACCAGCTGAAGCTTGCACCGGGACGTAGATGCCATGTGACCAGCCGCCTCAAGGTGGCGCTGTCGCGCCTTCCCCTCCAGATGGACAGTTCTGTCAAAGCGTGAGCTCAGGCTACTCTCTCCTCCTTGAAACTGTGTGTGCTGCAGATTTTGGCTCAGCAAGGAGACAAGAAACTAATACAGCTCCCAGGCTTGCAAATGACTCAGAAGGTGCCAAGTGCCCGTTTGGGAAGATGGGAGATCAGGATCCCATAATTGCTAAGTACGACTCCACCACTGAGCTACATTTTCAGTCCCCTATCCCGTTGTGAGGCGCCAAACTGCTCAGGGAGGGCTTGTGAACCTGGGTAAGACCCTGGAGTCATCAGGCATTAAAAACAAACAAGCAAACAAATAAACAAACAACCGAAGAAATGAAGTTTATAAGTCTGAGAAAGGAAAGTCAGAGCTTTCGGTTTAAAAAGAGATTTGAGAAATACTAAAAACAAAGCAGGGGGCTCTTTTTAGTTTCTTTGAAAGGGGAGCCTGGAGAGCTGGCTCAGGGTTAAGAGCACTGGCTGCTCTTTCAAAGGTTCTGAGTTCAATTCCCAGCAACCACACCGCGGCTCACCACCATCTATAATGACATCTGGTGCCCTCTTCTGGCCTGCAGGCAGAACACTGTTACATAGTTTCTTTGAAAAAAGACAGCCAAGTGCTTCCATGATGCTTCTGAGAGATAAAGAAAGGCCCAAACTCCATCTTTTATTGTACGTTCTTTGGTAACCAAACTCCAACAGGGACAGAAAGAGAAAAGCGGAAGTGTTGTGTGAGCCACAGCCCAAGGTTGAAGATCGGAGAATTTCCCGGGTCGGGTGATGCTGGCTTTGAAAAAGTGGGGTTTCTCGGGTTCAAAGCTCAAACGAGCACGTGTCTTAGGTTTGATTCCCTAAAAATGGAGCGATGTGGGGGGCGATAAAGTGTCAGCTTGGGGGGACATTCTCCATAGTCACATCTAGAGGTACCCCCAGAAGACCCAGAAGAAGGCAGCCTGGGAGAATGCAGGACGCTTCCTCAACCAGGCTGTACCTAAAAACGCAGGACTTCCTGAGCAGAGATGTCTCTTCAGACTGGTCCCTCTTGAAGGTGAGAAGCGCACCCGCGGCATTCCTGCATCAGTCAGTCATACACAGTCGTGCCGTGCCCCGGGTGGGGCATGTGCATGAGACAACCACAGAATTCGTTGCTATCCCCAGCAGGCTTGGGGTACTCCGCGCTGACCCCGGATGAAGCGCCACAGTGTTGACTAAGGGGGGAGGTTGCAGGGCTGGATGAGGGCCTCCATCTTTGCCTGGCTTCCCTCACTTCCGTGCTACTGTCAGGCTCGTGGGAAGTCATTCTGCAGGGAGGGTGAGGTTGACTGATGATACATACACTTACTTCTTTCTGAGCAGGAGGAAATCCTTGGCTTGACCCTCTCTCGGGGGCAGGCTTGTGGGTGTTTGCATTTCCAGACCGATAGCATCTCCCTCCAGCACTGAGTAAATGCCCACGCTCAGAGCTGAAGATGAAGAGAGGCAGAGGGCGAAGGGATCAGAGGGATCAGACGATGCCACTCAGAGCCATTTATCCCTCATATAATTTTTATGACCTGACTTCCCTCCAGGCCTAACTTATATTTTTTCATGTCCTACGTTACATGCTTCAGATGTTTAAAAATTCATTTTCTTTGCTTTTCTACTGTAACATCCTTCCCCAAGGCCATGGATGCACTGATTAAATGAATCAAGGACAAAGAGTGAAAGAAACTCAGAGAAGGAATCTCAGATAGCATCTCAGAATATTATCCTGCCGCAGTTACAGCCAAGGACAGTAACAGGACCTGGGGCGAGAGCAGTGAAATCTTGTAATAGTCTTTGATGGCTTATGGAAAATGGAAAGAGAACAGATGATCAAAGTCAGGGAAAGGGTTCAACATTTTTTAAGTATAAAAAAGGAGGGTGCTTCAGATTGTAGGCAGGGAGAGCTCCAGAGAAAACGCGCCTCTTTTCTGGTTTTGTTATTGTTGTTTGTTTGTTTTTAATACTTTGCCTTGGACAGAGGCGATTGAAATGAAGCATCTGGAGGTTAGCAAATAACACGAGTTTCTCCTGGAATATTGTCATGAAAAGGACTCAAAATGTAGAGCAGAAATGGAAAAGGTTAGAAAACATGCAGTCCAGTGAACTTGGAAAGACACTGGCATTCTCTCCCAGGGGCTCATGGGAGCTGCAAGGCCCACTCTGATTTCAGGGAGTGGGACCCGCCAAGGACTCGTTAGTGTCGTTTGATCTCTCTGACGGGCCTGACAGCACTCTTCCTTTTTTGCTTCACTGCCTCATGTTTGTGGTGGCCCAGCTTGTCCACATGCCATAGGCTCTGTCCATCATCTGCGGCACAACTGTATGTAGGCTGGTCCTGGCCTGCTCTTCGTTGTCTGATGTCGTGATAGTCTAAATATAGTGCATGATCACAGATGTGGCATGTGGCCACACGGTGGGTTGGTTCCTTTCCACATGAAGGCAGTTTGGGAGTGGCTTTCTCCTGAGATCACAACACTGGAAAAAGTATATTGCATACATATAAACACTGAGTCCTGTCCCCGTTGCCTCGTCACTGTTTTGCACAGTTGAAGCTGTGTGTGGTAAGTACAGCTCACGCTGCAGGCAACACCTCTTTGCCCCAGCCTTGCTGACCCAGTGTTGTGCTCTCGGAGACGCTTAATTTTTTTTCCTAGGTCACACAGGGCTTTTGAACACAGAATGTTATAAAAGGCGTGTGCTTGTGCGCGCGTGTGTGGTGTGTATGTGCACACGTGTGAGGTATGTGGGCCAGTTCACACACCGAGAGACCTGAAGAGGTCGGGTGTCCTGCTCTATCTCTCTCCATTATTCCCTTGAGACAGCATTCCGTCTGGAGGAGCGGAGTGGGGCTGAGACGGGTTCTAAGCATGCCCACGACCTTGAGCAGCCATGACCTTGAGTACCTTCTAGGACAGTTTTCATGGCCTCTCTCACTGCTGTGGGGAAATGCTAGACAAGCCAGCTTAGGGAAGGAAAGGCCTGTCTTGGCTCACTGTTGCAGCCCTCCACCGTGGGAAGGCGTGGGGTCCCCGGCTTGAGGCTGTGGTCAGGAAGCGGAGAGACAGACGTGCTGGCATGTGTAGGCAGCTCACGGCCTGCTTTTCATTGAGCCTGGGGCCCAGCCCACGGAACAATGCCACTGTGGTCAGGGTGGATCTCCCACACTCCAGCCCCTCTGCAAGCATCCTCACAGACATCCGCAGGGGCGCATCTCTCAGGTGATTCTCAGGCCCATCAAGCTGACCATAAAAATTAATTGCCGGGAGAGGAAAGTGGAAAAACCAAACGCAAGTCAGTTGTCACTTCTGTGACAAAACTGTTTTAACAATGTGATTTAGAGAAGAAGAAGAAGAAAAAAAAAAAAAAACCTAGTGATTCAGAGAGAATTTTATAAAGGCTTGTGAATATATCTAAAGTCAATTTTATGGCTCATGGATGGCAATATTAATGGAAAAATATAATAAAAGGTATCCTTTATAGTAATAAAAACCTGAAAGAAGGACTCATGAATTATAGTCTAAGAGTTTCTAAGGTTTCTAACTTTTCCAGTGTGGTTTAAGAGAAAATAGACTTTAAAAAGCAAATAAAGGTGAGCAGGCTCTATATTAAACTTAGCTGTCTCTCAGTTTAGGTTAAAGACAAGACCAGCCGAGGGTAACACACCATGGGCACACTAAAAAGGTGACATCCTGGGCAGGTGAGGCGGCCCAGCCAGTAGAGGCATCTGCCTCCATGCAGAGCTCACAGTGGGGAGAGAACCTACCCGCACAGCTTGCCCTCTGACCTCTGCACGGGCACCTTGGCGTGTGCTCACACTCAGATAAGTGTACAGATTTATAGATTGTTAGCAGAGAAGGTCGTGTCGCTGTACTTGGCAGCAGAAGGCACAAAGGCTGCTCACTGGGGGCTTCTAATTTGACGTTCAGTTGGCCCCTCTTGCTTTCCACTCCTCCAAGGTTCTAGCCGGAAGTTTGATACCTGTGTTAGCGTTGCCTGTGTGTGCGGCTTCGCAGCCACTTGCCCTGCCTTCTCCCACCGGAGCCCCCTGCGTCCCATGCAGCCTTCCCTGTTCCCACACCACCCAGCTGCCCATCATGGTCTCATCTTCCTTTGTAACTGGCCAGGGGACGCGCAGATGGCACCTGAGCCTCTGACGTCAGAATTTTTTTTTTTCAGGAATTATTAGGGATTTTAGGAGGAAGGTTGGGGAGAGCATTCCTGGTAGCACACATACCCTCTGTGGTGATGCCGAGTGATGGAAGCATCTCTTACATTCTAAGAGGCAAACTTTTGCTGGACCCCACAGCCCAGCTAAAGCCACTTGAGGTCACGTAAGACTTGAGACTGCTTTCCTGCTTTGTACGCAGCCCGTGTGTTGGAACCTGACCTTAAGAGAACTAACAGTCAATCATACTGTGCCTTGGCTCTCCCACGTGATGAATTTTTATGACCTAAACTAATGAATGCATAGTTTTAATCTTACATTATGTGTTCTTCCATGCCCCTGACCCACAGAGCAATACATACGTGTTTGTATGTGTGTTGTGAGAATTGTTTGCTGAAAAAGAGCAAATGGATGAAAACTGCCTTCTAAAACAACACTCAGATGCTGCTAGATAGTGTTTGCTTGTTAGTTATCTGGGCCAGCTGGGGTCAGCTGGAGCCAGTGACTAATCCCTTGTAAAACTCTTGAAGATTTCTGCAAATTATCCCTCATTCCTTCCCTGTCTGCTGCTTCCTGTGCTGTTCAGTAAATACGGAGCAAAAGTCCTTTGTTAGGGACAGATGGTATAGATTAAGGCAAGACCACATCCAGGCAGGCCCTGACTGAGACTCATGACAGACAGAAGGCAGAAGGAAGACACAGGAGAGAACTGGAGAATTCAAACTCCCGTCCATCTTGCTTTTGGCTAACCGCCTCAAGAGGAAGCCCCTGATTTCTTTGATGCTTTGATGGTAGTGATCTCAGTTTATAACTGAGATGCTTAACTGACACAACGCACCCTTTGAGTAGAAAAGTTGGGGACCCATCCGTTATGATGTCGGGGAGAGGACATCCTTGGGACTCCATCAGTGCAGAGGGAAACAGAACGAAGGAATAGGAAGGGATGGCAGAGGCCTGGTGACATATTTGAATGCCTGCATCCAGCTGAAGCCTCGGGCATTTCAGATTCCTGAAACAATGAGTTCTTGTCTGCACAAGCTAGTGTGCCTTCAGTGCTGTTATTCACAACCCAGAGGCCTAGCTAATTAGCCACACTAGAGTTCCCTTTGTACAGTGGAAACGTAGCTTATCCTTAGCACCTTTGCTGGTAACCACCTTTAAAGAGCAAGAACCTCAAGTCAGAGGGTTCTTTATTTCCAACCTAGATGGCAGCGAATACTTAATCACTCGTCACATTTACTTATTTCTGAACGTAGCTGCGGCAGGCACTACCTTTGAAGGAAGGTGTTGTGCTCCAGAGCTGTGCTAGCCTTGGAGCTTGTGTCCTGAGTTAAGGCAGGCTGCTGACTGTGACGGCTCTGTGCTTTGGTTTACTGATGCTGCGTGCTTGTTGTATGGTTCACGTTGCTCCTGCTGGGAGGGATCTGGGTTTCCTGTCTTTGGATTGGATAGGAGTTTCTGGAGTGTAATGCAAGTGATGTGCATAGTCCGAAGCCGGGCTATACAAAGGATGCAACTTCTGAGCCAGTGAGGTGGCTCAGAAGTTGGGTAAAGGTGCTTGCTGCCAAACCCAATAACCCGACTTTGATCCCTGGAACCTACACTATGGAGGGAGAAAATTGACTCTGGCAAACTCTCTTCTGAACTCATTTGCTGTGTGTTTCCTTTGGCAAATGCACACATGCATAACTGCGATATCAGAGCTATTGAAATCTTGTAATAGTTCAAGCCTGTAACGTCACAACATGCTCAATATACAATATGTAAATCCAGCATTTATCTGAACATTTACACTATACCCATTTCCACAGCAGCAGAGCAGAATTTATAAAACTGCCTGTTTCACATGCTTAATTGCATTGAAGAGGATTGCCTTTCTATCATCTTATTTAAACTGTACTTTTCCAGATTCCGTATTAGTCAACTCAGCATCTATTTATTGAAGAGCTAAATATATTAACTTTATTTTCCTCTCTTCTGTATTTTTGATGCCCTGACATTTAGGGTTTTATGGTATCTAGAAAGAGGCAATACCGTCAGGGTTCACTAGTTCCTAAACCTAGTGAACATTTTTGTATATGAACCAACCATCTGTTTATCTAATTCTTACACACCAGCCCCACATCTCCTTCACCCTAGATCATTCCAGAACCAGGTACATGACAAAGAGAGCCACCTGATACCCCAGACACTTTCAGAACCACTTGGATTAGCCAATAACAATTTTTCACGTAAGGACCTTGTGGTCAAACATTCTCAAGCACGCTCCAGAGGAAGAAATGCCATTGATAGCCATGATCTGAGGTATCATTTTTATTAAAAACGTTAATTTGTGAAGAAAATGGTATTTGTGACCATGTATTAGTTGCCTTGGGGAGGAAGTGTGCTACTCATTTATTTATATAAACAAAGCAAAACTAAGTACATAAATAATAAAATCAAAACAAAAACTGACCTCTAACTCCCTTCACAGTCTTGTTTACATGTATTTCCAAAGACATATATATGTTTTCTTCTCTCAGTGAAATGGGTTCAGGAGAAAATTTGTTCCTTAGTTATCACTTACTGAGCTGGTGTGGTGGCGCACACCTTTGATCCTAGTGCTTGGGTGGTAAACTCAGGCGGACTCTGTGAGTTCCACCCCGACAAGGACAACGTAATGAGGTCCTGTCACCAAAACAGAACAACAGAAATCACAGACCGACTTCGATTAGAAATATGAACATGTAAAAATATTATTTCCTTGGTGGAAATAAGTCGTATAGTCAAAAATCTGTGCGATGACTACTTTTTATCCACAAAAGAGTTTTAGTCCGTGCGAGACGTGGCACACGACGGGGCAGTGTTAACGCTCGGGTCTTATGAAGCTTCGATGTCTGTCTGCACTTACACAACTACTTCAGTTCAGCACCGCCCACATCAGTTACATCCTGTAGCTCTTCCTTTGTAGGTTGAAAAGACGCTGAGGACAGATGAGAGCATTCCGATTTGTGTGCTTCTCATGAACTCAGTCCTTATCCCTTCTCGTTTCTTCTCTCCTCCTGGCCTCTCTGCTCCTTTCCCAGGGGTGGTCCCAGCAGGGAAAGCGCCACTGGGCGAAGACTACCTGAGGTCCTACCCATAGCTCAGGTCACGATGTGAAGCGACTGGGTCACTCCTGGGGAGTGAGCAGAAATAAGAGAAGTGCTCATGTAAGACCCAGAGCGGGTGAAGTTAGGCCTATGTACAAGACAGACACTAAGTGTGGTGGTCCAGGCAGGGTGTGTGTAGCTGAAGAAGATGAGCAGGTGTATGATCCTGAAGACCCTCGGAACGTGTCATTCTGTTGGAAAAGAGCATGGGTCTTCTCTATCCCTTCTTCCCTCCCTCTGTCCCATCCTTCTTGCGCAGATTAACTCCACTATTGATTTTCACCTCTGGTGTGGGCTCATGAGAAGACATAGACTGTCAATTTTGCTCTTGAAGGCAGAAGGGCAAGCATTTACCGGCTAGAGCTAGGCTGTGGCGACAGCAGGAGTGACTATGAGCATCCTGAGGCAGAACTTCCTCAAATCAGACCTCCTGAAAGACACTTCCAGGGAGACTCAGCACTCTGTTGCCTTTTCAGCAAGCCCTTCAGGTGAGTTGGTAGTTCCAGAACTTTCATGCTAGAGAGAACAAGCCAGGCTGGGTGTCCTTCACTGAGCTCCCCCCAACCTCTGACAGTGGCGAGTCAGGCGTGTGCTGAACCCTTTAGGGCTCCCCACTCAGGCTCCTCGTGTCTGTGCCTAGGCACTGGCTTGTACCTCTTTCTTCTGCCAGAATCTAGAAAGCTTAAGTGTTAAACCTTAAATTTCAGGAAATCATCTGTTTTCACACTGGGTGAACTAAATAAAGAAAATTATTCAAGTAATTTGCATATTCAAGATTGGATCCGTGGAAGGAAAAGGCTCCAGGTAATTCAGATCATAAGTAAAAGAGCCCTGGGGGAATCGTGTTACGTTTATTATAACCCATTAGCCAAGTGATTGCATTAGCTTTCACACTGGTCTAGTCATCAAGGGCCCGAACAAGTGTCTCCTAGCCATTGGGAAGTGATCACCTCATAGTGATGTAATTAGAATATAAATGTGAGATTGCTACCTCACTCAGTTTTCAGCCATTTGTCAGATACTCGAATCATTTAGAATGAATGCCCATGGGTTCCAAGCTGTGTCTCAGGAAGAGCGTGCTCACGATGCCCACGGCCTGGTGCCAGCACAGGAGTACTGCATAAGAGGAGCCCGGGTCTTGAGCGCTGTGGCTTTGGAAGGGTGGTCCATGATGCTTGTGGTGATGGATTAAAATGGCTGCCACAGGTGGCCAGGGTGTGGCCCTTTTAGGAAGCCTGGGGTGGTCTTTGAGGTCTCAGATGCTCACACCAGGCCAAACGTCACTCTTCCTGCTGCCTGCAGATCCAGATATAGAAGAACCCTTGGCTTCTTCCCCAGCACCACTTCTGCCTGCATGCTGTCAGGCTTCCTGCAGTGATGATAATGGACTAAGTCTCTGAAACTGTAAGCCAGCCCCAGTTCAATGTTTTTCTTTATAAGAGTTGCTGTGGTCATGGTGTCTCCTCACAGCAATAGGAACCCTAACTAAGACAGTGCTCTTCCAGTCTCAAGGTACCCCTCCCGGCCTCTGGACCCTGGAATTTCCTGCTCAGACACCTACTTCACTCACAGGCAGGGCTTGAAGTGCTCCTCCATAGGTCTATCTTCCAGGGACAGGCTGTGAGCAAGAGGTAGGCAGAGCAGCTGTTTGCTTGGGAGGGAGACATAGCTGGGAAGAATGGGAAGGAGTGTTTGCATTCCTGTGTGGAAAGACAAGACTGAGCTAGGGGTTGGAGAAAGGGCACTGAGGGCGGGTTAGGACCAATTTCTCCTGCCCTGTTGAGAGAAACTCTGAGGAATTCAATGATTTCCACATTCAAACTTGGCCTCCAAAAGAGGTAGGAAAAACACACTCTTTTGTAACCATTTACTAGCTTGATTTATAATTCTATTTAGACAAATGATTTTGCGGGCCTCCATTAGCATTCTTGCTTCAGGCCCCATAAATGTTAGGCTAGTTGGCCACCCACATAGACCCATGGAAAACCTTTGTATTCCCAATTATGTAGAACTGGAGCCTTTAGCTCCCATTACTCAGTTCTCTGACAGTCCTCCAGGAAGGGTGGTTCATTTCAGACAGTTTTACACAACATGAAGGCAGAAGAGGGATTGTCTTAGGAAAGGAAGGGGCCCAGAGAGGGGACTGTTAGAGTAACAGGAGTAGACAGGAGCACAAGAATGTTCACTAACTAAAAAGTAATGTGTACATAAATAAGGGATGAATTTAGGCACATTAAAAATTTGAAGCATTTATTTGAGCAGCAAGCGATTCACAAACTAGTTTGCACCAGAAGGCAAGAGATGCAGTATTCCGCTAGGGCTGGGAGAGAAAGTTTCATAGGTGTTTGCAGAAGCAAGTTAAAATTCTCTCTGTGGTGTGTGTGTGTGTGTGTGTGTGTGTGTGTGTATTCAAATATATTTGAAGCTGGGGTGTGATGTTAGAGGTAAAGTGCTTGCCTAGGATGTGCAAGGCTGTGGGTTTGATCCTTAGCAGTGGCTAAAGTGGGGAATCCATAGGGAGATGCTAACTGAGGGGTACTGATTTGTTACACTTGAGTTTTATCTCACTGTTTCAATGGGGCTTTAGTTCCACAGAACCCAGGCCTACAACCGGGCTCTGCACTGTCCTAAGCAAAGCTTAGCCTTTGCTTTTCAGGTCTGTGAAATGGAGAAGGCAAGTCCATGAAGTGTTTGAAAGAATGGTACCAGGTGGTTTGCAGGACTCAGCTTGCACCACAGGCAGCCACAATGCTCACATTTTCAAGATTTTATAAGCCAGCTGTTAAACCACTGGACAACCTTAAATTAGCCATGGTGGGAGCATTTATAACCACAGAAATTAGCAATGACTATAAACCAGGTCCCTTTCTCCTAGAGGGCCGTTGGCCAACACAGTGGTGAGTACCACAGAGAAGTATTTGAGAGACAGCATTGGACAACCCCGAATAAGAACCGACAATGTTCAATGTTTTCTGTTGATAATGGGCCCTTAGTATGCACAGAAGTGGGTTTTAGGCACTGTGGGACTCCATGGTGCATAGACAGTGCTCCAAGGAAGATCAGCCTAGTGTCTGAGAGGACAGTGCCGTGAAACAGTTGTCCCTGTAGCCACTGAGACTGGAGATCTGTCACAGTAATCTTTTCCGTTTCTGTCAGGACCTTTGTATCTCACTGTAAATTGCTGGATGGCCTGGAACTTGCTCTCTAGACCAGGCTGGCCTCGAACTCACAGAGATCTCCCTGCTCTGCCTCCTGAGTGCTTGGCTCAAAGCAATGCAATACTGGGCAGGTTTTCCTTAACTCTTAAAGATAGAGATGTAATGCCTGCCTCACTTCCCATATGAGGTTTCTGCAGATCAAAATGAAGAAATAGCTACGAAAGTGCTTTATAAAATACTGTCAGGCTTTCATAGACTTTGATAAATTCTATGTTCATTCTTAAATGAGCCTTTCCTCTTTGAAAGCAAAGACAAAACAGACGGAAGAATCCTCTGTACAATATAGAATTATTTCTGCTAAGGGAAAATCACTCAATTTTTAAAACAAGGATTAGCCATACACATTAATACTATTTAATGCACATTTTGTTTGATTTTCTACTTATGCAAGCAGATCTGATAACTGATGTCACTATTTAGATATACATAAGTGGCTTACAGATGAAATAGTTTATTGTAGTTTAGATTTAAGTAATAGGAAAGAATCTTTCTGTAGTCCAAGGAGCATAAATCAGAAGTTCTGCTCCCATGTAAGGGATTTAAAATAAACTTTCCTCCTTCTGCCGGGAATACAAATGACATTAGCCTGCCTGGTGGCCAATCAATGAAGCAATCCTCACCAAGGTGGGTTGACATCTGATTGCAGCCTGTGGAGCAGCCATCCAAGTGAGGCCATAATTTCCTATGAGGCAAGAATAAGACGAGAGACGCAAATAATCATTAAAGCAGCATTTCAGACGTATTCATACCCAAGTTTCCATTTGTAGCTAAGTGGCAATGGTTCACAATTAAATCATGAATGGTGTCCACAGTTTATTTAGCTGAAGAAAAAATAATAATCGCCGGTGTGAATCACACGGTTTGTGACTCATAGCTAATTACTGTTTTCTCCTCTAGGAAGCAAAGACATAAGTGCATCTGGGCATTAGTAAGGCTGTGGCACCAAGGGTCTTTGTGCATCTTGTAAATTTCCAATTTTACCTCCCCAAGTAGAGAGACCATAAGCTCAGGGGGTTGGGATACTCCCCCTCGCGCTGGCAGGCCCTGGTATGCGTGACAACCGATGCCTATGAGGTACCAGGCTCCAGATTTCAGTCAAACCTGCTATGATTCATCTTTGAGAATAAGTCCACAGGGCATTGCAAGTCCAGAATGCAAGAGTAGAGAAAATTCTTTCTGGACATTTTCTCAAATTCTCCAGAGTCAACTTTTCTTAACAAAACTTAACAAAAACAAAACCCTCCTGATTTCCCAGCAAAGGTGAGAATATTGTTAACAGAAGTATGTTATTTAGAATTTCTTGATAGTGGCAGCTACATATACTTAAAACTGCACACTGTATGCATGCCTGGTGCTTGTGGAGTTCAGGAAGGGGACGCTGGATTTGCTAGAACAGGAGTTACAGACACTTATGAGTTATTATCAAGGTGCTTCAGTTTGAACCTAGGTCACTGGAAGAGTAGCCACTGATCTCAACCACTGAGCCATCTCTCCAGCCCCTGCTGTGTAGACTTTTTGTCTTGTTATCTTATCGGATAGCAGTATACCAAAAGCAGGAAGCGGAAAGTCAATTCTCAGTCTTACCACTGACTCACTGTGCTGTCATTTGCTGCATTTAATATTTTATTGGAAGTGTCTGTACCATTTATTTACTGTGGAGCCACGAGGCAGAGAGCTTAG
The DNA here is from genome assembly GCF_030254825.1 of Meriones unguiculatus. Classification (NCBI taxonomy): domain Eukaryota; kingdom Metazoa; phylum Chordata; class Mammalia; order Rodentia; family Muridae; genus Meriones; species Meriones unguiculatus. The sequence goes on along the minus strand of NC_083356.1, from coordinate 120,466,803 downwards.
AACCTGAGTACAAAGCTGTCTTTGTATCTGGTGAAAGTGCAGATTTTAGTATTTTTATTTAATAGTGAGACTAGGGAATATAGGGTTATTTTGTCTCTACGAAAAATATGCTATTTAGAGCCAGTTGTGGCTGTGCAAATCTTTAATCCAAGAACTCAGGAGACAGAAACAGGCAGATGGCTGAGTATGAGGCCAGCCTGGTCTACAGAGTGAGTCTACAGGACAGCCAAGGCTGTACAGAGAAACCCTGTTTTGAAAACCTAAGCCCAAAACAAGAACAAATATGAATATGTTATTTGATGTCCTCCAGAGGAAAGCAGGGTAAAATCAATAATGGATGTGGAAACCATGGTTTCTGGTTTCTTCATCAGAGGCTTTGACATCTGGGACTTTGCTGCTCTGGAGGGCCGCCCTTCTCCAGCTATGGAATTCCTACCGATTTCAAGTGACTTGCCTTTCATAAGAAAACCGATGAGTTCAACATGAGTTCAATGGATTTCATTAGCACCATATCCCTTCTCTAGCCAACCAGGGCCAGGTGCCAGGTGACCACAGCTGGTCCCTCAAGCTAGCCAATCTTTCCTGTCTCCCTGCCCATTCCTCCACTCAGAAACCACAACCAAGGCTCGTGTCCACCTCTCCTGGTCCATTCCTTTGCCTCCTGACTGGTCACTGTTTCTTTCTGTGCAGTTCTGCTTATGCAGTATGCCTCAGAACAGAAACCCTTATCTCTGTGCCTGTACTGTGCTTCACTCAAAAACATCCTGAATGCCTGTTATGGAAAAAGATTTTTTTTAATGGATAAGTGATGCATAAGACATTTGAATAATCCAAGATTGAGCCATCTGCTCTAGGTAGCTTTAGTGGGCAAATTTATATGATGCAGTGTTTCCTGGGAGGAAAAACCTCCATTGAAGAATCTCGGAGATAAGGATGATCTGTGGGAGATTGTTTTGATTAACTGAGGCCTCTGTGGGCAGCACTGTCCCTAGGCTCATATAGATCCATGTCTATGTAAGACAGTTAAATTTGAGCCTGCCAGTGAACCCAGCAAATGGCATGGTTCTGCTCCATGGTTTCTGCTTCAAGAGCGTACCTGAGTTCCTGTCTGATGTCCCTCAGCAATAGAGTGTGAACTGGAAGTATAAGCCAAGAACTTCTCTCCTCCCCTTAATTGCTTTGGCCATTATTTCTCACAGCAACAAAATGAATTCAGAACACCCTCCATTTGAAAAATAATCACTCCTCACCTCAGAGTTTACTGATTCTTGCTCCAAGGGGTTATTAATAAGAGACAATTTAGTCTTCCCTAAACATAAGTGACCGCGGCCCTGGAACATGGCTTCAGGTTGTCCTAAATGGCATATTCCATCATAAAAGTGGTTACATGAACTTTGATAGGACAAAAGAAAATCACAAATCATTTACTAAGTATGCCTGTGTGGGCATGAATAGGTTTTCAGCCAGAGAATAAGCTTCTCTGCCAATGTAATAAGCCAAATCAAACTGAACCGAAAGGTCTGAAAGCAGGTTTATTGGGAGGAATTCCTACTCGGGCTCAGGCCAGAGAAGTCGCACCAGGCAAGGTAGGGCGAGGGGCTTTTATAGATCTAGGCAAGGGGTGATGATGTGTCAGCCAGGAGTTGGGATTGTGCCCATTTATGGTCAAAAGTTGAGCTCCAGGGCAGGCACTCTTGGGTGGGCTGGCAGGTTGCATCAGCTGCCAGAAACACGGAACTGAGCTTCTGGCTGCAGGAAAGAGGCTGTATGGGGGCTCCCAGACAATGCAAAGTAGGGAAACCCTGACATAGTTTCAGAGGCTCTTTGGTGACATTTATGGCTTTTAGACTGGGGCAAAGAAGTGGCTTCAATATGTTTTAGTCACAGTTATTAGATCAGTTACAGGATGTTTTGGTTTCATTTCTGTTGTGGTGACAAAAAGAAATCTAAGTGAGAAAACCATTTATTTCGACTTAGAATCCCAGGCCCATCCATCACTGTGGGGAAGTCAAGGTAGGAACTTCAAATAGTCACATCACAGTCATGGTTTAGAGCAGTGAGTAATGAAAGCTCACACTTGGTTGTTTGCTTGTTTAAGCTTAACTCGAGGGAGAGAGACAGATAGAGAGAGACAAGGAAAGACAGAGAGAGAGAGAAAAAAGAGAAAAGTGGGAATAGTGTGGGCTTTTGAAATGTCAAAGCCTTCCTCCAGTGACATGCCTCCTTCAACAAAGCCATACCTCCTAATCCTTCCCAAACAGTTCCATCAACAGAGGACCAAGTATTAAATATATGCGTATAGGGTTCATTCTCATTCAAGCCGCCACACAGAGGTTGGAAACGAATTGCTCTTGAGGTGACTAAATATAACCTGAGACATGTTGGCTCTTAAGCTGCAGCATTCTGTTCCTCCAAAATCACAAAGCTGTAGTCAGGCAATCAATATGCAGAATCTTCCAGACAAATGGGACTTTGCAGGTAGCCCCAGTCCACAGTTCAGTTCTCTGCCTGCAGGTATCCACTGAGCACACCAGCATGGAGTGGAAATCCATCCTGTGATCACAGAAACCAGTGAGCCAATGAAGTCTTACCTACCCTGAGCATGTACCTGCTTTATTTTCAACTTAGACTTGACGTTTCTCCTTTGTAGTCCTTTCTGTTTACTTACTGTAATGTTTCTTCTGCTCCCTGCCTTCTGGCTTCCCAAATAAGCACATCTCTGCTTTCCTTGCTTCTCTCCCAACAGGTGCACATGTCTGCTGTGCACAGCTCCCTCCTACAGCTGGTCCGATCGTGCCACACTCACACCCCGCAATGGCTGCACTGCATCTTGCCTGACTCTGGGAGAAACAGGCTGGGCATTCACAAGAACCATGAATACAAATGATCACAGGGAAATTTTTGGAATGGGCAGTTAGATGTTGTTTGTTCTTAGCTGGGCATGGTATCTGATGCCTGCATTCTTGGCACTTGAGGGGTTGAGGCAAAAATAGCTCAACAAGTCAAAATATTGATCATTGCTACTACTCTTAGCAGAGACCTAAAAGCAATGCCTTTGTAAAGACAGGGGATTATATTCCTTTCTTTTTAAAAATTATTTTGTTTTGCTTTCTTGTTTAACTCAGGACCATCTGCCTAGAGATAACACTGCCCACAGTGGGCTTGGGTCCTCCTACGTCAACTTTTATTCAAGAAAGTGCCCCACAGATTTGCTTACAAGTCAACCTGATGGAGGAATTTTCTCAGATTACTTTAGCTTATGTCAAATTGACAAACTAACCAAAACAATAGCACTTCCACAATTTCATAGTATCAGAGTTTGTTAACTATGTGCTATATTCATCATTTATAGCTTATAGGAAACTTCTTTTATTTATCATCATCATCATTAGAGACGTTATCTCACTATGTAGCCTTGGCTGTCTTGAAACTTCCTGTATAGATCTGGCTGGTCTTGAACTCACAGAGGTCCTTCTGTGTAGCTGAATTTTTTATTTTTTTAATTTTTTTTTAATTTTTTTTTTTTACTGCTTTGTGTGTTTCTTTTTTTCTCTCCCACCTTTCTTCACCCTTATTAACATTATATAGGAGAGAAGAAAGAATAGAGAGGAAAGGGGGTGATGTTATCGTTAGACTATTTTCTTCTGATTAGGAGCATTGAGTTCTTTGGGGCAAGTTTGACTTTTGCTTTCAGGATATCTCATTTCTTTGTGCACAACTACTTTACAAACAGCAACCAACAGCACCCAACCACCATCCTGATAGTGTCATAAATCATGGCATGAATAAGCAGTTGAAGGCAATCTCATGTTATCCATAGTCAAACATGCTATAGAAGAGAGAGAAAAGAGTCAACATGTCTGTCTTTTGAAATGGTTTATGTATTTATGTACTGTGCATGTATGTATGGGTATTTTGCCTGCATATGTGTCTGTGTGCCACCTGCATGTCTGATGTCTGTGGAGGTCAGAAGAGGGCATTGGGTCCTCTGGAACTGGAGTAACAGACAATTGTGAGTAGTCACGTAGCAGCTGGGAATAAAATCTCTATTCTGGAAGAGACACTCTCTTAACCAATGAACCATCTCTCTAGCCCCAGCATGTCTGTCTTAGAAGAAAATTCTGTCATCACAGTTACAAGAAAATTGAAATCAAGCAACAGAGCAAAAGCCTTAATACACTTTAGGAGGGAAATTTGGAGAAAGATAGTACCTCAGTAATATTTACTCTACAAATGAGCAAACCAAATGGACGAGAAAGCAGAAAGCCCACAACTTGCTCCCTTAGTTGTTTCTGTAGAAAGCCTTGGAAGTCATGACAAAACACTGCCCTTGATCTTGAAAGAAAAAAGGAATTTTTGGAAGCTGAGTGAATCTGCAGAGAGGAAGACAAACTCTCTCCCAGACTGACTGGTTCCATATTTGTCTGGGAATCAGCGAGGCTTGAATTTCATGCCCTGCCCTTTCAAACTGCCTAGGGTTTAAAATTAGCAGCACACTCAGAGCAACAGCACCGGCCACGACATAGCTCTCCTTTCTGTTTGGCGGCTGTATTTTTAGTCAAATCGCTAGCGTTATCTGGACGGCAGACCTTCTAGTTTCAACACTTGGTCTTTTCGCAGTCTGAATGTCAAGTCCTTTTGCACAACTGTTAGGGATCTGGGATTTCTGGTCATGTGATGAAAAGGTTGCGGTGATGTCACCGCAGCTTGCTTTGATTTCAAGATAATGAAGAGTGTTGCTTTTGGCAGTCACACTGAGCCACTGAGTCACAGTGGTTAGGCAGGAATGAAAGTTTGGGAAGTTTGTTCCTTAGTGTACAAAGACATCACTGCTTTGCCCTTTCTTCCTGTCTTCCTGCCTCGGGCTACTATAATAGAGAAACACTGTTTAGGTGTAAAAAGCAGATGTTTGTTGTTTGTTAGAGCCTGGTTCTAGAAGCTCTAGTTTTAAGAATGAAGGGCCTTTTTTTCCCCCATGTTTCCCATGATGAAAGGCAGAGGGTCCTCGTGGCAGAGGCCAGGCCTGAGTAGTGTTCTAACACTAATTACTGAAGAGTACATACTAGGTTCAGCTCTGGCTGAAATACAGCCTTGGCACAAAGTAGGTGCTTTTTAAGTGTTTGCTCATGAATCAAAGTGAGATTCAACTCATTCACTCAACAAGAGAGTGTTGGGGAGGGTAGAAGACTGGAAGTATTTTACTTTGGAAAGCATTCTTATGGCCTAACTCCTCTATTTACTGGGAGGGTGTGGTCAAGCCATGGCTGCCAGAAGCTGCTCAGGCATTTGCTGTGGGAATAGAATCAACAGGTCATGAAACTGCATCTTATCATTTCCCAACATACCTGTTCTCTTCCTTGAGGTCATTATGGAGAGAAATATTGGGAGAGGAAGAAAAAAAATTGAGAACGGGAAGGAAAAAAGGCAAAACCACAGATCCATGTTTGGAAATCAGGTTGAACCTATTATGAGATATTTCTTCCACAAACATATTATTAAAGTGCCACGATAAACAAGTAGGAGAAAGGGTGTTCTTAATTTGAAGCTGTTTGTCAATGCTTAAGACCTTTGTAGGAGGCCCGTTTTTCTGCTGTGAAGTATCCACCAAAGAAGAGCACGCACATGTGGATTCAAGGCAATAGAAGATCTTTATTAGCAAGCTGTCAGCTGTGCTAAGTGTTCAGGACCTGCGTGCAGTCCTAAGCCTTTCTCAAGGTGAGCTTTTAAGCCCAAAAATCCTGGGTCAGGACATCTCTGCTAGCAAGAACAGTTAGCCAGAAGCAGAACTACAGAAGCCAAAAAGCAAAGCTAGTACATTCAGGGACTTTCCCAGAACTATGGACTTTGATGGATCAGGTTTTTGTTCTTGTTTTGGTGGGTGTTGCTTTAGTGGGTGTTGCTGTCCATGTGCCGGGTTCCAAGGTCTGTACGGTACCTCCATCATGGTGTCAGTTGTGCTGAGGTCTGCGGGGCTGTTATGCTCCCTAGCATCATGTTGTAGAACTTTCTTTGACCCTCTTAATTCCCAGATCCTGATGTGCCAAGTTCCAGCTGTGTGCAGCTCATAGACGCCTTCTGTTGGCACACACATGTCACTGTGTACTCATAATATCTCTCACTCACGGAAGAACATTCTGTTTTGTTCATCAGTGAATCCTGGAATGCCCAATGCTCAGGGTTTGAATGCAGTGTTTGCCCAATTCATATTTGATGGATACATGAAGTAGACTATACTTTATACAGATCCCTGTCTCTGGAACTGGTGTGCACTCATTGACATCTTGACTCTGATCAAAACCAACCAACCAACCAACCAAACAAACAAACAAACAAACAGAGGAATTTGGCAATCAGTCACAGCACTGCAGTCAGAGGGAACCAGGTGATGGCTATTGTCATAGTTTGTAAGCAATTCTTCCAGTTTAGGAGAATCGAGGGCTGGCCCCAGTTAACACAGGAAGCACCTGGGAATGCCTCTGGGCTCTGTGCTCAAACCACATTGCTTAAATTGTGAAGTGCCTCATCGGAAATATGTCTTATGGTAAGAAATGGTGCCATTTCCTTCACCAGGCAACAGACTTAGTGAATCTGGTTGTTCAGGAGGTTGGAGCGTGTTGCTTGGATAGTGACATCTGTATTGTTCAGATTGTAGTAATTAAGTTTATTCTTTTCTTTGGGAACAGTCTTGGTAGCATCAGTTAAATTAACAAATGTATATAATATTTTAGAAGCAAAAGAAGAGGAAGAAGAGGAAGAAGGAGGAGGACGAAGAGGAGGAGGAGAAGGAGGAGGAGGAGGAGAAGAAGGTATTGCATTATCTATGATTCCATCTTGTTGGCCGAATGCTACCATGTCCTCTTGGCTGCCTCAGTGATGTGGGCAGCCCTGCTGAGAAAGCCAAAACCAAAGCACCTACTGCTAGAGCTAGGTGATGCAGCCATCTCTCAGACAGCCAGAAGCCAGGACCCTAAAGCCTACAGCTCCCAGAAGTTAGAGTTTTACTAGTAATCTGAATAAGCTTCGAAGAGGATCCTTCCCCATTTGAGCTTCCAGCAGCGAGCACAGCCTGCCTGGCACCTGTTAGGGGCTTGTGAGACTCAAAACAGAAGACCCCACTGTGTCTAACAGACCCAAAGAAACTGGGAGGTTAAACAAACTGTACTGTTTTATGCCAATAGCTTTGTGGTAGTTTATTGTGCAGCAAGAGACAATCAGTTCATTATCTGGCTCCCCAAATGATATTTAGTATCTTTTAATTTTATATTTTCAGGGATGAACAAATCTGTATAATAGAATATAATATGTTAGCAAAATGCATTGCAATAGAACATCTCTGCAGGCCATTTGGATTCATTTCTATTTACAATCGGGTGGAGAGGTCCTGTCATCAAGGAAAGAACTTAATGACCGTGGTATGGTTTACTGTGGTGACGTCCATGACTGGACTTTCCACAGATACACTCTACATTCCTGTACCATCATCTCGGACTCCTTTTCCCAGAATAATCTTAGTATTTTATGTTTCTGGATTGCTACAGTTCTTCCAATGGACATCTTTTATAAAGAGCTGTTGGAGGCTCAAAAGACGGGTTGTAGTTAAGAGTTAAGAGAGCCTGCTGTTATGTCCTAAGGACTGGAGTTTGGAGCCCAGCATCCATGTATCAATGTGGGCTATCCACGCCTGAACCTATAAGCAAACGCGCGCACGCGCGCACACACACACGCGCACACACACACACACACACACAAATAAATAAAAATAAATCCTTTAAAAAGGATCAGTGGTCTTTTTCAGCACTCTCTGTGAGACTGCTTACTTACTCTTCAAAACAGGTAGTTTTGTTCTGTTTTGTTTTTTGTGAAAGGGTCTCACCGTATGGCCCACGCCAGCCTCTGACGTGTGGTTCTCCACTCTTCGTGTCCTGAATGCTAGGCTGACAAGAGTGTGCCACCAGACCTGGTTTTGTAATTATTCGAAATAGTTCTGCATTCCTGTGGTTGAGTGTCACTGACGATCCAGGCAGACTCCTGCCGTTACTTTCTCCCACAAACATTCGGCTGTCCCGGCCTCTGCTGCCTTAAGACTGTTAATGGCTGTAGATTGCCCCGAGTAGAGTACAGCATCATGTTAATCCTGACAGATGGAACAACTGTCCTCCTCTTCAGAATATATTGAGCAGTGATGCTCTGTGACCTCTGCGGAGCTTTATATGTCTGCACTAGTTAAGGCACCGCCTTCTGACGTATTTAGATATCCTAAGTGGCCTCAACTGTTAAATTGGCCTGGCCCCCAAATTGAGGAATATACTAAAAAGATTAGTATGACCTTACCCGTTCAAGATGTGTGTGTCATGCTTGAGGCCATGTGATGGAAGAAATGCCTCCAAGCAGCAGGAGTCGAGTTGCCTGTCTCTCACTCACATTGCAAATTTCCGTCGTTATTCTAGCGCGCACACACACACGCACACACACATATACACACACATACACACACACAATGCACAGTGTAACCTCACCATATGCTACTTGCTAATGAGGAGAATTAAAACTACTGCCCAGAGGACTCACCATGGCAACCACCAGAAGTGCCTCATTGGAGAGCTGGAAACTAGAAAAGCGATCAAAAATTCCGCATTTGTTTCTTCTGAAGTACAATCTTGGCATACAATTCATGGTCCCATTCTCTGCCCAGAATGACTTTTAGGTTACGGTGTCATTGTTATTGTAGAGAGAGAGAGAGAGAGAAAAAAAAAAGCCATCTCCTTAGAGAACAATATGGAATGTATTTTAAAACCAACCAATTTACTACTGCATTCTGGGGCCTCCAGGGATGGCTTAGCAGTTAAGAGCACCAGCAGCCTCTCCAGGGGAAAAGCCCATCCCGAGTTCAGTTCCCAGCACCCACATGGCAGCTAACAGCCACCTGTAACTTCCCCTCCAGGGGACGCGACGCCTTCTTCTGCCATCTGGGCACACCAGGCGTGCACATGGATCATGGACATCCATGCAGGCAAAATACCCACGTGCGTACGACAAAAATCAATACGTCTTTAATGTCGCATTGTTTGGAGTCACCTACAAGTGGGTATGTACATGGTAACTGCCCACTTTCTACTAAACACGGAGAGCTCTGTACTTTCATGCTTCCCCAACCATCCTTTTCACTCTCCCAAGATTCTCCATTACGGCATAAAACAAGGCCCTGGTTCAATCCCCAGGACAAGATTAATTTACTTTTCTTCTGTGCGTATGAGTTTTGCTTGCATATATGTCTATGCACTGCATGCGTGCCTGGTGCCTTAGTAGTCAGAAGAGGGTGACTGATCCTTTGGAACCAGGGTTACAGGCTCAGGCTGTTGGGAGTTAGCATGTGGATGCTGGGAACCAAACCCCGGTCCTCTGCAAGAGCAGTGAATACTCTAAACCACTGGCCAATTTCTCTAAGCCCCTAAAACGCCAGTTTAAAGGAATTGTGTACTAGTTACTTTTTGTATTGTTGTGACCAAATACTTGATACAAAGTAACATAAAGGATGGGGGGTGGTGCTGGAAGTTAAAAAGATACTGTCCATCCTGGCCTTAGGATGCTTGCTTGCTTTTATCTGGGAGCATCAGGAATCAAATAAGGGAGAGTGTGAACTTTTAGCTGGCTTTCTCTCTTTTTACCCCTCTATTCAGTCCAGGACCTTAGCCAATGGGACAGTGCTGTCCCCATTCAGGTTTCCCCCCTGTTAATTATTTCTAGATGTACCCTCGCAGACACACCCAAATGCTTGCCTCACTAAAGTCCTGTTTCTTAATCCAACCAAACGACTATCAGATTTATCAGCCCTCACAAGCTGCTAACCTGTTCACGTTTTAATTGTTTTTTCTTTCCTTTCTTTCTTTCTTTCTTTCTTTCTTTCTTTCTTTCTTTCTTTCTTTCTCTCTCTCTCTCTCTCTCTCTCTTTCTTTATTATGTATACAGTATTCTTCCTGCATGTATGCCGGCATGCCAGAAGAGGGCACCAGATCACATTATAGATGGTTATGCGCCACCCCGTGGTTGTTGGGGATTGAATTCAGGACCTTTGGAAGAACAACCAGTGCTCTTAACCTCTGAGCCACTCCTGCAGCTCCCTAATTGTTTTTTTCTTAAGATCACCGGCTTTATTTCTACCCCTGTTGGTTTATTTTGAGGACAGACAGTCCCTGACTTACAAGGGCTCAACTTTACGATTTTTCAGTTTTAATGAGGCATGGATAGTAGAAACTGAACATCAAAATTTGAATTCGGGGACCAGTGAGACGGCTCAGTGGGTAAAAAAGGCACTTGTCACCAAACTTGATGACCTGAGGTTAGCCCCCAGAATCTACATGGTGGAAGGAGAGAACAGCCTCCCGTAAGTTTTCTTTGGTCTCCCCATGTACCCAGCGGCACACACAAGTACAACCCCCTGTGTTAGGGTTTCTGTTGCTACAACGCAAGAAACACCATGACCAAAAAGCAATTTGGGGGAGGAAAGTGTTTATTCGGCTTTAGGGCAGGAACTTAAGCCCGGCAGGAACCTGGAGGCAGGAGCTAATGCAGAGGCCATGGAGGGGTGCTGCTTGCTGGCTTGCCCCCTGTGGCTTGCTCTTGCTCAGTCTGCTTTCTTATAGAACATAGGACCAACCTGGGGATGGCAGCACTGGCAATGGGCTGGGCCCTCCCACACTGATCACTAATTAATGATCTTATGAAGCCATTTTCTTAATTGAAGCTCCTTCTCCAGTGACTGTAGCTTGTGTCACGTTGACATAAAAGCAGGTGATACACTGCCAACACACACACATACAAACAAACAAATATATGTAAAATAGTTTTTTGAATCTTGATCTTATTCTGAGACTAATGATATGCCATAAAACCTATTCTTTTTTTTTAATGTGATTTTTTTAATGACATCTGTGCATGAGACCACTTTACCAAAGTGGCATTATTCCTGTCACTTGGCTTAAATGTGACACAAGTTGGTCCTATGCCATGTAAAACTTTCTCTTTAACACTGAATGGTGATCAGTGGTCATGAGTCACAGCTCCAAGCCAGCACCCATCACACAGGAAGGACTCATGTTACAATGTACATGTTTTGATGTTAATAAAAGCTGGTAATGTGCATAAAGCAGCTGTGGTTTGCAGTTTTCCAGTTAGAGTGGTTTTATCAGGATGTCACCCTATCCTTATCTCAGGACCATCTGTGTATTATTATATACATGCAAATTCAGGGCTGTAACTTTTTCCAGTGAGTTAAGTTCTTATATCTAGAAATATCTACTTAAGGGAAAAAACAAAAAACAAAAGCAGCACACACAGACACATGCTTGTATTTCCTGAGCTTGCCTTGCTGAGGAGTCCCTCTGGTTTTCTATTTAGAATATATCAGATGGTGACAAATATCCTTACTACACACTCTTTAATGATTGCTACTTTCTCTTCATTTTGGGAATATTTCCACTGGGTATGTTACTTTCCTTCAGAAAGGATTTATATGTGATTTTGGGCAATGTGAGGGCTGGGGCAATTACCCACTAACTTTGGGTAAAGTCTTGAGGCTTCTCAGAGCGGGGCTGCCTTGTTTTGACTGAATTGCACTGAAGGTATGTGCCCTTCGGGTTCCTAACTGAGGACAGAAGGATTTACTGGGATCCCCTAGTTGCTGGGACCCTGTTTTCTCTCTTGCCCAACTAGTTACCAGGAGCTCTGTCCAGCTTCTCTGCCTTTTTAACTGCCTGTTTTGAAAATTGGTGAATGCTTCCAAGGGAAAACATCCAAAAAATGCTGGGCTAATCTTTCCGGCTTTCATCCTTTTCCTGGATTTTTGTTCTATAATCCTTCACTGTTTGTATGTAGTTAGATTAACACACACACACACACACACACACACACACACACAACTAAAACCAGCTTTTTAGGTGCTGTCAATCAAATGATTGTTCAAAATTATCTACACCATCATGCTGAAGGCAACACTCTTGGTACCCTGCACAGATTCTCTTGACAATACCTTTTCCATGTATACTGACCTGGATGGCTATACTATTATATCATATTACAACTCTCACAAACACCAGGTCCTAAAACATCAGTTCTTGAGGACTGAAGTGTGGCTCAGTGATAGAACATATGCTCAGCACACATAGACTTTGGATTCCAACCACAACACAAAACATCAGATCCTAATCTTTGGGACCTTTCTATTTATCTTAGGAGAAAACTCAAGTCCTTTCCGATGTGATTAAGTTAAGGATCCTAAGATAAGGAAGTCATTCTGGATTATCTGGGTATGTTCTGAAGGCCACTTAAATGATTGGTGCAGAGGGAGGTTTTACATCATATAGTAGACAAGGTGAGGCTATCTCTATGTACATAACGATTGGAGTGATGAAAGGCAAGGGGTGTCAGCCATCACTAGTTGAAGACTAAAGGAATAGATTCTCCGATGCCATGGGTCTAGGAGGAAGACAGGCCAGCTGACCCCTTAAAATCAGCCCCTTTCCCTGACTTTGGAATTCTGCCCTCCAGAACTGTGTGATAACACATTTTTATTAGTTAAAGTTAGTTTATTAGTTAAAGTTAAAACACCGCAGGAAAGTGATACATGCCTGGGTTATGCCAATCATTTCTATACACTTTATCAAATTTAGTTACACAGCAACTGCTTTGAAAGTACAAATCACTGAGTCCTTTCCCTTCAGAAACTCAGAAATTACTACCATAAGTAATTCTGTCCCAAGCAGGGCAGGTACCCTGGCTAATATCTAAAAGAACAACAGGAGGAGGGGGGGAAACCCAGGAAGTCATCTTTGGGTACTACTTGAAGAACTGTTGATGCCTCCTTGTTCAACAGGGATGAGTTGCATGCTTAGGATGCAGCTTTCTCATCGAATCATGCTGTGACTGACACAGCTCTGAAGGAACAAGTCTCTCCAGAGGTCCTAGAATCGACGGTGACACCTCTATATTCTCTGGCCTCCATATTATTCCCAGGGGCTTGGCCTGACTTCCTGAGAAATAAGGGCAGTTGGCAAGGGCTGAGAGGGCTGGAAAGGGAAAGCCAACATTAAGGAAAGTTAACAAAAGGAAAAGCGAACATTGGATCTGCGTGCCAGTGTGAACAGGTTCACCCGACAGGAGGACCTGTTTTCTTCTTAGCATACAGTGCAACCTTGGGCTTCAGTGGACGTCAGAAGGGAAGCCAAGGTTTGTGCTTTATGGCACCGGGCCTTACTTAAAGTCTTTGCTCTGGCAATGTTCTGGCCCCTTGCTGGCAGTGCACGGGGTGGGGGGGAAGGTGATGCATCTCCTGAGGCAAAGTTCCCAGTTTCCCAGTCAGCCTCTATGACACCCTTGAGGGAGGAGGGGCTGCTGCCTGGTTAGGGGAGGGGTCTCAGCCCCCCTCCAAGTCTCCTACACTGGTGACAAGCAGTAAGAAGATCTCATTAATGTTTCTTACGTGGCTTCCACCTCCATTCTGTCACAGGGCGGCCTTGTGACCACTGCACAATGGCAGAAGCGCCTCTCCAGCTGTCTCCCTCCAATGTTACCCTAACAGAAAGGAGCAGGAGGAGTGCCTTGCTTTTCCTGGGCACTAGTTTTGTGTCCAAATGCTTCACATGGTCTCGTCTGCCCCTCAGGGGTGGCTGAGATTTTCCTAGGGCTTGTGAGGGTTGGCACATGCAGGCATGGGACAAATTCATTTTCTATGATGTCTGACTGGGGTGAAGGTTACTGTGTAAAACTTCTCTGTCTTGCTGGCTGCCCCTTAGTCTGCAGTTTCTTTAAAGGGAACAGGAAGGCAACTGTAAAGTTAATCCTTGCTTAATGTCAGCAAATTGTTTGCGCAGGGTTTGTAATGATGAGCTTGCATACATTTGGCAAGGTTCTAGTCTGAACTAATTCACCTGACAGTTATTATAGTTTCTACAGTCAGCCCATAAGGCACGGCGTAGCTAGCATATCCACAACTGCAGTTTTGCCAATAGCACAGCCTAATTTTTGGTTGCCACAATGCTATGGTTGGATTGCCCAGCTCTCTACAAACTTAATCAATCTCCAAAGCAACAGATTGAGAAGGGGGCCTTATGGAGTGATCTGTCCTCCTGCAAAAGCATATTTATTGTGTTGAGGAGACACCTAAGCAGGTGAATGCTTGCCAAGCAAGTCTGAGAGCCCGAGTTGGTTCTCTGGAACTCATGCAAAACAAGCTGATGGGGTAGCACACATCTGTAATTCCAGCACTCCTATGTAGAGATGGGAGGTGGAGGCAGAAGAGTCGATAGGAAACTTGGAGGCTGCCTACAGCTACAGTGAATGAATAGGCTCCCAAACAAGAGAGACCTGGCTTCAACTTCTGGAAGTTGTTCCTGACTTCCAAATCTGTGTCTTGGCAGGCATGTGCCCAAACACACACACACACACACACACACAGAGAGAGAGAGAGAGAGAGAGAGAGAGAGAGAGAGTATAAATATTTTTTTCTAGCTCAATGCCAGATTCTTGGAAATTTATTGGAGTAGATTGAATGACATTAAACCAAATGTACATAATATACAAATGCAAATACTTTAAGCAGAATCATCATAATGTAAAAACAAACTTAAGGCCTACCTTAAGAAACATTTTTAAAAAGTAAAACAAAAGCAAGTGTCGCTGTTCTAGCTCTCTTTCATTCTCTCTTGCCATTCTGCCTCAGGTTTGGGGTGAGGCAGGAGAATGCTTACCCCGTGCAATCCCCTTGGCCTTAGTTTTCTAAACATAAGAAACAAATCTCTATTTTTTAAAATAAAATACCCAGTCTCAGGTATCCTTTTAGAGCAGTACACAACAGACTAAGATTTATTGTTAGTTAATCTATCATACATTAGTTGCGAGAAATTGAATAAAGTACACAGGTCACTACCAGCTCAGTTTACAAAGCCCCGTCTGTATAAGTAACAGATGCAGGACTGTCAGTTACCCGGCACAAGCCTTCTTCGGAGTCTGTTCCCGCTTGATCACTGTGCACCACTTCCTTCCCGGACAGCCAGGTTCAGCATTGTGCTTTCTTACCTTTCTGATTAACGCACATGTCAGTTTGCAAACAAACAACCAGGTAACTAAAGCCAAGGCAGTGGGTGAACCAGCGAGGAAATCGCATCATAGAGGCAAAAGCTGATGCTGGAAATGAAATTAGACTCAAAGAGCAGAGTGATAAGAGAAAGAACTGACCGTGGCTACCCTGACATTGCTACTGTGGGAAAGCTTGACACGCAGAGCCAGGCTCTCCTCGTCTAATTCTGGAGAGTGGCTGTGATGGACATTTCCCAGAGGAAGAAGCAATGCTGGCGGAGGAGAACACAGACGAAAGAACACAGATGGAAGCGGATCTTTGGAGATACTTCACGACGTGGGATGTGCCGAGTGTGATGCTTACACACTGACCCCAGTTTAGGGAGGGGATGACAAATAGGTAAGGTTAAAGGGTAAGACCCAAGGTGCTGTTCGAAGTACACTTTGTAATCTGATTTTCAAAGAAAATGTTGCTGGTCCATAATTCTAAAGCTACAAACAGTGTGAATTAAGGTCTAGCTCCACTGCTTTTTCTTTTGCATTTATAATGGCAAGAGTCTTACAAAGAGTTTTTGCAAAAATCACTGGAGGGCACGGAACACTCATTACCTTACCATCCTTGAGATGGCTTGGTGCGGTTTCAGCTCACACCGTTAATTTTGCCTTCCCCACTGTGTGCAGGGCCGGGCTGCCTGGCAAAGCAATCCAGAGGTTTGCTTCCCTGTTGTGGTTTTTTTTTTTTTGTCCTATCCCTGCCTGCCCTCTGCTGGAAGTGCCAGACATCAGCAAAATTATCCACAGGCTCAGGACACACAAGATGGTTACTATGCGTTGTCCCCACCCCACGCCTCTGTCTGTTGTCCTTTGAGGCTCCTTTCCTCTTCTCCTGGGTCCGTCATCACATTCACATCCTGCGGATGATCCTGACACCGTCAACAATGGCATCTAACTGAACTCTCTTAACTGAACATTGCTCCTGCTGTAGCTTCTTTTTTAAGAAAAAATTAATTTTTATTTTACGTGCATTGGTGTTTGAGTGCGTGTATGTCTGTGTGAGGATGTCAGATCCCCTGGAACAGGAGTTACAGACAGTTGTGAGCTGCCTTGTAAGGGAGTTGAACCCGGTCAATCCGGAAGAGAAGCGGGTGCTCTTAACGGCTGAGCCATCTCTCCAGCCGCCCTCCCCTCACGATATGCTTCTTCTTAAGAGAACTGTGGGGATTTATTCAGCTGCTGACTGCTGTCAACTTCAACTGCAAAACTAATTTTTTTTTTAAGTTGTAAATGTTAAGGCAGAGATCATTATTTTTAACCTACACCAAGTTTCTATTGAGACCCTCTTCCCCTCCTTTTATTTTTATTTCTGAAGTTGTATGGCCTTTCTGGGCAGTTCTTACAGAAACACTCAATGTTTTTTGGGGGAGTGTGTGTGTGGAGCGGGTTGAGACAGGGTTTGTCTGTGTAGCCTTGGCTGTCCTGAATTCACGTTGTAGACGGGGATGACCTTGAACTCACAGAGAGTTCCTCTGCCTCCCCGAGTGCTGGCTTACAGCTGTGCACCACTACACCTGGCTGAAACATGCAGTTCCAGTAGCCCTATAAAGACGTCTCTCGTGACTGTGCCGGCATTTGCATTCCTAGATGCTGACGGGTCTCTGCATCCCATCCCCACACTGCACCGTTCTGTTTACGCTGGCAAGTAACATAACTACTCTGGTTAGCTCCGTGGAAAACGCTTAACAAGAGGTAAGGATGCGACGTTTAGGTTCTGACATGGCTGCACAGTGGCTTTTCTGTTGGCGGCAGACTGTTGCAGGAGCCTCTGGGGTAAGCTCTCTGACGCCGGTGAGAGTGGAGAGGAGACGTCACTTTTGGACGGAAACCAGGGTTATAGCCTGAAAGGCTTTGACCCCAGGTCCAGTTTGTATTCTCATTTTATAGTCTAAATAAAGCCACAAGGTGAGGCAGGCAAAAAGGCAGATTTCACGGATGCGTCCACCGCAGTCAGTGGGTTGTTAGGGGCAACGGCATCGGTTCAGCCGTTCCTCCAGGTGATTCTGCTCTGCAGATAGCAAATGAAGTCCCGTGTGGCAAACGGGCAGGACAAGCAGTGCTTTCAATAGGTCACCAACTAAATCAATAAACCGGGATCTAATAATGGTCCTTTCTACCTTGTTCCGCTTTAGGACCATACTGCGATGGTGGTCCTCTGAGGCGACACTGCCTCGGAAAGCTGTGTCCACCTTACCTCGTGCGAGCATCTCCGTGAGGTTTGTACAACGACCCGAGGCGATCTTTCTGCCTCAGCCCCCCAAGCGCTTGAATGGCAGGTGTGAGCGGCCGCACCGGGCTTCCAGCTGCGCTTTTAAAGACATCTCTGTCTTAAGTTTTTGTAATGCGTCACAGAATCCCCAGTCTTCCCTTTACATTTGGGCACGTGAATAGGCCCTCAGTTGCCATGCCTGGCACAAGTGTGGGGTGCACATGAATGCTCTCATTAACCCCTTGTTGTACAAGAAGCTGTGGGGTTGCCCAGTCTCTCTTCCTAGGCACTGTTGGTAGCTGGCAGCAAAACAATTGTATTCTGGGAGTATTTGCTTCCCAGAAGTTTCACTCTATAGTGCTGGTTCTCAACCTTCTTAATGCTGCGACCCTTTAATACAGTTCCTCATGTTGTGATGACCCACAAACCATACAATTATTTCCGTTACTGCTTCATAACTGTAACTTTGAATCTGTTATGAATAACAATGAAATTTTCTGATATGCAGAATATCTGATATTAACTAATATTGAGGCAGGGTTTCTCTATATAGCCCTGGCCATCCTAGAACTCACTTTGTAGACCAGGCCAGCCTCGAACTCAGAGATCCACCTGCCTCTACCTCCTGCGTGCTGGGCTTAAAGGTGTGCGCCATCACTGCCCAGCTGGATTTTTCCTGACCATGGAGACTGGAAGGCACCTGCTCTTCTCTCCCAAATCTGGAATCAATTCAGATTATTTAATGAGCAAAGAAAACGTATGTCTTAGTTACTATACGCATTGAGATCAGCCAACCCTAATAGAGTCTCCTTTTCTTCCTTTGTCCTGGTGATACAAGGTTTCGCCGGGGTTGCTAATTATTGGCAGGAAGTCATTCATGAGACAGACTCTTTTAGACTCTCACCAGTCACGTGCTGGTGAAGATGAGAAGCTAAAGCGTGGACGGCATTTGCTACAGTGTTTTGCAGTGCTATAAACGCTTCACCTGGTATATCAACTCAAGAATATCTTCACTGAGCCTCGTGGTGCTGTGCTGGGAAACTGCTGAGGTGGGACCCTCAGGACCCTGAGGCTCACGGGAAGGAACGGTGATTAATTAGCAATAACTGGCATAAGCAGGTGAGGTAAAGCCATGGCGTAGGCTCAAAAGCTGTGTCATCCCTGGGACTGCAGCCAAGTGCCTGGCTGCATGCGGAAGGCGTTCCTAGAAATACGGCTCAGGTTTGCCATTAAGGCAGCATCCTTGCCACAGCTCTTATTTGCGGAAATTGCGATATATTATTGGACGTTTTAATAGGCCAAGTAATAAATGAAGTTTACATGACCTTCCTCTGCCTAAATTTTGCTCGATTGGTTCAGGAAGCAATTATTTATTTTTTTTTCATAACTCAAAATTTCTAATAAAGCAGTTTTCATTTTCTCCACTTTGAGAGGTCGTCTTACTATATAGCCTAAGAGGCCTAAAATTCTCAACCCTGCCTCTGCTTTCAGAGGGCTGGAATTTTAGGAGTGGGGCTTAGTACCTGGCTTCATGAAAACAGGTTTGAAAACAGACTGTGGCACCTGAACGCTGGATTTGCAGATGATTTATTCTCCGGAACCGCAAGCTTTTAAACCTATGACTGATTAACTCCCTGTCTAGCTTATTGACTGGCCTGGAAAATAAACAGTAGAACAGGAAATGGTCTCTCGATATAAACAAGCCTAGGTGGTTAAAAGCATCAAATTTCTCCCTTCCCTGCTGTTGCTCTCAGTCATCTGGATCTTTCTTCCTCTCTCTCTCTCCCTCTCTCTTCCCCTACCCCCTCAGCAGGAAGATAAGGTTCCTCTGTGTAGTCCTAGCTATCCTGAAACTCGCCCTGTAGACTAGGTTGGCCTCAAACTCAGAGATCCACCTGCCTCTGCTTTCTCGGTGCACCACCACTGCCAGGCTGATCATGTGGTTCTCAAGCTATGGGTACTCAGTTACTACCATGCAGAGGACTAAAGGCTGACATTCAGATGCACGCAACTGAGTCTAACTCATACAGCATCTGTCAAACCTCAGCCTGATCTCTTTAACGAATCTGTTAGAGATGTCTTGTTTCAAAAACTGTAGGAAAGAATTAATACTATCTCGATGCAAAATTAAATCTGTGAGTTAGTGGAGAGAGTCAAGTAATTTCTAATCATAAAGAAACAGATATATTCAAAGTAAGAGGATAGCCTGAAAAATAGCTAATCTAGACAGAGTCTCAAAAGGGGCCAATATCACGAGAAGACTGAAAAATACAAAGTGGTTGAAGGATTATTTTGTGGTACAGGCCCAACTAAAATAGAACATACAAACAGTAAATAAAAGAGTATTTCTTAGCGTGTGGTAGAAAGTTTAACTTAATGTTTGGTAAGAGGATTCTAACATGGATGCTGCTTGGGTGAAGTGATCACAGGTGCTAGGGAAGATGCTTGATCCTAGACACCGCTGCATGGGATCTCAGGCTTGTCTCCAGAGATATGTGGTACCCAGGAAGAAAAAGCATCCTGGGAACGGTAGGTAGAGGTGAAGCATTTATCAACCCTTGTGGTTGCTTCAAATTCACAGCTTCTCGGTAGCTATGAAGTTGTCAAATGAAATTTGATGAAAATGAGAAAAATTTCAATAATTTATATTTTATTTTTACTGTATCAGACTCAGTGTTTAAGATGGAACGTTATCAGTAATTTTAGATCTTTAAGTACAAAATATGTTGTTAAAAATGTGGTGAGTAACACCACGTGTAGGGTCATACATGTAATTTCAGCACTTGGGAGGTAGAGGCAGGAGAATCTGATGTTTAAGGTCATCTCTGGTTACATATATATATATATAGCAAGTTTGAGGGCAGCTTGGGTTACATAAGACTCAGTCATGTGAATCTTTCTTTACAAAGAAAATCAAATGTGAGAAGTTGAAGGGGCACCTTACCCATTATTCTGTCATCACTGCTAATCTCTGTATGTTTCCAGGGTCTTCATGCCTATACAAAGAATTAGAAAAGATGTATACACAAAAATAAGCAGGAAGTTTTATGAAGAACAAAGAGAAAGTGCAAGTTATTTCAACAAGAGGCAGTGGACTACCTGAGAGAAAGAATACTAAAGGGCTCACGTTATTGGTTGAGGTGTAGGAGAAGGAGGTGGTGGCTACCGGGGCACAGCAAGGTGGTTCTTGTAGAAGGAAAACCTTGTGTATTATATGAAGCAACACCTGTCAATTAAAAAATTTGTGGCCTATGGATGAGGCAGGAAATAGGTAGGACTTTTGGCAGGCAGAAGGGATTCTGGGATAGAGTCAGGCGTGCAAGATTCAGCTGGCAAAATGTGAAGAAAATGGACACATAGTACCTGAGCTCAGGTAACCACGTGGCAGAATGTAAAATAATATAACGGGTTATTTTAAATTATGAGCCAGACAGGGAAAAGCACATAGCTATGTGGCCTAAGTATTTGTAAATAATTATTTTGAGTCTCATGAGTCGTTATTCTGGGAGACAGGGGTTGGGAGGAAAAACCTACCTAAGACAGGTTCTCTATTTTGAAGGACAGGTTTGAGTTATATACTCCCTCTTTATGATACATATTATTTCAACATATGCAGTCCCAGGGATGCGTAGGCACTCGGTAGCGAGTAACATGCTCTTCTTAAAAGTTTTCTCAGAGGACAGAGCTTGTCTTACTGTGCATATACTGGTCTAGGCTGGCTATGCCCATACATGGATATAGTGAAAGATGAGCCATTGATAGTTGTTAGGAGTGGAAAAGCTTACTTCATTGTTCAGAGTATTGTGTATTCACAGCTTGATGCAGGTGGGGGTCCTAGGTTACAAGGTTCATTGTTGGGAGAGGAGTGTACATATAGCCCCCCAAAAGTAGAATCCCATGTTGATAAGCTGTTCCTATCTCACTGTCATTTTTTAAATACATATTTTTCTTTTTAATTGATACATTTATTTATGGTACAGAGTATGACATTTCAATAAATGAATATAATACATAATGTTCAGCCAGGGTACCATTATCCTATCATTTTTACATGATTATTATTTTCCTTTCTAATTTTCCTCATTCTATATAGAAATGATATCACATGACAACTTTCGCTTACTTTCCCTTGGTAACAATGGATTACAGTAGAATTTCCTACTGGGATATATCCTAGGACCTTTGATGATTACTATTTAATGATCATAATACTAAATGCTGGAATCTAGTAGAAATGAGACAAAGCCACATATTCTGAACATGTTTCCTCATTAGAAGTGATACTGGACAATTAAGCCAAAGGTAGTAGCACAGCCCAGAGGCCTGAGCAAAGGAAGCAGCAAGTTTTACTGATGAACTGTTGGTCATAGGCACAATTTTGGAAGATGTTTTTTTTCCCCTTGTGCACAAGCATTCATTTCTTAAAAAATATTTATTTATTTACTATGTATATAATGTTGTGTGCATGAACATCAGGCACCAGATCTTATTATGTATGGTTGTGAGCCACCACGTGGGTGCTGGGAATTGAACCCAGGACCTCTGGAAGAGCAGCCAGTGTGCTTCACCTCCAAGCCCTCTCTTCAGCCCCAGTGCACAGGCATTCTAACATTGGCTTTGCAGGTTAACTGGCCTGTGCCCTAGCCCGGAACTCCTGAGTTATTTATTCATCGTCTGGCCTCGCAGTTTGGTTGGGGCCTTATGGTTGGACAGATGGATTGCTGGTGCTTATATTGCTGAGAAAGCACAGAGGTGAGAAAGAAAAAGACACATCATGCTTCCAAGGAGCAATAGGCGATGTTAATGCTATATTATAGCTGTAAGCAAAATCTCAGTTGATCAACATGCCTACAGGCTTGGGAGAGTCCGACTCAATGGTTGAGGCAGAAAAGGAGACGGACATACTATGAAGACAGAGCTACTAGTCCACTCTAGTCACCCAGCAGATACGCTGATGGGTTCAAAGCCTAGCCAAGCATGCTGGCATAGCCTGCACTGCCAGGCTCCGGGGGCCGAGGCAGAAGAACTGCAAGTTGCCATCCTAGGCAACAGTTTCAGGCTATTCTAGGCAAGGGCTTCTTGTTAAATCATCATTTAAAAGGTCTGAAGGTGTAACTTAGTAACTGGGAGCTTGTCAAGCACCCACAAGGCCCTGGGTTCCATCCCCAGCACAAAAGAAAAACTAAAAGTGCTTTAGTCCTTCAGGTTCCTGCTCATTGTCCACGGCTCCTGTGAACTCTCACCCTCTCAGAAGGCCCTATCTTCAGCAAGCTGTAGGATGCCAAAAGGGCACTGTGGCTCGTTGGCATTGACTAGGTACAAATGTAGCTGGACCGTGTGAGCCTGCTTTCTAATACCGCCTCATGTCTCTGCTTAATGTTTGTGTGGCCTCCTCTAACTGGACTGCAGGCCTAAAGGGATCCTTGTCTGTAATTTTTTTTTTTGGTCTAACCTCATGTTTTACCACCAAGCCATCAAAAGCATGCTTTTCGTGGGCCCCAGGACTTACTGACTTTTGTCCTTTTGCACAGCGACTACTTTCAGTGCCATGGCACAATTTTATTCTTCAGTGATGCCAAGTTTTGGATTTTTAATTGCTGATGCACTGATAGCAGCTTTGTTTGGCTTCTTCTCCACGTTGTGGATTGTAGTCTCTGTGAACGTTTCTAAGGAAAGGTTTCAGGGTGGAGGGACGATTGGTAGGGTGCTGTGCTTTACTTTTTAAACGGCTGAGCGCAGTGCTGGGCCCTCACTGGGGGCGAGGGGAGCGTTGTAAGGAGAGCTAGCTGTAGCTTTCGGCACCTGAGGATGCTCACATGCCCCCTCCTCAGCTGGTGTGAGCTTTGCAACTCTCTTTGCTACTCTTTAGATGAATTTTTTTTTCTTCAAACGGAGGCCAAGAGTTCTGTGAAAGTAGGAAGGGCTCTTCAAGCTCTTTAAATATTTCACTGAGTAACATAGAACACTTCTCTTATGAAGCTTGAATGAGTGAACTTAAAAGCGCCGTCTCTGGCCCTATGGGACCTTCCTATGGTGCCAGCTGCAGGCAGCGTCTCCACTGAGCTGAAACCACCTGCTCAACTGTCCCCAGGCTCCTGACCCTAGTGAGCTAACACAGCCTTCAGCTGCCAGGTTTCCGAGCGATGCGTATGGCGGCCACGGATGACTAACACAGATTTTTTGATGTGGGATGTGGCCCAAACAAAAGCATAACACGTGGATGAGCGCTTCATAAAAGAAGCTGGGTAGTCGTCAGCATCTCGAAAGGAGATCATCATTAGTCATCAGGGGGAAATGCATATTAAAACCACCGTGAATGCCACCGTACACCCACCAGGAAGGCTAAAATTAAAAAGATTGACAGTTCCAGCTTTCGGTGAGGCTGTGGGGCTACCGACCGGCTCTTTCGGGTTGCTCAAAACCGCGCAGTCACTTCGAAAAACTAAGGAGGTTTTCGTGAACCTTTTGTCGTTGGCTAGAAAGTATGCAGGTGGGGCTATCCCCACAGAAATGGTTGCATGGGCTGGAGAAAGGAAGAGTCCATACATGCTCCTCACGGCCTGGCCAGCCCACCCTCCTATGAAATCCAGGACCACCAGCCCAGGGACGGCACCACCCACGATGGGCTGGGCCCTCCCCCATCAATCACTAATTAAGAAAATGTTCTGCATGCTTGCCTACAACCTGATCTTAAGGAGGCATTTTCTTCATTGAGGTTTCCTCCTCTCAGTTGGCTCCAGCCTGTGTCAAGTTGACGGATAACTGTCCAGCACAGCAGTCTTACTGGATTGTTAGGTTTCAATTTTAAAACATTACAGCAAGCTACTCTAAGATGTAGCTGTTTTATTATAATATGTAACTTCTATCTTGACATACAGCAAGAAAGAAAATAACAAATCCAAATCCTCCCAGTGGCCTGGATCATGTCTTTTATTCCTCCAACTAATTTAATCTTTTCAGTCTTCCCTGTAGCATGCTGTTCCCCGTTGGAGTGATGCTTTCGTGCACCGTGTAAAGATTGTCTGTGTACATTCAAATGTTCCAGCAGAGAGCTGAGCACAGACCGGCTTTGGTTTTGTTAAGAATCACCTGTCTCAATGTTTTGTAACCATTTATTCTCCATCACCTTCTGATTGGTTGAGTAAAGAGCTGAAGGGCCTATAGCAAAGGCAGGGGAGAAAAAGCAGGTCTTCTGGAGAGACCGGAACTCTAGGCAACATAGAGGTGTGAAAGGGTTTGTCTAAGACGTGGAGGAAGTCAGAGGTATGAGACTAAGGAGAGGTAAAGAGCCACGTGGCAGAACATAGATTAATATAAGTAAGCTAAGGCCTAAAGCTGTTATAAATAAATACAAGGTCTCCATGTCATTAGTCAGAGCTGGGGTCGATAGAGAAAGTCCATACAGCTTTGCTTCCCTCTGTCAATACTCTGTGAACTCAAATATCTCTCAACCAGTCTTTGTCTAGTTGATCCAGGACTCCGGTTGTCATAGCAATGGCTCTCTGGAAAGCAGGCCTCAGGCAAGGATTAAGTGTGAGTACTTTCCGTGGGAGGTACAACCCCACACAGCTGGTCGCTTTGTAGATTAGTCCTTAAAGCAACAGAGCTCGGGGTGGTAGTTCTGGAAGCTGGAGGTTCAGAGTGTGGGGGTGCGGCCAGACCGTGCTTCCCAGGCAGCTCGTAGGGGAGAATCTTCCCTGCTTCCTGAAGCTGATGATGGCGGAATTCCTTCCTGGGCCTGTAGATGCAGAACTCCAACCCCAGCCTCTCTTGTCATCTAGCAGAATCCTCCCTGTGTGTCTTGGTGTCTTTGTTTTTCCTTTCTGGAAAGACAAAAGTTTGGATGAGAGCCCTCTACCTCATGAATTCTCCTGATCATGAGCACACGTGCAAAGGTCCTATTTCCAGGAAAAGCCACACAATTATAGGGAGTCCGGATTCCTATGTATCTGTGTGTGTGTGTGAATACCATTCAGTGGTCACACAGGTTTAGGGAAAATCTGTGCCCTGGCGTCTTCCATCAGGGGGAGAAAGTGAGAGAAGTTATTTTCCTGCTGTCCTCCGGCCTTGCTGGTACCTTCCACTGGCCATCGTTCATCGACGGGGAACTAGATCCTTTGCAGTTCGGCTTCGTAGGTAGTCGTAGTCGCTCAGGGAACCAGGTTCTGCAGTTTGCTTTTCATCATTTGGAAGCGGGGAGAGGAGCCAGCCATCTCAGGCTTGTGGCTTGTTGGCCTCTTGTAGGCAGTGGCCCTCAGGAGCCTGCATGGAGCTGTGGCGCTGACTGCTGTGGTGGGAGGAGAGGTAGGTGTTGTACAGAAAGGTTTCAGGCTTTGCTCAAATGCCACCTCCTCAGGAGAGTTTCTCTTCTTTATATGAAACAGAAGCCCCCTCCTTACCTCTACGTTTCCTTATTTTTGTTGTTTTCATAGTATTTTACCCTCACTAAACATGAAATATATTTTATTTCCTTCTTTTTCATTTACCTACAACCACAACAGTCCATGAAAATAGAAAGTTTGTTTTCTGCTCTTTCCTCAGGGCCTATCAGAGGCCGATGGCACAATGAAAATGCTCAGTGACTTCACTGGGAGACAACAGGGCCGATGAGAGTGGGTTTGATTATGTTGGCTGCAAGCATGTCAGGGCCTAGTTCTGGAGGAAATGATGGCTGTATGCCCAAGAGCTGGAGGAGGCAGTGGCAGCCTAGACAGTCCCTATGAGACTGCTGGGTAAACAAGCCACTGAAGGCGCTGCAGATGGGGGAACTCACTTCCCATTTGGACTTGGATTGTTGAACTGCCATGACAGGAGGGATTTCTCCTGCAAGGCCACCTAACTTCCTGTGCTAGATAGTTTTATGCCAACTTGACACAAGCTGGAGTCATATGAGAGAAAGGAACCTCATTTAAGAAAATGCTTCCATTAGATGTGGCTGTGGGCAAGCCTGTAGGACATTTTCTTAATTGCTGATTGATGGGAGAGGGTCCAGCCCATTGTGGGTGGAGCCATCCCTGGGCTGGTGGTTCAGGGTTCTGTAAGAAAGCAGGTTGAACAAGTCATGGGGAGCAAGTCAGTAAGTAGCACCCCTCCATGTCCTCTGATCAGTTCCTGCCTCCAGGTTCTCATCCTGTTTCAGTTCCTGTCCTCACTTCCTTCAGTGATGGACCATGATGTGGAAGTATAAGCAACCTTTCCCTTCCTAAGTTGCCTCTGGCCATAGTGTTCCATCAGGGCAATAGTAACCCTAAGTAAGACACTTCCCATTTTGACTTCTCGATTGCTAGGTATGAGCTCTTGTCTCTCTTTGGATCTAACTGGTAATTCTAACTGAGAAATGAACAAATCAGATCTTACATCTTTTCATGGCCAAAGGGCTCAGCTCCTTATAATTTTATAAGTCAAGATTTTATGTCTTACTATAATTGGCAGCGGTTCATTTTTTTCCTTCCAAGTTCTACATGCTCTTGTTTTAATATACTCAGGGCGATTTTTAGTCTTTTTTTTTTTTTTTGTGCTTAGTTTCTCTGTAGAATCCACTAAATAATCTGTTTTTGAAATATGTAGGCAACATATTGGATTATAGATAAAAATAGACAAAAGGAAATTGCAACAAATGACTGTAATTCACTTGAAAATTTTAATGATGGTTTTCTCTAGTAATGTGAAAAAATGTATATATAATGCCATTAGAGATTTTTCTGAGGTGAATATTTTGTGGCTTACTCCCATAATAATAGCACTATCACCTTGATATTTCACCAGCATAGACACCTTTCACAAGATAATGTAATGCTAAAGCCCTGATATATTTACCCAAGTTTATTATTGTGACTTTACCAATTCAACTTGAGGACCTGGCATCCCATACACTTTTCACAACTGTGCAGGGTCACCATGATTTTGGAGAAGAAGACTTTGCCATAGGTGCAATGTTGAGCCTGATTGGTCCTTAGATCAGGTTTAGACCAATACCTATCAGTGACTGCCGTCATGCTGGGGGTCCAGAGAAAATGTCCTATCTGGGTAAGTTAGGAGAGCTCTCCCATAGGCACCTACCTAGCAGCAAGAAATTGGCAGCATATAAATCAATACACTCTAACTCCCAGTTTCTTTGCTGATGTCGGTGTGTTTCCCTGGCATAAAATTTTACTTTCAGAGTAAAAGACTTAAAAAAAAAATAAGATTTTCTTTTGTTACTGAGTCAAAAAAGTTACCAGAATTGTTTTTTTCTATTAGTTGAAAGCTTATTTTAACTATGTGTGTGTGGGAGGGGGCAGTAAGAAAGCTGAAATGGCTATTCTACTGGGGGTAGGTTCTTATTGTTGGCAAGAGAGGGGAAAATATCCAGGGGCACCTGAAAGAGTCCAGAGAAAAGAGTAAAAGGAACAGACTGGAGATGGCCGAGGCTGGGGAAGTGGAGCAGCAGGAAATAGCCAAGAATTGCTGGGTTACAAGGAGGATGAGTAGCTGGAGGGAGAGAAGCCCCTGAGTTGGAACAGGTCTGAGAGTGTAGGGTAGAAGGGGAGGGAGAGGGCCCCGGATGCTAGTGTGGGGGCTTTGAAATGTATGTTGTGTACGGAGGGAGCCTGGAGGCCAGCAGGGGCCATGATATGCTGAACTACCACAGGCATATGTCAATGGAGAGCCACGTGCTCCCGTCTACCAGAGGCAAGGGAAATAACTCCTTTCGGGAACAGAAAACCCATTTCACAAGTTCCTGAGGAATGCTGGTTTTTATCTAGTCTCCAGAAATCTTTCTATAGTCCAGGTTGAATTAAGCCAAGACCGTCAGCTCTGGATATATGCACTGCCTTTTAGAGTTAGGGAAACCCCTGTTTCCATTGGACCTGGCAAACTATATGTAGTATCACTACACTTTATCTTCCTGTGAAATAGGGAAGGAGTAGAGCTGTGTCTGTGCTCTTCTAGAGAATCCAAAACCTGAATTTTACATTATTCCCATATGAACCTGGTGACTGGAAGACAATCTCTAGATTATATATTCCCAAATCTACCTCTCCCCAAGCTCTCACAGTATTTGGTCTTTGGCTTTAATTCTGGTGTCCCAAAGTTGTGTGAGAAATGTTTTTTGCTTTTCTATCAAAGGTAGCTAGCCTGCCAAAGGCCAATATTTCGTAAGTCTCCCTCACCTCAGAAAACTTTTATTTAAATATGTGAATCTCCCCCACCTGGTAAAAGTTTTCTTTTCACAAAGGCAGTAGGTCCTCTCCCTGCTTTTTTTCTTTATTTTATTTTATTTTTTTTTGCGCTGATTCTTTTAAAATTAGCTATTTCTTGAAGTCTGTGAGGCCAGACTCCAGCCAATGGCAGAAAGACACAGAGACTCACGTGTTGGAATAAAAACCAACCAGGTGAGTCCCAGACCCTTGTGTGTGTGCTAGTCCAGCTGGGGTTCGGTGCATGTATTTCGGGAAAAGAAAGAAAGAAAGAAATTCTTGCAGAGCTACTTCCACTTTGTTCCTTTGTGTGACACTGAGACTAATCTTTGTTTGTTTCTTTTTTAATTTTTTTAAAATTTTATTTATATATTTATTTATTACAATTTATTCACTTTGTATGTCTGCTGCAGCCCCCTCCCTTGTTTCCTCCCTGTCCCACCCATCCTCCCTCTTCTCCCCCTATGCCCTTTCCCTAGTGCGCTGATAGGGGAGGTCCTCCTCCCCTTCTATCTGACCCTAACCTATCTGGTCTCATCATGGATGGCTGCATCGTCTTCCTCTG
Organism: Meriones unguiculatus; assembly: GCF_030254825.1. NCBI lineage: Eukaryota > Metazoa > Chordata > Mammalia > Rodentia > Muridae > Meriones > Meriones unguiculatus. Next base: position 120,437,726 of record NC_083356.1, on the reverse strand, counting down.
TGGCCTGGCAAGGCTGCACCCATCCGGGGAGGTGATCAAAGAGCCAGCCACTGAGTTCATGTCAGAGACAGCCCCTGTACCCCTTACTAGGAAACCCACTTGGAAACTTTGGGCAGAGTGCCAGGATCCTATGGAAGGAGGAGGAGATAGAAAGACCTGGAGGGGACAGGAACGCCACTAGTAGAACAACAGAGCCAAAATACCTGGACCCAGGGGGATCTGCAGAGACCAATTCTCCAACCAAGGACCATACATGGAGAGGACCTAGACACCCTGTTCAAAGGAAGCCCATTGGCTGCTCAGTTTCCAAGTGGGTTCCCTAGTAAGCGGTACAGGGACTGTCTCTTTGTTTCTAACAGTTGGTTATGTTTAAAGTTCAGTCTAAGCTAGATGGGTAACATAGAGGGCCAGGGGGTGGGGGGACCCCTTGCTGACCTTGACCACCCGGGGACTCACATGGTGAAAGGTGTTAGACCCCAAAGAAACTCAGGACATATGTCTAACTGTGGTGCTTACTTAACATACCAAAGGGCACTCTGGATGCCAAGCCCTCTCTGCACCCAGCGACTATTACAGAGTCCTGGCTCCTCTCAGTACTCCTCACCCCACCCCTACCCTAACCCTATCCAGCCTCTGAGTGTCCCTTCCCTTCCCCCAGCTTCTCATTCCTATATAATTCAGCTATTTTGGCTATGGGCTGTCTTGGTTCTTCTCCCTCTTCTGGTCCCCTCTTTTGTCCTTCTCTTTTCTCTTCCTCTTTTGCTCTCCCTGGACCCCTTTCCCCATCAAGGTCAAATCTATTCTGCTGGCCATGCTCAGTCTGGATTCTCCCAGATGCCTCTGGCTGTGCTCTCAACTCATGTCTACAATAAAAACCATCTCCTCAACAATACCTTGGGGCAGTCATGTCCTCATTTTCATTCAGAAGAGAATGGACTGTGATTAGTTATCTTTGAGCCTCCACATGAATTCCATGGCACAGAGCCACCCATACACAAATATACACTGTTAGCATATAGGTGATTCAGCTGCGCTGTCTTTAGAGTCCCAGTGTTTGCTTATGTTATCACCTGCTGCCAGGTGTGTGCCAGATATAAGGACCCCCAGCCACTGCCAGCTTCTCTTTCTGTTCCAGCTTCTCTCTGTCCCCACATTTCCTCTTTCTCTCCTTGTCTCTCTTTGCCCACTTTCTCTGCATTTATGTCTCATTCACTGTCTCTATTTTACCTTCTCTAGGCCCTCAATCCTCTCCCCTGCCACAATAAACCTCCTTATACCAGACCTGTTGCATGGCATAATTCCTCTGGGGGAGGGGTACATCCTGGCACAGGCTGGCCATGGTGTCACTTTGCCGATTGCACATCATCATTATATATAACATACACAACAACAACAACAAGCCTACAAAGAGATCTAAGAATGCCTTATTTAGTATTCTAAGTACCGAGGTTCTAAGCATGGACCATTTGTGATTTTTGTTTTATCAGTGAACCTTAAGAAAAGTATGTAATAATATATTTTAAAATGCTGTGCATAACAGATCTGGTATAAAGAGATTTATTATACAGGGGTAGGGAGAGGGAGAGATAGAGACAGAGAGATAGAGAGAGACAGTGGGAGAGCATAAGAGATGAGAAAGAGAGGGATGGTGGGGCGCCCCGAGAGAAAGTCAGTGAGAGCATGCTGGAGTTGGCAGGCTGCTTTTATCTTTGTACACCTTCATGGCAGGGGCATGTGATGACATCATGGGTTGCTAGGCAACCTAGAGGCAAGCTACCTATATGATAACATTCCTCCCTTTTTGTTTAAATTAAAAAAAAAAAGAGTAACTAGGAAGGGGTGGCAAGACGGAAATGAGGATTTTGGACTGCTTCTCACTGGGGCAGTGACAGGGAGCCAAAAGGCTGAATTGTTGGCCCAGTCTGGGAAGGCTGTTGTATTTGCTGTCCAGGATCTGAGAGCATCTGCAGCCAGGAGGGGGAGTGCAGGTCTGGCTTGAGCCTGTGAGTTTAGACTGGAGCATCTCTGGGTAGCTGCTTTGGCCCTGTCTTGGGTGTAGGAAACCATCAGGATACCAGAACATATATGGGCAGAAGACAAAGTTAAGTAGGTTAGGGAGAACATTTCTTCTTAGGTGTACATTTGAAACTTTTTGGGAGAGCGAGCAGAGGGGAGGTTTGGAGTAAAGGAGAGAAAAAGCGTGAACGTGGGGAACCTCCTTCCATTTGTCTGATCACTGGTAGCAATTAAAAAGGTTCCTCCATTTTGGATCTGTCATCTAAGGAAAATTGAGGCCAAGTTTGGTTGCAGAGGCATGTAAGCTGAGAAGATCTTAAAGTGGGCTTGAAGCATAGGGATCTGAAATTCTCCAGAAGAAAACTGGGAGGGATGGGTGAAGGGACTATTCCCACTGGGGAGGTAGAAGTCAGTGACCTGTCCAAGGCATCCCAAGGGCAAGATTTGACTCTAGAAGATTGGTACAATTTGTTCCAGAAGCTCAACAACGCTGATCAGAGACCAAAGGCACGATTACCCAGTCAGACATGGTTACCTAGTACTAGGGTTTTCAGCAGTGTGACGAGTGGGAGGAAGAGAAACCATGCTGGTCGAGGGATCTCACCCAAGGGAAAAGGTCTGAGATGAAGGGTTCAGATGTAGGTTGGTGAGAGCAGTAGGCATCGTCTATGCCAATCAGCCAATGGTGAGTACAGGAATGTAGTGATCAGATAGTTGGAAGGCAGACCAGGAATAGGGTCCCAGCAGCATGATTTCAGATGCTGGGAGAGCCTATTGAGTCTCGGTGCATATTTGAAACTTTTGGACCCGTGGGTTTGGTAGTTGGGGCAGGGGAATCCCAAAACCAGGGAAACGGGGAGGAGCTCCACTCTCTGGAATAGGCAATAGTTGGAAAACTTAAGGCTGTTGATTGGCAGTACTTATCTGGATCCCAGTTGACTTGAGAGGTGGATTCAGGTGGATTTCCTGTAGCTTACAAGAATCAGTGTTTGGTTTACAAAGGAGATAACTTTAAACATGTTCGTGTCACCCTTGTTTGTGCTCTGTAGTGAAGGACACACTGTAGGAAAAGGCAGTAGACGCAATTTTAGCTGAGACTTGAGGGAAAATACTTTGGTTAAAAGCATGCCCACTCTTTAGGGTGGGCTTAGGAAAGGCAGAGGCCTCATGGATCTTTCTGATATCTGTGAAGCAGTAATGTGGGTGTCCTCAGGGAGGACAGAAACCTCCTGGAGAGCAGAAGGGCAAAAGCTCACTTGATCTTAATTTTCAGCATGGGTACACATCATGAAAGAGGGGCTTTTCCCCTCTATCCAGAAGACTGGATGGATATAAATTTAGCACGAGAAACAACTTTTAAGCCTATACTTGAAAGACAAGCTAAAGGAAATTTAAAATCTTGAGCTTGGAACCACAATCGTGGATCATAGAACGGAATGTTTTTGTCAGAGTTAGACTAGTAAATCAGAGCTCCAGGGATTAATGTCAAACCTCTGGACAGTCTTAATACCACAGTAGCATAGCAACAGGAAGAAATCTGAAGCGTTTTTTTTTTTTTTTTCTTTGTTTTGGATGCCTTAAATCACCTTTTTAGATCCTGAAATGCTTCCTTAGGTCCTTATATCTTAAGCTTTTATATCCTTAGGCTTTGTATCCAATTATTTACCATGAGACACAGGTGAAATTTCTGTGAGCAGTCACTGTCCTTTAGCTAAAAAAAAAAAAAAAAAAAAAAAAAAAAAGGTAAAGGTTATAGCTGTGACCTGCTTTTTGAGTCTAGTAATAAGGTAGACTGTATCCACATTTGACAGCAGCAGCTCTAGGAGTGAGGCTTAAGGCCTGGTCTTTAGACAGAAAGAGGACTGAGAAGGCATCTGAAGCCTGTTTTCTAGCTGTCAAGCTACCATTAGGTCAGCCATCAACATAATCAGAGACCTGAGAAGGATAAATCGTAATCTAAATGAATCTATGGATATCTAAATGTCAGAGATAACGAGTCAATCATAATCCATTACCTAGATAGCTGTCCCAGGTCTCCAAGGCAACTTGGGCAGACAGTCTGGTCGTCAGGTGCCAAAGGCCTGTGGAAGGACAACACAAGAGAGACTGACCTCACCTTGCTTTCTGCGACGTGAGACAGTAACTCTCCGGGTGTTCAGTTTGTTCACAGTTGAGGCTGGGCCCTAGCGGTGAGCGAGGCATTGGAAGCAGTCTTGCCCAGCGTTGAAGACATCTGTCACTGTGCCCAAATCTCAGAGACCTTGGGGAGCTACTGGTAGACTTGAGACTCCCTGTCATAGTAAGCTTGCACATGTTAAGTGCCATATTCAGCAGATCTCTGACAGTTTTGGAGGCTAGCATGTTTGAGTTAAGCAATCTATGTCTGTATTTAGTTATCTGCTCTAAGCTACACCTTGCAAACATAAAACAGAATGCTATGATTTGTAATTATGTCACATTTTGTAAGGAAGTCTTTGAGGACCATGTTTATCCTAAGTAGATGTAAATATTAAATAAAGCTTAATCCTGCAATCAATAAAAGCTTATCTTAGTCATTAAAGACTGAGGCTCTGGGTTTATCCCTGTTAAGTTGTAGCCTTAAAAAACACATAGTCCATAAAGAGAGAGCATAACAGTTTTTGTATGATTTAGTTTATAAGAAGTCCATAGCTTATAAAAGCCTAAGGCTCTGTTAGAGATTAATAATCTTACCATATTCAGAAAACAAGACCAAACATATTTCTCATATTTTTGGTTGTGAGCTAGCCTTTAATGGCTGAGCCATCTCTCCAGTCCATGACGAAACATATTTCTAAGTCAGTGATTTTAAACCTTTTTGAGAGTGAAAATAGAGCACAATGACCAAGTTTTAATAATTGTAAACAAACGAGTGTCTTTAAAATTAATATAAACCAACTTAAAAGTATCTTTGGAATAATATCACATAGTTTTAAGAGTATCTAGGCAAAACCTTTTACCTGGTATAAGTTATGAGTTTAGAATCATCAATACAGTAGGACAGTATAAAACATTTTTAGAATTATCTTTGAATTTATTTTACCAAATCTTTGGTCAGAAAGCCTTGTGATGATCCCAGAGTGCAGGCAGCTGGTGGTGGGAGAAACAGCATTCATTCATTCATTCATTCATCCATCCAAGAACTGGTAAAGACACAGGCAGTTAGACATACATTTTAAATTAGTTTGTTAATCTGAATAGACCTTTATAACCTTGAAATTTCAGCATCATATAAAAAAAAATTGGGGGTAGGTGGAGAGATGGCTCAGTGGTTAAGAGCACTGTCTGCTCTTCCAAAGCAGCCAAATTCAATTCCCAGCACTGTCATGGCAGCTCACAACTGTCTGTACCATCAATTCCAAGGGATCTGACACCTTCACACTAATGCACATAAAATAAAATTAAAAAAAATTTTTGAACCAGGGTTGAATCATATATACAGTATGTTATAAATACCGAAAAATCCATACCAATTTAAAATGAGACTTGTTGCTTTATTAGTCTGAAAGAAGATCAAACAAACAGAAAGTTCATTATGACTAGGAAGTTGTTAAAAGTGTTGTTTCACGTCATATGGTTATCTTAAGATGGTCGTAAACCATGCAGAGAGCGTGGTTGCTGTTTAAAAACATCTGTGTTTCTATAGATCTTAGAAACACACATATACACATATATATGGTTTAAGCAAGAGCTTGAACTTAGATTTTAAGCATCAAAGCCAACAAGCAAATTGTAAACCCTTATATAAGAGTTTACAGTTTAATCTTAAGATTGTTTTGAGAGCAGAGCAGAAATAAGAGAGGATTTCATATTTTTAAGAAGTAGAAAGTAGAGTTTTAGAGACAAGGGTTTTTATGTATTTTATGTATTAGGGGAATCATTTGTGTGTGGTTAGATTTTTTTAAGAGAGAGCCAATTAAAGAGTCATGAGGCAGGGTGAACGGGTGAGAAGGTCTCATGGAGAGGCAGAAAGCCAGAGCCGTGTGGGGGAATCTCTAAGTAGAATTCAGGATCAAATTTAATGGAACAAAATCAAACAGCATGTGAGAATGAGCAGAGAAAAACAGACAGGTTCTCCGTACATACCTTGATAGTGGTCTAGAGAGAACTGGTTGTTTCAGACCATCGCGCAGGCGTGGGCAGGGCAGCAGGAGCCCGGCTCCAGCAGGAGTTCCAAAAGGCTCTGTCTGGCCTGCCGAGATCCAACTGGCAGAAAGAGTGCTGGGACCTGCCGATCCTGAAGATGAAGGAAGGTAGAAAGCATAGAGTTTCTTTTTTTGTGTGTGTGTGTTCTCCCATCGCTTGGGCGGTGTGAGGAGGCAAATTAAAAGTGTCTCCAAGGGGAGGGCTCAGAGATCCAAATGGGTGAAGAGTAAATTAGTTCAGCCAGACTTGGGGCATCCCCTGGATTAACAGGGGAACTAAGGATGAAAAACGGGCTGGCAGGGTAGGCCATCACAAGCTTTGCCAAGGGCCTCATAGCCCCTGCCTGCACTGGCACCGTTTCACCTGGTACCTGGATTTTGAGCACAAGAAAGAGAGAAAGGAAACCGAGCTCGCAGGAAGAAGAGAGTCACGTCATGTAGGGAGAGAAAACAGCCAGCCATTGCTGCCTATGCTGACCGAGTTAGTTGCGCCTACCGATTGGTGGAACAGAAGGCAAGTTTGTTACAGGCAGCATAGAGGATCGGATCTTGGGGTGAAGACCAGGAAAGAGCCCATCTGAGCCAAAGCAACATTGTAATAATATATTTAAAAATTCCACCCACAATAGATCTGGTGTGAAGAGATTTATTGCACGGGGGGCAGGGAGGCAGAGACAGAGAGAGAGAGAGAGAGAGACAGTGGGAGAGCATAGGAGAAGAGAAAGAGAGGGATGGCGGGGTGACCCGAGAGCGTGCTCAAGTTGGCACCTTTATCTGTATGCGTCTCCGTGGCGGCTGCACATGATGACATCATTGGTTGCTAGGCCTTTGCCTCCTATACGCTAACACGGTGTGTTATTCTAAGCAAAAATTTAGCCATTTCCTATCCCCTCCATTATTGTTTTAAAACAGTAATCCAGCTATCCTTCCCTGAAATCTATGTAGCTTCAGAACTACAGCCTTTTTAATATAAGCCGCAAATTGGGGCTCTCCCGATCAGATGGTTTTAATTACGCTCTTGTTCCTTAGAAAGCTCAAGGGCCCCCAGAGGTGTACTTTCCTAATGAGAGTGGGATTCCTCACAACTCCCAGGTGCGTCGCCTCCCTGAGAAAGGCAATTGTTTGAGTTGAGTAGGAATGTGTGCTGAAGGTGCAGAGACAGAAGTGGGCTTGATACAGTTGTCATCATCCTTAGCCCAAAGCACAGTGTTAAACTGCAAGTGTTCTCCGAGGCGCTGAAGCGGAAGGGAGATGAAATTCCATGGCGAGATGCAGAGACATTGATTCTCAATAAAAACACCGAAGTGCAAAGGAAGAGAGAGAAAAGTGCTTAGGAGGTGGTGATTGAGTCGAGAGCTTGCTTGGAGAGTTGTCCGGCTTAGTTTCATGTGTCAACTTGACTGTATCAAGAGGCGTCCACTCTCTGGATGCGCCTCTGAGCGTTTTTTTCTCTGCTACATTAGCATTTGAATCATTGGATTTAAAGGCACATCAGGAGGACCAGGCAAGTGTTAAGCATTGTCAAAGCTCTATGAAGACTTCTTAAAACCACTATTCGCAAGTAGTTTATTTCTTCTGAGGTTGCTTTTCCTCATAGTAAATAGGAAAGCTGTAAGGGGTTGGCTATGTAACTTCCTGACTGACAGCTGTTAAGACTCTCTCACAATATCTTGGCCATCCTGTGAGGACTGTCAATCAAATCGACAGCCGGTCTACCTTTATGCCAGCACTGGACATATTGACTGCTCCTTGGACACCATGAAGAAAACACACAACGAATGCAGTTTCTTTCTTTGCATCCAAAGGTGCATCTCCAACCACATGGGTTCCAGACAGCTTTGTTTGACTTACTCTGCATCCATTTCCATCCAGGCAGAAGGGTAGCCCTTCCCAAGGTGGCCTAACAGAGGGACAGTTGTGACTGGTACCTAAAGGACAGAGCCATGATTGGTGTAGATAGGTTCTTTCATTTGCACGAAGGTCTTCTGTGATCGGTGCCATGTCCTGTTTCTGACTGCATGAGAAGACAGCTTTGTAAGCTGGCCAGGAGACACAGGACTGTGCAGCCTTTCTGGTACGCCAACCTCAGGCCTAATAAAGCTTCTTTCAAGAGGCCCTTTCTTGCCTGCTTTTGATATCCGACATTGGTAGGGTGGGCTGAACTGGAAACAGAAGGAAGAGGCAGAGCAGGAAGAGGGAACAGCTGCCAGGTGGAGTCACGGAAGTGGAGAGCTGGAGAGCCGCCGTAGCTTTGACAGCTACAGAAGAGGCAGAGCCACAGGGACCGTGGTGACCTTGGCAACTTGGCAGTGATGGGGGAGTTACTACCAGAGCTGCAACGGAACAGCTGTGGCAGAGCAGAAGGGAGAAACAGTCACAACAATGAAACAGTCACAACAATGGCCAAAGGAGCCAACAAGGGAACAGTAGTGGGGACACAGCAGCAGCAGCCATGACAATAGCAGTGGCTGAAGCAGCGTCAGTCTTAAGGTCGACCAGCCTAAGACCAGGTCCAGGAGATGGAATGGCGACTACCAAGGGCCAGGCAGTCCCTACACCAAGACCTGTGTATTAGCTCTATTCCTATCAAGGTGCCTGTGGTGGTTTGAATAAGGATGACCCCCATTGGCTCATATATTTGACTACTTAGTCACCAGAGAGTGGCACTATTTGAAAGGATTAGGAGGAATGGCCTTGATGGCAGGAGTTTGTCAATGGGGGTGGGCTTTGAAGTTTTAAAAGCTCAAGCCAGGCCCAGTGGCTCTCTCTTCCTGCTGCCTGTGGTTTGGACGTAGTACTCTCAGTTACTATGTCTGCCTGCATGCTGCCATGTTTCCTGCCACTAGGAAAATGAACTAAACTCCTGAAACTGTAAGCAAGCTCCAATTAAATGCTTTCTCTTTATAAGAGTTGCCATGGTCATGGTGTCTCTTCACAGCAATAGAACACTGACTAAGACACTGTCCAAATACCAAAGGAAGGAAAGATGTATTTTGGCTGTGGTTTCAGAGGATGGAGTGCATCATTTTAGGCACAGCATATCATAGCATCTCTGTTCACATTATAGGAAGCAGCAGCAGACAGGAGTAAGCAGGAATAGCCCTAAGCAATCACTCCCACCTCCTACTTCTACTTCCCAAAGTTTTCAGAGCCTCCCGACTGTGCTAGAGACCAAACCAGAACCCACAGCAGACATTTTGGACTCAGAGTGTAACAGTTCAGGAGCTGTAACACGGTTGAGGACTTTCTCAGTCTACACAAGAGATAAAGACCCTGTTCACCACAGGGCCAAGGATCCCAGCTCCCGATGCCTACAGGAAAGCTGTGCTGTTGGAAGGTACCACCTGCTGCCATCATTCGCTACTGCCAAAGCTGCCAGAGACCAGCACCTACAGCTTTTCCTTCCCACTACTCTCTGGGTTGAACAAGAGGACTCCAATCAGCTGATTGGTAGAAGACTCAGTAACATAGATTTCCCTGCCCAGGTTGGGCATCATCCAATCTTAAGAAACTTAATAGAGGCCAGGTGTGGTAGCACATGCCTATAATCCCAGCACTCAGGGAGGCATAGGCATAGGCATGTGGATCTCTATGAGTTCAAGGCCAGCCTGGTCTACAAAGCCAGCCCAGGATAGCCAACTACACAGAGAAACCCTGTCTTAAAAAAAAAAAAAGAAAGAAAGAAAGAAAGAAAGAAAGAAAGAAACTTAATAGAAAAAAAGTGGAAAAAGGAGGAATTTGCACTCTCTTTTCCTGTCTCTTGAACACAGGCATCATATTCCATGTCTTTCTGTCCTCTGTCCTAGATTTATATTATCAGTGTCACTGATGCTCTGATCTTTGAACTCATTTTGAATCATACCACCAGCTGTTTTGAGTCTCTGTTGTAGGTGTCGATTAATATTTACTATTGATAGATCTTTTAGTAAAGCTGCTGTTAGTCCTAAACAGCTGTATAACCAAATCACCACACAGAGACCATGATTTATTTAATTAACCTAGAACACAATGCTGGGCAATAGTTACTCCATCCTAAACCTCCAAGCCCGCATAGTTTCCTAACATTTAGATTCACCCATTATACCTGCTTTTTGTGAAATCTTAGGTCTGCTTTATTCTCTACACAGCTATTCCAGGATCTCTCTCCCACTAGGCTCTCCTCTCCCTCCTCGCCCTTTCTCCTCCCACTCATTTCCTGCCCTCTGGCTCCTCCCCTTTTTCCTGTCCTCTGGTTCCTCCCATTGCTCAACATTGTGACTAATTGCTTTATTTTGTCCTGTTTACACAAAGTTGAGACAGGATGCTTAGAATAAGTATCACACTGCAATGTCCGGATTGAAACCAGAGAGTGTGAGTGTGGGGGGAGAAATCAGCATTTGAATGAACAAGGGTAAGGCGTATGCATTTCAAAAGAACATTATACCAACAAGTCTCCATGTTCTAGAAAGCATATCATGGGCTTCTCAGCTTCTAGCATTGTCAAAGCCAACATGATATCAGTGAATACCCAGTCTACTGTGGAATTTCCAGGGCTGGGAAAATGCAGGGCTCTACTTGATTTTTGCTGCTGCACCCTTGATTTCTATACAGTAATAATTATCTAGTGTTATGTATGTGTAGCGCTCTTTGAAGACTGGCAGAGCTGTGCATAGAGTGAATGGCCTTGATTGTGATGCGAAGCTCAAAATAGCTTGAGTGGGAAGCATTAGTGTTTCTTAGGGAGAACCAGCTCCTGAATGCTTCACAGTGGAAACTTTCAAGATACAGGTTGCAAATGGAGGGCCATCAGTTTAAGGGACCTCAATGATTTATTGCTAGGTTCTCAGGAAACACAGAAGGCACACACTATTTATCTGTACTGTGCAGAGAGCAATAACTAAGAGTTATTGAACGCATACTGCGTACTTGGTGCTTGAGCTACACATCCTACAAGCGTGATGCTCATGCACAGTGCCACGAGTATCTCCAGTTACCGATGAAGCAGAATCTTAAGCTAAGTAATTCATCTAAGGCGAGATGCTTAGTTAAAGAAGGAACTGCAATTTGAACCAAGGCTCCTATCTTCAAACTGGTAACTTGGCTTCTTCTCAGATAAACAAAATGCAACTTGAACTTGAAATGGCTTACTTACGGGCTGATAGATATTGACCGATGTACATCATATAACCCACTCTGTACTGAACACCTCAGCAGTCATAGAGAGAACTCACTAAGCTATAAGAAGAGGATTAGGTAGAAAATATTTTTTTGCCAATGATCAAAACAGGTCCAGAGAATCCTTAAGTAAATTACAACTGTGTGTTTGAGTATTCAGAAACCAATAACAATTCCCAATGAAGATAATTTGAGCATATCAAACATACCATTCCTCATAGAAAAACTTATAATCCTTCTAATGTTTTCAAGCCTATGTGAATCTATTTATATACATTTATAACATAAATGAGTGAACATAGATTGCCAGTTCTATCTATGTGTTTGTGGTTATACCTTTTATTTTTAACATTTATTTTTTTATTTTTTTTTTTAAAACGGCTTTCCATCTTTTTTTTTTCAAGATTGATTTATTTATTATGTATACAGAGTTCCGCCTGCATGTACACCTGCATGACAGAAGAGGACACCAGATCTCATTATGGATGGTTGTGAGCCACCATGTGGTTGCTGGGAATTGAACTCAGGACCTTTGGAAGAGCAGTCAGTGCTCTTAACCTCTGAGCCATCTCTTCAGCCCCCTTAACATTTATTTTTATGTGTGTGATATTTTGTGTGCAGTGCTCAGAGGCCAAAAGGGGACATAAGATCCCTGGGAATGGTGTCACAAGTGGTTGTGAGCCACCATGTGGGTGCTGGGAATCCAACTGAGGTCCTCTGGAAGTGTAGCCAGTGCCCTTAACTGCTGAGATAGCACACCAGTCCCTGAGCTTTAAAGTAGAAAGGTCACTAAAATCCTAACAAAGGTCACTTCCAGATGACAGAATTGTAGGTACCAGTGTATTTTCAGATCCAGACTCAACAGTAGATAAGGTTGTTGTTTCTTTTAAACAGTTTTATTATGATATCATTTGCATACCACATATTCACTCATTTTAAACATACCATCTAAGGGTTATGCGAATTCTCTGACATGTGTGCCCCTCACTACAATCGACTTTACATTATTGCTTGAGTTCATCACAGCATTTCTCTGACCCTTCTGCCCAGCTCCAAGCAATTCCCAATCTATGTTCTCTCTTTATAAACTTACCTTCTCTAGATAGTTTCCATTATAGAAATACATCATGTGTGGCCTTTTGTAGTCTGCTGTTATTTTATGTCTTTTAAAAGAGGGGCTGGAGAGATGGTGAAGAGTACTCGCTGCTCTTGCAGAGGATCTGGGTTTGGTTCTCTGCACCCACATGGTAGCGTATAACCACCCATAAGCATCGGCTCTGACAACCCCTTCTGACATGTGGTACTTACACTCATACGTACAAAATAAAATAAAAATCTAAGAAAGAATTAAACAGAAAAGAAGGTAGAGGAATAGTCTTTGATTCTTTGCCTGCTTTTCCCCTCTTCAACAACAATAATCAGGAGTGTATTTTCTTTTACTTGTGTAGTTCTTGATAACAGTCAAATCCCTTTCAGACCATGAAAATAACCTGTATGTCATCAATAAGGCTGTGCCTAAGGGGGTTCATATATATATATATATATATATATTTCCTGAGATGTTGTTCCCATCTTATGTTCGAATAACAATCTATAACGATTTAGTTCTTATCACTTGGGAAGCCATTTTGGACAGACCTTATGGTCTCATTCCATTGACAGAAACAGCAGAACCATCATCACTTGGAACTTACCCAGCTCCCATTCAAGGGAAGGGAGGTGGCTCTCGTGTCTGAGTCACGGGCCTTTTGTGGCCCTCCCTGTCCTGGTGACTGGCCACTGGCACTGACCTCCAGGGACGGATGGACTCATGCACAAGCTCTGAATGAGCTAACGGCTGTTGGTACTCCTTCTGGATAATATTAGATAACTCCGTTTATCCTTAGAGGAAGGTCAGTGCTTCCAGGTAACAAACAGAGCCCTGGCACTTTATCAGACAGATACGAAATGACTCACGTGCATGGGAGACTTATTGGGCCCCTTACCCCACAACAGGCAGCTCCTAAGTGTCTTCCAATAATCTCCAAATACAATTTTCACTATTTCACTATACTCTGTGGAGTATCGGCCCCCTGTCTCTGCCGCTCAGAATGTTCTGAGGATTAAATGAGATTGCTATAAGGAATGCTGCCCACCGCCCCAAACCTAGTGGATTTAATAAAGACCGAATATTGTTAGCTTTGTGGTCTCCGAGGGCCACCTTGAGCCTCTCTGTGATGACAGGTGATACGTTGTCCTTTTTTCCTCTGTCTCCTTACTTCCAAATATTCTCTGAGGCATTTTGAGCAAGCGTTCAGTAACCTTGAAATGTTCCAATAGCTCCGATAACCGTCATAAACAGACAGGTATAGAAGACATGTCTCCTTCTCCATACCATGTAAGATGACATCTTTGGAAGACTTACCTTGGTGTAATGTTAAGTGATACTCGTGGTAAATGACAGAGATTAACAGAATGAAATCCCGGCCGAGGGACAAGCCCTGGGCTAGCAGGTGCCGCCGAAAGCGCGGCTCTGAAACCAGATCCTGTCTATGGAACGTGGGGAAATGGAAAAGTCTCCGGAGAGATTCAAGGTCAAGGTCGTTTTATGAGGGAAAAAAAAAAGCATCCCAGAAGGCACAGGCTGTTTCCCTCTCCCCAGATTCCTCAGATCTGCCCTGAAAGGGGTGGGGGTGGGGGAGCAGTAGCAATGAAGAGGGGGGCAAAGCAATGCTCCTCTCCACGCTTGCCTGTCCCTAAATGCGTGTCACAACTGTCAAGACAGTGCTTGGAAGGAGTCCAACAGATTTAACTTGCCCCCAGATTCCCGAACAACCGTCCTTGTAAAGCTGTTGTTTTTTTTGGCAGAGCGTAAGCGAACAACTTCTAGGCTTGACATTTGCTGTGAACACCTACAGGACCCAGGCAGCCGTGGCCTCCCTCAGCCCTGGGTCAGGGGAGAGGAACGCTGGCTGCGGGAGGGAAGAGGCAACCGCTCAAGTTCCTGGAGTTCCCAGGAACTTGCTTTCCAGACGGGGAAACCCCAGTTCTGCTTGGGACTCAGGGGAGACCCCATTCTCAGTTGTTTCTTTTTGTGGCCCAAGCAAGTCCAAGGTACAAGGACAGTGACTTCAGTTCACACCTCCTCTTTCTCTCCTGGTCTCCTGGGTCCTTCTGTCCTTCCCAGCCCCCCGAAGTCAGAATAATTTACCCTTTGGAGACCACATGGAGAGACCACGGGGTCCCCCACCCCCACTCTACCGCAAGCCTCCTCAGCCCTGCCCTCTCTCTGCTCTGTTTGAAGAGGAGACGGTAAAGGTGAGCCAGGAGCAGCCAGCAAGTTTTGACAGCCGCTCAAGAGGACTAATGGGTTTCTAAGGAAACGGAGAGGCAGCAGCCATTTTAGTGGCATTTTGCCGTACGAAAAAAAAAACCCATATAGGGTCTGACATCCCCTCCCTCCACGCGCCCGGGCGGCACCTGCCGCCGAGGCCCCGAGGCGAGGGTGGACGCAGGCCCGAGCGGAGCGGGGCACCTGCCGCAGGCGCCGTGGGCTCGCCTCTCCGGGCGGGCGGGCGGGGCGGCGGGGCTCCCGCGCGGGCGCCGCAGTGCAGCGCGGGCCTCGCGCCCGGCCCGCCCCTCGGTCCCCGCCCCGCAGGCCGCGGGAGCCCGCCGGGAGGCGCGCGGGAGGTGGCCGCGGCCCGGGGCCCCCGAGCGCTGCCGCCCAACATGGTCGCTGCGCACGCCGCACACGCTCCGTCCTCGGGCGAGTGGATCGCCTGCCTGGATAAAAGGTACGCGGGGTGGGGTTGCGGGGTCTGGGTCTTGGCGAAGGGGGGGCACCTGCGGGAGAGCATCCCACGTGCCCGGCCACCTCCCGCGCGAATGCGGTGCTGCGGGGGACCAGGTGCCAGCCTGCCCCGGTTTCCTTCCGCCCCGTGGAGACCCCACGCTCCGCTCGTGGGTGGGTGAGGGTTTCCATTGGCATTAAGACCCGGGAGAGTGTGCTCCTGCTGGCTCCAGGCTGTCCAGACCCTCTGGGAGGATGTCATTTAAGTTTCCAGGAGGGGCGGGGAGCGGGTGGTTCATGTAGGTGCACGGTCACCTTTTTTTTTGTTACCAAAACCAAGTGTCAGGAACGCAGGGGAGCTGTCAAGCCCCTTGCTGAAATTCACAGCTCTCTTCCCCGAGGCGCTCTCTCAAGGTCTGTGTTAGGAAGGTCACCCGGGAGGCAGCTTTCGTCTTAATCTCGGATTCTGCAGAAAGGACCCTCACTCTCGAGAGAAATTTGAACAGCAGTGTTGAGTCTGGCCAGCCTCTGAGGAAGGTGTTGCAGGTGACAGCCGACTGCAGTCGTTTCCGGGCTGTAACAGTGTAATTTTCTGTTTGTCCAGATTGCAAATTTAACAGTCAACATGACACAGTGTGTTAGCAATTATCGTTTATTACCCCGAGGGAAGAGGTGCTGCAGCTGAACTTTGAGAGAAAGAAGCGACATGCCTTGCAGGATAATGAACTGCCTCTGAATCTCAGAGTTCGGGGCCAGAGGCCAGTGATTCACATCTCGAAGCTATCTGCACGCTATCTGGATTTGCACTTGTGGGAAATATTTTGTGCTCTGCCATATTGAAAGATTCCCAGTGAACAGATTTGTAACCGGATCAAACTTGAGCATCTTAAGAGTGGCCTACTGTGCATGCTCTACTATTAAAGGCCTTTGATGAGAAGATATTAACTGACCGAGGAGAGCTAAATGTAACTCATCTGAATAGCTTAACATGGTAAACAGTGATGACTTTTAGTTACCACGCAGCAGCAAGAATATTTTTGGCAGGCATTGCCCCATTTCTGGCTAAAATGGTATGCTCTAATATTAGGGGAAATGACATGCAGTAAGCAGTAAGACAACTGAAGAGATGGTTAAGTCATACCGAATTCTGTGGAGGAATTAAAGGCGTGCATATGCCGAGGGCCCGCTAATGGGATCAGTAATCTAAATTTAATACTTTCAGAAAAGTGAATTATAAAAACAAGAGATAATCAAGAGCTTGCACTTACCCTATAAATAGCAGCACTTCCTCATGATAATTTTGGGTAGGAAGCAACATACTTCTCTTCGCAGAAATGCATAGCGTACAGTTTTTGAACAGTCAGTAACTCACTGGAAATCCTTTAGCCGGTGAGTTCTTAGGGCAACCTCATGGGGCAGCAGCCGTGTGAGCGGGATGGCAATGAAGCCCTCCATCTGCACATCTGGGGTGGATTTCTAGAGCGGGGTGCCACCGTTTAATGCTGCCATTCATAATGGGCGGAACAAACAAACAAATGAAATTGCTCTTCCCGAGCCTCACGTTGCTGAAGTGCAGGTGAGTGGACAGGTCGATACACTGGAGCTTTTAGGCTCAGGGTTCCCACAGGTGCTGTGCCTGTACCTCATCACTTTACTTCCTGGGTTTGGAAAAACGAGGATGGGAGCGTCTCTGGCTTCCCTCCCAGTAACGAGGGGGCAAACGGAAGGGAAGCGACAGAAAAGGTGCCAAGTGCGTCGGGAGCTAGGAGGTGCCCTGCGAGCGTTTCCTTTCGTCGGTGTGAAGACCTTCCTGTCCGTTCCGTGGCCTTGATCCCAGAGTTCCTCAGAAGGGCCACTTAGGAAGGGTCATTCCATGGCAAGCAGATAGGGGAGACGTATTTTGAAGTTGCATTTTTAAATGTAGTCTGTTAAATTTTTTACAGAGGGAATGAAGGCTGAGAGTGAGGATGAAAGTTGCCTGGGAAGCTAGCTCCCTGTAATGCTTTCCTCCTGGGGACGTTGCCTTTTGCGTGTCTGAGGGCTGCAGTGTTAATGCTGTTCCAGGCACTGGGCTGGGCATTGACAGTGCAACAAATGAGACTTGCTACCTGGCTTGGAGCTGCTGGAGCTTGGTGGTGGGGGAGCTGGGTAACCGTGTAACGGCAGTCCAGTGATAAACACTTTAACAAGGATGTGCTTTGGAGAGGCAGAGTCCAGCCTGGGCGTAGGAAGCTGAAGGCTGTTCTACCGAAGCCGGAGGTTGGGGAGGCTAGGACATTTGTGCAAAGGCCCACAGATGAGGCAAGGCGCTCGGCCTTCCCTTCCTACCTCAAATTCCTTCTTGTGACCAAACCTAGACTACCTGAAGGTCCGCTGTGTTTCCTAAATCTTTTATCACAGATGTTTCCAAGCATGCACAAGAAGAGAAGGAATGCCGCAGTGAAGCAGGATTTGAGGCGATGATGCTGGGAACATAGGAGTTCAGCTGGGAAGGGTAGTGCAAATGTACGCATGAGCAAGGTGACCAGGGGTCCAGATATCTGGAAAAAGAGAGGAGCCCAGAGGTTGGAAATAGAGGAGCGAGAAGAGGGGAGTCTATTGTTGATGGAGTTAGCACAAGTCAGAAAAATGTCTGCTGTACAGACACCTGAGTTTGGATAGCCGACACCTGTGCAAAAAGCCTGGCACTGCAGCAAACATCTGCAGACCCAGCGATGGGGGAACATGGTCAGGCGCTCACTGTCCAGCCTGGCTAGTCAAATTGAGGAGGTCCGCATTGAACAAGATACCCTGTCTTTTAAAATGAAGTTGAGAGTGCTGAAGGAAAACACCAGCAGTAACTTCTGACGTCTACATACATATACATCCACATGCATATCACATACACACGCACACACACACACGTGTGTGTGTGGTTGGCACGTCTACAAAGATCCCGGTTGGGACAATGCTCTCCAAACTTATGCATGAGGAAGGAGGTTGAAACTATGTACATGTGTAGATTAAGCTGAAGAAAGAAAATGCAGAGCATTCCCTGTGTCGGCTACTCGTGGTCACGGGCCGTGGTAGGACTGAGGCGGTGTCTATAAAACTCACCTGGAAGTCACAACGATGTCAGACATTAGGATGTCTAAACCTACGCTCAAAAAAGTCTCGATGCGCTCAGTGTGAATGCAAAGCAAGCTCCCTGTTTCCCTGTGGATCTTACACAGAGTGTCCCTTGAGCTGAGATCATTAACTAAAATGAGATTCCTACTATTTTGGATTTCTACTATTTGGGATTTAAAATAACAAAGCGGCACTTTAAAAAAAATGATATGATGGCCTTTATCTAATTTGAATGAAAGGTTTTAAGTTGGCTTCCTGTGGTTGATAATGTGCATGGTGGCTAAGGAGCATCACCAAGTCATGTGTTTTGTTAACCATTGCCTCAGTCATAGTAGATCAGCAAACCGTGACCTGTATTTAAATCTCTCATCACGATCCATGAAGTTTATATGAATTCAGGTTTCAGTGTGCATCAACAGTTCTGTTGGAATACACCCTCAGTTACATATTGTCTGTGGCTGGTGTCACTCTGAAGTGGTAAAGCTGAGAAGCTGCAAGGGAGGCCTGTATCTCATAGGGCTTGAGATCTACTGTGTGAACCATGGCAGGAAACCCCGCCAGTGTTGGCTCTAGACGAGAGAGAATGATGGCGAAACTCCCAGAGGCAACAGAAACCATCTTCTCTTTGGGAAAGAGTTTGCTGTGTCCTTCCCTTTGTTTGGAGTTCTGTTAGGCTTTGAGGAGGGAGGGACAGTTGATTAATTTACTTGAGGACCACTGTCTCACAGGCCAAAGCAGAAGCAGAAGATGAAGTCAAGGATGGTGGGATATGTCAAAAAAGGCTGTCATCTTTTAAAGGAAACTAAAGTGTTTTTTTTTTTTTTAATTTGTGTTTCCTTTAAACACACACACACACACACACACACACACACACACACACACTTCTGTTGATGGTTCCTTTGCATGTGACTTACCCCCATATAGATGGTATGGTATGTCAGCTATTTTGATGTGGTTGCACGAGACTGAAAGAAATCAAGGAACACATTTGCAATAACCAAAATACTTTGTAGGACACATGGTGTGAGAAGATGACTCACAAATCAAAGCAGCATCAGATATGGTCTCACTCTGGAGGGGTGGAGAAGATCAAAGAGGCACACAGAGCAGAGCTGTGTCTCTGGGGGAGCCTGGAGTCAAGCAGGCAGGACCCCAGGGATGCCCCTCCTCTGCTATCTTCTCCAGGGCTCAGGGCTAGCCTTGCACTCACTCCAAGAATCTTGACTTGTTAGCACCTTGAGAACTCATGCAGGTTTCAGGGAAGGTCGCACAGGCACCGGGCTCTAGAGACCTTCCAGCGCAGCCGGGTCATTGATTTGACAATAAATCTGTACCATCAGACGAGTAGGCGAGCTCATTTGGCTAATGCAGTCCTGCCAGAGGCCAGCTGAGCCAGTTGTTAAGCAGAAGCTCAGCTCTCCAATTTCCAAAGAGAAGCTAGGCTGCCAGGAGGTCAGGTGCTCCCGTCTCCAGCCCTCGGAGTGCGTTCTTTTCCCAGAGCCACAGAGCTGGGAGTTGAATTCTAATCACAAGGTAATTCTGGGGAGACTTGAGGACAGCTTTTCTACGTAGGTGACCACTGCAAGAGCTCCGGGGCACACGCTATCCATGGCGATAAGACAAGTCAGACTCCGTGGTGCCTGCTGGCTCGCCTCTCATCCCACATCCTTCGACATTGGTCGCTGTATTTTATCCATCCCTCTTCTCTCCAGCACCTGCCCCGTGCCCTCAGAGGAGATGGTGCCAAGGAGAGGTGCCCACGTACATAACTCCTTTGGGCCCAGGGGCCTCAGCAGTGCTCTGGCAAGGTCTTACCTAGGAAGGGGGCAGGTGATGGGTTAGCAGTGTCTCCATCTGCCTGTGGGGCTCCTTCTGGTACCTAGCTGATGTGAATCCTGGCTTTGGAGTGGGGGTGGGGAGACATTTCTTGACTCGTTTAGCCAACCATTAAAAAAAGAAATCAATCTATTTTTATTGTGGAGATTTTCTAAATACCTGGAATAGTAAGGTTTTCTTATTCTAGCCCTCCCCACCCCCAAGAATCATTAACTCCCTGATAGCCCTGTTTTATTTTTATGCCCAGTCACTCTCCTCTGTCCCCAGGGTTGATTGATTGATTGATTATTTATTTATTTATTTGTGTGTGTGTGTGTGTTTGTGTGTGTGTGTGTGTGTGTGTGTGCGTGTGTGTGGTATGAATGCTGCAGGGAGTTGGGCGTTGAGTTCAGGAACATGCAGGAATTCTCCCTCACCTTTCATCTTGTTTGAACAGGTCACGTTTTCCTCCGTCACACACTTTTCATTCTAGCTGACCCCAGATGGTCTGCCTCCCGTCTTGCTGTCGGGGTGCTGTGATGTATGCTACCTTACCTCTCTCTGTGGGTTCACAGGCCACCGGGCTGTGTGCAGTATTTCACCCACTGAGCTTTTCCTCAGGGCCTACTCCGGCTTATCTTGAAGCAGTTCCCATAGGCACTACTTTATCTGCAAATACGGCAGTATATGTCTCAAAAAAGAGTTCTTTATCAAGAAACTGATGCCATTACTATTCATTATAAATTTTGACACTAGTTCCTAAATATGTTCAAGTATTCAGAGTTCCTTGTTTATTTCAAAACTTTCTTTTTTTTTTTTAACTTTGTTTGTATCAGCATTCAGATTTTTTGTTTAATTCAGACATGTTTTTATACCTAAATTTATTTCCCTGTCTCCCTATTTCTTGAATCTGTGGGCTTGTTTCCATCTGAATTTTAATTGTTCCTTTAATTGTTAATTTTTTTTTTAAGACACATTCCTTTGCCTGTGTGTTTCCTGAAACTGGCGTTTGGGTTCAGAGGTTGGTCACACTCTGACTTGGTATTTTGGTGAGAGCTTTAGCAGAAGCATTGCGGAGTTCCATTGAAACTCCAGTGGCCTCTTTCTGTGATGTTGGCGATACAGACTTTTCAAGCTTTGTGTTTGACCTCTCTCTCTGTGCCAATTCTTGGTGGACAGCTCCCTGTGACCTTAGACCATGGGAACATATGCTGTGTATATGTGGAACGTTAATACAGGCAGTCTGGTGTCTAACCAGGACTTTGGTTTTGTTTACAGAAGATTTTAAGGAAAAACAAACAAACAAAAACATGGCCAGCCCTGATGCCTTTAGAGAAGGGACAAGGGAGATGGTATGCCCAAGGACCACTGAGCCTGTGGGAGATAGAGCTGGCCCAGGACACCCTTGGCCCTTTTGTCTGTTCCTTTCACTGAGCCTGGAAGGTGGGGAAATATTTTTCCTTAGAAAAGTGGCACCCAACAGAGCAAATGCAGCCTCCTGTCTTCCTTGGGCTTCCCTTGGTGCATTTCTGGTTCCTCCAGTGAGGGTAAAACCAGCGCTGCCTTTTGGTCAGAATTCCCCTGGGTTTATAAGCATCCACAGCCCTTTCTTAGTGCAGGCTAACCTCGCACACCTCCCCTCCAAGTCAGAGGCAGCTGGTTTTGCTTCTGGCAGATTTAAAGCTACATCCTCAAGAGAGAGGCAGGCAGGAGGGCCGCCTTGCTATGCTTCTTTTCTCCCAGAGAATGGAGTCTCGGGAAGGGTCTGGTCTAAGGAGTGGTAAGAGGAAGAAGGTGGGAATAACTGGGTGGATAATAGATAGGCAAGCAGCTGTGCACCCCAAGGAAAGCAGCAGAGTGGCCGGGCAGGCAGCAGCGCCCCCCAGCTGGCCATGTTGACTCAGCTGCCTCTCCGTGATGTACACGGGTCTCCTGCGCAAAAGCGAAATATGTGTGGGCTCTCTTCCCTCTTCATACACACTGTTTCTTCCGTGTCTCCCGCTCTAACTATGAAGATCACTTAAACTTTGTGCCCAAGGCTCATGTCACAGACCAGGTGTCTTTGTTGCTATACAGGGCAGTCATTTATGGTTTCCCATGGACATTTTGTGGGCACAAATGTCCTGGTGTCCTGGCCACCGTGATTTAGTGGAAGTGTGCTGACAGTTTTCAGGACAGCTTTTGCTTTCTTGATGAATGACGGAGATACGATAACCCTTGCTGTCTAGAAGGCTTGGGCCTGTGACAGCCATCTCGTAACTCAAAAGCAGACACCAAGGGAAACCCAAGGCCCTGACTTTGCTCAGCTATTATGTATTGTAAGATTTTCTGTCTTGTGAAGAAAAGGATACCCTACAAACTACTCTTCATTAGGCTTTCCATCATGTGCTGTCAAAACTGTCTGTAATCTAACAAGCTGTTCTGTGTCAAAGTTTTTTATTTTTTCCTCTCTTAGATCCTAAGGCCCTTTCAGTTTTCTTTTAATATTTTATGAATAACATCACAATTCTGTATTTTCAGATCCGTGGTGCTACCCTTTTGGACATTTAAACAGTCACCAATTCTTCCTTTAGCCATTGTGTTCTCCTATTTTCTTCCACATAGGCTCATGTGTTTTAATGCTTGGTTCTCAGTTAGTGGAACTCTTTGGGAAGGATTAGGAAGTGTGGCCTTGCTGGAGTAGGTGTGGCCTTGTTGGAAAAGACATATTACTAGCGGTGGCCTTGGGATTGCAAAAGCCCATGCCAGGCCCAGCCTCCCTCCTTCTCTCTCTCTATCTCTCTGCCTGATCCCTTTGGATTAGGATGTAAAGCCCTTAGGTACCGCTCCAGCACCATGCCTGTCTGTTTCCCACCTACCATGATGATCATGGACTAACCCTCCAATTAAATGCTCTCATGAGAGTTGCCTTCATCATGGAGTCTCTTCATGACAGCAATAGAACACTAACTAAGATGAGGGACCTGGATTTGGTTCCCAGAGTCTACATCGTGGCTCACAACCACCCACTGTTCCAGTTATGGAGCAATCTGATGCTCTCTTTGACCTCCACATGCACCAGGCATGCACACGGTATACATACATACATACATACATACATACATACATGTAGGCAAAACACTCACACATAAAATACCCATCCACCCCCAATTTTTTAAAGATACAAAACAATACAATTCATTTTAGTTTTACACCCCTCTCTTTCTCCCTCTTTCGCTCTCCCCCCTGCCCCCCCCTTTTCTTATGACGTTAAACAGGATCTGCAGTGTAGTCCACCCTGGACTTGACTCACACTCCCCATCTCAGCTTCCTGAATGTTGGGATTATAGGAGTGCACCCTGCCACCCAGCTTAGTTAAAAAAAAAAAAAAAAAAGCTGCCTTGAAAGAACTGCTGAGCATCATTCGCTCCCAAGAGGCAGGGGTGTGAGTGTGCTTTGACCTTGGCTATGATGGCAAACTCTGTCATTATCCCTGCTCCAAGGATGGCTTCTGGTCTTTGTGTTCAGGGGTGAACTTAGTGCCTGTGTGGAACCCCTTAGACTTCTGATTCTGAAGTCCTAGAAGGAAATGGCCCAGAAATCCTGCCGGTTTCCTGTTTGAAGGATTTGTTTGCTAGCGTGAACATTTTTTTCTTATCTTTATCATTGGCCTTTTCAGAAAATTTGTGTGTGTGTGTGTGTGTGTGTGTGTGTGTGTGTGTTGGGTTCATATCATGGTTTCCTCACTGTGATTTAGTATGTTTTTCTTTCTTCTGTCAAAATTTGAAGACTACTTGAGAATAACAAGTCTGTTATAATAATGTTAAGGTGATGACCCAGGCTGTGGAGCTGGGATTACCTGGCTCCTGGCCTGGCTTCATATTTTATGTACCTAAAATACTTGAAAAACTTACATCAAGAGTCCCGTGTAATTATCTAGATTATTAGAGCACAGACGGGGAGTCCTCTCTTGTTACAACGGGGTGCCAGTTGCGGAAGGAAGGCTGCCTTGTGCATAAGGCAGCTCTCCCAGCACAGCCAGGCAGGGAACCCCGCTGGCTCAGCGTGAATGGAGCCTGTGTCCCTGGGCTTGCTCATCTCCTGCTGCTGTAGCTGTATGGTATTATAAGCTTGTGAATACACCTTATCTCCCCCTCAATTGAATTTGATGCTATCTCTACCACTTTGCTTCCTACCTTTTCAGTGAGCGGTTGAATATTTATCTTAACTTCAGAGGCTCAGTTTAGAATTCATCATTTAACAGGTTCTGGACATCGAAGTAAATTCAATTTTTAACCCTGCTGTGGGTTTAGAGGATTGATATTATGGGCTATCTCTCTTAACAGAAGTTCCAGCCTCAGGAGTAATGGCAAGAAAACCGCCTCAGTGAGGGTGTAGAACTCAGAAGTCGGAACTAGTTAATTCTGGTGTCGTTTTTTTGGTTACCTGAAAGACAACGCAATCAAAATAAGTTAAATATATGAACATATTAGCCGTCACTCTTATGGAGTGCATGCAGGCGTCATTGAGAGTAAGCAGTGACGGTAAAATTTATTTTTTTATTTTTAGAATGTGAAGCAGTTACCCGAAAGTGAGGTTTTCTTTATTTTTTTCATTATAGTTGAACTTGATTTTATGTTACTTGTTCACCTACTATTGGTTTTCAATCTGCCACAGACAAATTCTACCACAGAAACAAAAACAAACAAACAAGCAAAAAGCCAATGCCTCCCTATGAAGACAATATTTGTGTTTGAATCTATTTCTTTTTGCTTGGGGCCAGCAGCACATGCGGCCGACTTCATGAGCCGCGTTCTGCTTATGTACGTCATCACAAGGGGAAGACTTCACTGACGTGAGCATCTCGAGGCAATAGTCTTGAAGGAATAAAAAAGAGACCTAAAAACATTAAAAACTGTCCGAAAGGGAAGTATGGAAGAGGAGAAATGGGAAAGTCCCTGTTTTTAGATATAAGATCTGCAATGGGGAAAGCAGTACCGTGGAAATACTTAGCTGTGGCCCAGCCACCATCACCTCTTCCTCCTTCCTTGGGTTGGAGCCTGGGGGTGGGGACAGGACTACACAGTGCCTCTCTCTGCTCTACCTTCTTTCTGATATTACCAAATAATGTGTGACTACATCTCTCTCCCTTCCAGCTGGGAAACGACACTGCCTTTGAAAAGTTACAGGCTGTAATTGAAACTGTCTTTGAATTGGGGACAAGTGAGGGAGTTGTTGAAACGCTGTCAACCAGGGTCATAGGTTTTACGGCGCTTCTTGAGTGTCTTTGGTCTGCGTATTGTTAGCATATTTTAGCCCAGACTCAATGACTTCATGACCTTCAAAGTGAACATTCTAGAACGCTGATAGGATGCTCATTTCCTAGGTGACTGACTTTTATAGATATAATTATTTTTAGTTCTTATTTGATTGTTTGTTGAGACAGGGCTTCTCTATGTAGCCCCAGCTGTCCTGGAACTCTTTGTAGACCAGGCTGGTGTCAAACTCTGAGACCAGCCTGTCTCTGCCTCCTGAGTACTGGGATTAAAGGTGTGTGCCACCACACCCGCTTAATTCTTATAAATATAATTTTTTATTGGATGAAATCCTATGGCTCATATGGATTGAGCTTCTTTCTAACTTCCTGTAAACCTTTTGCAACACTGTGGTTTGTGGAATGACAGCCTATCTCAATTCTTAGCCTTCGTAATAATGGTTCCACCACGGGTGAGTCTCAGGGACCCAGTAAGGAGTCGTGTCAAAACTTTTGGTGGACTCACTGTGTCCCTCCTTGCTTGTTTCTAGTCTGGCTCCCGCTTAGATGCCTTGGCATCTTCCTCTGGCTCCTAGCTCTCTTGTCGGCTAGCGTCTCTGCTGAGAACGGTAAAGCAGATGCTTGGGACCCACCTCTGGAAGTGGACTGAAGATGGAAGGAGCAGCCCACCCTGCATCTCTTAGTTCAGAACCCCACCGTTCTAAGGCCCTAACCGTTAAGGAGGTCCTCTGAGCTAACGTGTTGAGGACTGCAATGTGCCATCTCTTTCAGATATAATTGTAGTCTAAGAAGGGGCTCTCACAGGTGTGGATCCCTTAACTCAAAGAAGATCAGTGCGAGACAGCAGGGGCCCAGTGGCGCTTCCAAGTCTCAGCTTGTGGGTGTTGCTGCTGTGCTGCATCTCTTGACATAACCCCGAGGCCACTGCTAACACATCTGCTTAGAAATGCCTTTATGGGCATTTCAGCTAGTGAGAAGTTCTTATGCTTTGTTCCATAGCATAGAAACCTCAGGCACATACAAGTCACATGCTCTGTTTTGGAGCATAAGATTATTTTGTACCTGTGAGTGTCTGAAGGCCTAACAACGTGGTTATTTGCAATCTTCAGCTGTAGTAAATGGAAGCTAATTTCAAAAACATTTCTCTCCAAAATCATCAACAGTTAGCATTGCTTAATAATTCTAATAGAAATACTTAAATGCTATTTCTTATGACTTTTCCCAAAGCATACGGGTTATTTTTCTCTAACCATCTGATGCTCAGTATCTCAGTTGTGACTCAGCCTCTCAGTATTTTGTGAGATGGTATTGTGACCTTGAAGGGTGTGGATTTCTCAGTGATTTCTGTTTATTTTTTAGTTTCCCTACTTATATTTCGTTTCTGTCCTCTGTGCTGCCCAGAAGATGCTGCTCCTTGCTTTCTGCCCTTTAGGTTTCCGTCCTGTCTTTTCCTGTACAAACAGAACAGCTTGCTTCTAATCCTTTGGATTTAGAATCCAGGTAACTGAGTTTAAGAGGGTTGTGTGCATAATGCAAGCATGTGTATTTGGCTACCCTGGAGTATTTATCTCTCCTCAGGGTAAAATATATGAATTTCAGATTTTTAACATTTGGATCATTGATCTTGGTTTTACAACTTTCAATCTTATTTACTATATGATCATATCTAAGTCATTTTTTATAGTTTTTAATTTACTAACTGAATTTCCATATGAACATATATATATGTTCTTTGATTGATGCATTTCTTCAATGAGATGAAATCCTACATTCAACATGTATTTGCTTAGTGCATGGGAGACATCTTTTAAGTCCTTTGGTTTTATCAGTGAGCAAAGAAAATGCCCTTGCTTTCAGAGGGCTTACTTTCCTGACAGAGAAAACAGATAATGCACAAGAAACATAATGACAATATAAATTACTATTTATGTTATAAATGATATAGATTATGGAAGAAATAAAAGACTCAGTAAGAGATAGGAAATGCTAGTGGGGGTGGTGGAGATTGTAATGCTATCGGTGGTTAGGATAGCGTTCGTCTGGAAGGTGTTTCTGCAAAGAGGCGGAGATTTGAGCTAAGCATATGTTTAGGGTAAGAATTCTCAGCAATCGGAATAGCCAGGGTGAAGACTCTGGTACGGGCACATAGATTGCTTGAGGATCAGTTAGAAACTGGGTGTCCTATTCGATGTTCTATTGCTATGAAGAGCCACCATGACCACAGCGACTCTTATAAAGGAAAGCATTTAGGTGGGGCTGGCTTCCAGTGCAGAGGTTTAGTCCATTGTCATCATGGCGGGAAGCATGCCAGCATGCAGGCAGACGTGGTGCTGGAGAAGGAGCTTGGTAGTTCTGTTTCCAGAGATCCACAGCAGCAGGAAGAGAAATGCTGGGACTGTCTTGAGCATTTGAAACCTCAAGATCCATCCCCAGTGACATACCCTTTCCTCGAATGAGGCCACACCTCCTAATCCCTGTCAAGTATCACTATTCCTTAATGACCACACATTCAAATATATGAGCCTACAGGTGCTTTTCCTAGTCACACCACCGCACTGGGGCTAGGTAAATGACAGAAGGAGTAGAAGTCACACTGAGAAAGAGCACAGATCATGCAGAGACTGAATGGCTCTTACAAGGGCCTCAGCCTTCACTCTGGGTTCGAGTAGAAGGATGGCATAACATTTCTATTACTATTATTTTAGTTTTTAAAAGATTTTATTTGTGTGTTTGTGTGTGTGTGTGTGTTAAGGAATACTCATGGAAGCTACAGGCATGCGTGAGCTGCCTAGTGTGGACACTGGGATCTAAATTCTGATAGAGCAGTAAGCACTCTTAACCACTGGGTCATTTTCTCAAACTTCTTGACTTGTATTTTGAAGTATCTGATTTGAAGATACGATGATTGTAAACACCAAGAAAGCTGTGGAGAGCAGGACCATAGAGGAGGAAGAGAAACCTCGTAGGAAGCCATTGCTGCCATCAGGTGAAAGGTGGCGGCTTGGCCCAGGAGGCAGCAGCAAAGATGCTTGGAGAATTGCTGGGACAGGCGTGTTTGATAGGTCCTGCCCATGAGTGGGAAGCTGGGCTATGTAGTGCTGTGTTCTTCAAGGCTTGGGTTCTAGAACCCTGACTAGGGACGTTGAGGGGCTGAGGAGAAAACAGACACATAGATTCTCATAGAGTAAACTGGGATCAGGTGGAGTCTGCCACGGGGCCCAACCCAGAACCTCAGCATGTTTATCAGGAACAGTGCAGGGGGAGGGGCTAGCTAGTCTCTGTAGGTGAGCAGTGTCTGGCTGCCATCTTGTTGCTGTGTTTGTTGTTTGAGACATTCTTTCTCTGTGTGTAGCCCCAGAACTAACTGGCTCTGTAGGTCAGGCTAGCCTCGAACTCACACAGATCCCCCTTCCTCCGCCTCCCAGCTGTTGGGATTAAAGGTTTAACCACACAGGATGTGAACACCTGGGAGGAGGCTACAGTCTCTGCACTCACTGACCAGTTGTCCATAAGCACTCAAACTCCCCAGGAGAACTTTGCCATCCCTCTGAGCCTCACACAGGGAAGGCTTGGCCACTCCCCTCATGAGCCTGAGGCTTTGAGGTGTTCCCCATGGCCTTGCTTGTGTCAACAATACACATTCACTCACGGTTTTACTCACTCAGCGCTTCCACTGTCCCCTTCAATGTAGGGAACAGGGTCAAGAATAATTGTAAGGACTTTAGAAGGGTCCAGGAGGCCATATGTTTTACTGGGGAAGGCTATAGATAAGGAATGTTTGGAGGGAGAGCTCAGAAGTTCTACTGAGTCTGCAATAGATTTTCAACTGGTCATGTTGGATAGGAGATGGAACGCATGCCTGCAGAGTCTGGGAGACAACGCTGAGCTGCAGATAGATGTTTAGAGATCAATTCGTAGACAGCATTTCAAGCCATAAACTATTGAATATCAAAGCAACCTTGATACTAGCAAAGATTATTTTGGAGGAAGGGACATAACTAACGAAAAATGCTGTGTGTGAGGACCTTAGGAGCAGGAGAAAAAGAAAGGAGGGTGGAAGGAGCTCTGAAAGGCAAGGAGGATGTTTTGAAATATCTAGTCACACTTCGTCATGTTGACAAAACGTGCAAGAAAAATGAGGGTCTGGAAAGCCTACTGACTGGGTCTGCATTTGAAGCTTTTGTGCCCTACAGTCACTTTCCTTTGCTGTCAAGCTAGCCAAAAACTCTTCGTCAGGTCAAGGCTGAGGGCGGGAGGACACTGGCAGTGCTACAAGCAAAACATGAGGTTCACACCCCAAGAACAGCACAAATGCCTAGCTGATGGCTTAGGCTGCACTGAGGCCATTCTTCTAGAACATGGTAAAGGGGCAGTTCAAGTCAGGAAGCTGAAAAATGGAGAGAGGAAGGTGCAGCGGACAACAGCGAGGATTACACAATCGCAGTTATGAGATCCTAGGGTGTTATTTCTCCGTAACAGAGAACCAGCACCCCAAGACAAATACTGAGCACCAAGAAAGCAAGCCACCACAACTGAGGCACGCAGGCTGCAGTGCAATCGCAGAAGTGATATTATGGATAAAGCCAGAGTTGGCCTGTCACGAACAAATAAACAACACACAGCCACACTGGTTGTTGCATCCCTGGAAACATAGCTGCTTGGGAGAGTGTACCTCTGTAGTTTCTAGTCCTCAAATAAGTGCTTTTGG
The DNA here is from genome assembly GCF_030254825.1 of Meriones unguiculatus. Taxonomy (NCBI): domain Eukaryota; kingdom Metazoa; phylum Chordata; class Mammalia; order Rodentia; family Muridae; genus Meriones; species Meriones unguiculatus. The sequence goes on along the minus strand of NC_083356.1, from coordinate 120,407,739 downwards.
TGCATATGGAGGTTGTGAAATTATACCTACTCAGTCTATCTGAGAAAAATTGCTACCGTAAAACAACCATGGATTTCTGGAATGGTTGCAGTCCTCCCTGTTCCTTTCCTGAAGTCCACCTGTGAGCTCTGAGGTTATGTATAAAACAAATGGAAAAACAATCCAAATGGGGAGAGAAAACAATGAATGGGCTTGGATTCTTTCTTGCCAGAGAATGACACAGTGATGAGATTCTGAGTCCTCTAAGGCTTTTTTTCTTCCTTCCTTTCCTTTTCCTTTCTTTCTTTCTTTCTTTCTTTCTTTCTTTCTTTCTTTCTTTCTTTCTTTCTTTCTTTCTTTCTTTCTCTTTCTTTCTTTCCTTCCTTCCTTCCTTCCTTCCTTCCTTCCTTCCTTCCTTCCTTCCTTCCTCTTTCTTTCTTTCTTTCTTTCTTTCTTTCTTTCTTTCTTTCTTTCCCACATATAAATGGTGTTGGAATATGCAGTGACTCAGAAACATTAAAAACCAAAAAAGCCATTACAAAACATTATCCTAGGAAAAATGTTTCTCTATTGCCATTCTACAAAGAGACGGGACAGCCTAATGAAGTACAAAACTTCTAAACAATAATGGCTCTCTTTTAGTAAAATTCAACATAAAACTATAGTCCTACTTTTAACCCCATTATCACAGACTGAGGGCAGAGCCTAATTTCTTCTTCCCTTGCACGGCTATAACAGAGCAGCCTTGCCTTTCTGCCTAGATTTTCAAGTGGCCATCATGAAAATATTTCTGTGAACAACTGTGAACACAAATAAGAGGGGGAGGGAAAACCCCAGAATATCTAAGCAGAAAAATAGAAAGCTTTAGAGAATTTTTTTTTAAATAAGAGAATGGAAATATGAGAACTAAAGACCATAGACATTGAAATTGAAAAGTCAATGGATGATTCAACGGCAGAATGAAATGGGCAGAAGACCAAGTGAACTTGAAAATAAGATAATACAATTCAAGGTGGAGGGAAAGTCCCCAACATAACAGCCCCCAAGAATCCATTACAAGACCTACAAGCTTTTGAAAACTAAAAACAAAGAATATTTTAAAATAGAATATGCCACCTTGTCTATAGAAGAAAACAGAATGACAGTGGATTTTCTCTTTAAAAACCATGGAGTCCAGAATAAACTGAGGGAATGATTTTCAAGTGCAGAAAGAATTGTCAATACACAGCCATTTGCTCAGTGAAACCATCCTGTAAGAACTGGGGGAGGGGAGGAATTACAGCGTTCTCAGACAAGGACACTCAGGATTGGCCACTGGCTGTCCTACTCAAAAGGGATGACAGAAAGAAGTTCCTGAAACAAAATAGGAATGAGAAAATAAGGAATTTGGGATATTAGGGAGAAAGAAGCGATAATGGATAAGGAGGAGAGGAAAACTGCAGGGCCCAGGGGAGCGGAGACTCAGTTAAAATAGCTGCATACCACACAGAAGAGGGATGCCTGAGGTGGGTGGATGACAGGAAGTATTTGGCTTTCTCCGAGATCCTGAAAATTGTTCCATTCTTTTAAAAGCTCTTTCACAAGGCTCCTGTACTTGAAGTGCTAGGATGCTGGTTAGGTAACAAGTTCTGCTTCCTGTCTATCAATCAGTGCTTCCTCTGCTCTAGTCTAGCTGGCCTCCTAGATGATCACCTGACTGTATCATCCAGAGATACAGACAGCCCCCTCTCCCACCTCCACTACTTCTGGGCAGACTCTGAGGTCAGTCACATCTTCATCACTGACAATTATAGCCTTTATGGAGTCCTCAAAGTGGTTTAAAATTCCTTGACCAATGACCATTCTTTCTAGTTAGCATTCATTCTTACTCTATCTCTTACCTAATTGAATGAGAATGATCTCCACAGGCTCCTATATTTGAATACTTGATTCCCAGTGGGTGGAACTGTTTGGAAAAGATTAGAAAGTGTTGGTCTTGTTGGATAAGATGGGTCACTTTGGGTGGGCTTTGAGGTTTCAAAAGCCTACACCAATCCCTGTTAGCTTCTTCTGTTTCCAACTTTTAGATAAGGATCTAAGCTCTCAGCTACTGCTCTGGCGCCTCTCTGCCTGCTACCATGCTCCCTGCTGTGATGGTCATGGACTCTAATCATTTAGAACTGTGACCCCCAATAAACTCTTCTATGAGTTGTCTTGCCTATAGTGTCACTTCACAGCAATAGAACAGCAGCTAAGAGATTTAGCAATTATTAATGTCTGGAATCACGGAAGTATATAAAGAGGCCTTCTATCTTGGGTTGGTGCTCCATTAGAGCTTGAAGACACTGAAGAAGAGATGGCCAACAGTGGACACACCCAGACAGTGAATAGTGGGTCTATCCCTCTGCCTTGAGGCTTGCTGGTACTCCTACTCTGTGTTTGGACTGTATTACTGTCTGACTCAAAGTTACAGAAAGGAGTCATGGTGGAGTTGGGGAGTGATCATCTCTGCATGTTCAAAGATTCACTGTCTTAGCTGGTGTGCAGATAGAGCTGTGGAGCAAGGGACAAAGGACAAATCGCTGACTCTGCCCCTGAGGGACCCCTGCTGTGAGTCACTGTGGGATGCACAATGGAGCATCAAATAGGACCACAGAAGCCAGTTATGTGAGTTGTTTCTTGACCGCAGCATTGTGGTATAATTATTAAACAAGGCAAGTCGTGACTTATCTTATTGGAACAATGGTGCCCAAGCTGAAGCCTGGTATGATGTGAATGCCAAAGTAAATCTTGTTCTCACTTGATGAGACAGTCAATAAACAAAAGGTGGAAATGGGGGGACAGCAGAGAGGCTGTTCACTCTATGTTAGTTATTATTTCATCTTGAAGAGTCCCTCGTTAGTCAGGAATACGTGAAGTGTGATGTATAGTAATAAATAGACTGGAAAAGTCTGACCTCAAATTTTTTTAAATGTTTATTTTATTGTTTGTGTATGGTGTTTTGCCGGCATGCAGGTATGCCCCTGCTCTCACAGCACATGTCTGGAACCCTCAGATGCCTGAAGAGGTGTTGGATCATCTGGAACTGGAGTTACAGATGGTTGTGAGCCCCCATGAGGATTCTGGGAAATGAACCTGGGACGTCTGCGAGGGCAGCATGTGCCTTTAATCCCTGAGCTGTGTTTCTAGCCCCTGACCTGCACATTTCTGTTGTTGTGAGGGAGGAATTTAGGACAACTACTTCCAGCTTTTGACCTGAGTTCAGGGATGAACTTGGGCCATCATCAGGCTTGTGTGGCTAGCGCTTTTGCCCTGTCGAATTGTTTCCCTTAGGCCGTTTATAAAAATCTTGTTTTGTGTTAACGAATTTTAAATGTATACATATTCACATTTCCTTTGGGGAGGGGGGTGCAGTACTCTCACTAAGAAAGGAAACATTACTCAATTTGTGAAGGAAAAAAGCACTATCATTTCAGGGTCTAATTATTTCCAGTTCACTGTTAAACATAAATACATCATTTTCTTCCATGATTCCTGTCTAAACCAGATGCCAAGAATAATCTTATATGATACGGAAGCTGCAGACATAACCAGCCAAAACTCCTGGCATTTCTCCACGAGTGTGAATTTTTTTGGCTTTTCAGTGGAAATTAAGTTGAGGGAAAGTAGGTGAGGTGGGGGTGGTGGGAAGGTGTTTTCTCATTTGTCTCTTAACTAAAGCTCAGCAGGGAATCCACACCGGAGAGCTTCAGCCAGCAAGTTTCCCTTGGGAGGTCCGTGGAGAGGACATGAATCTGGGAGCACCCAAAACTGAACTCTGGGAAGCAATGGCCTGTATCATTTGTGGGGACTGCTTTCAATCCAGCCTCTGTCTAAAATACCTTCTTTCTGGGTGTTAGAGATGGATAGAGACGCTCCCAGAAAAAGTTTTGTTTGAAAAAAAAATTGTCCCTTGGGAAAAACTTCTCAGTGTCTGGCTCTTTTTAGCCACCAGGAATAATTCTGGACAAAACTACTGGACTATATTTCACCAAATTTCTTGTAAACAATTCTGAATTTATCCTTAAGAAAGCGCTATAGCTGAAGAACAACAACAAAAAGTCCTCTTTCTTTGGGATGAGGGTTGATTAAGGGAGAGGTGATTCATAGTGGAATGTAGGTAATATGAGGTAGAAAGGGAGAACTGCAGATGGAAAGCTTTCAGCAGAGAGGGTGTCTGGAGCTAGGGGATGGAGATGTGTGGGACTAGGGAGTCATGGGTTGGGGGAGCAGGTCCGGAGGAAGAGTGGAGCCAAGATGTGTCTAAACCCTGGAAATTTTGTCCTGAGGTTGGCTGGAGTAGGATTGCTCCCTCCTCTGGCCCAGGCCTGCATATCCCCAGCACAGGAAGCCCTGTGCCCCACCCTTGCCCCTCAGAGGAGGTAGCCTGGCAGCCAGGGTGGACTTCCTCTCCTTATAAGATTACATTCAGCAATATCTGAAATTCCTCCCAGTCCACATGAGGAACCCTCAGCGCCTTGGCCCTGGCCAATGATGTCCTCTCTGGCTGAAGACCCTTACCAACTCTCCAAACGTTTAAATAGGCCTTGTTCTCCCAAGTAAATAAGCTGTCTCACTGAAGCCTGTTTCCAGACAGTCTGTTCTTGTCCTCTCTCCATCCCCCACCATTCCTGCCTTGCTCTTGCTCCCAGAATCCACCAGTTGTGATCGGGGCGATCATGCCATTATGGGTGGGGAAGCAGGGCCAGCAATGGCAGGGTTGGTGGAGGCTAACCAAAATGAAGGGGCTGCAAAAGCCATATGAAAACTTGCTGTCTTGTAATGACGTTTTTAAAAATCTATTTTTAAAAAGTTTGGAGGGAGATATCTTACAAGGCTAGAAAAATCCATAACCAGGAGCCATGGGTTAGTTATTAAACAAAAGCCCCATTGCCAGGACTGGGCTACCTCTTTATGAGTTGTTGGTCATGGTCCCCAGAAACTCCCAACGCAATAAAGGCTCTTGTCATTCATCTTGTTGTCCACCAGAACCAGACAATAAGACTCTATTCCTAAAGATGCCACACATCTTGGGTTCATAATCCAAAGAGATCAAGCTTAAACTGATTTGGAAGTTTCTTCTCTGTTGGCTGGCTTCCTTCGTCTAGAAGTTGCTCTGAAGGATGCTATGGGAGCAAGGACAGCAGCAAGGATCTTACCCCGCTGTCTGAATCCTTTGATCTCTAAGACCAGCTCTCCAGGCATGGTGTGCCCACTTGCGGAACAGCGGCACTACTGTTATGAGTGTAACCAGCTGCTCTCTGGATTCCCTCCAATTGCTCACAGGAGGGAATCTATGCTTGATACTGCAAATCTGGTCAAAAGCTTGTGGCAGGGGAGAAAGCATAGTCTGGGGGCAACTGAATGCTATCGTTTAGTCAAGTTGCCTTCTAAATATTTATATTTATAACCTCTAGGCTTAACAAAGGAAGCCTTTCTTTCCAGTGGTGAAGGTGGTGACTCACAGTTGTAGAAGGTGACAATACATGATGGATGAATGCTCAGTCTTATCCCTTTTAAAGTTCAGGGCATTTTAGAAGCAGGAGTAGGGTGGGGATGAGGTGGAAAAGTATAAGAATCAGAATATAGGTATATAGGTAAATGGCGGTGAAATGCTATGTTCTAGGCAAGAAACATCCAAGGTAATCATGGTCTCGCAGTAGCTGCTAATACTGGGTTTGTTTAAGAATGGACCCACTGCCGGGCATGGTGGCACACCCACCCCTGTAATCCCAGCACTTGGGGAGGCAGAGGCAGGTAGATCTCTATGAGTTCGAGGCCAGCCTGGTCTACAAAGAGAGTCTAGGACAGCCAGGGCTACACAGAGAAACCCTGTCTCAAAAAACCAAACCAAAACAAAACAAACCAGAACAAAAACAAAAAACAACTCAATCCAACCCCCAACAACAACAATAACAAGAAAAAGAATGGACCCACTGTCAGGTGTGGAGGGTGAAGGGGGCTCAAGAGTCCCACCTTTTACCACTGAGCTATTTACTGCTGATAGATTGAGGCTAACTGGGTCTCGTCGCCTTTGCTTGTGTACCCACTGAGGATCCCACTCGACTTCAGGAAATAGTTCCAACCCAGTGGTCACACAGATGGCTCTAGTTAAATTAAATGGGTCACAAATTCAAAACACAGTCGTGATTCTGAGAAAGACTGGTAGGAAAGGGCACTTTGACTGATATAGGTGTGAGTTGTGGGGAAAAGAGTAATCAAGTATACATCTAAAGCGTGTATGAAATTGTCAAGTGACAGAATTAACCAATAAAAAATTGGCCTCTTCCCCCAGTGTGTGCCTATTAAGAGTCATGGTCTTATATACACATAACTCATCAAGGTAGAACAGGTTTTGGGCATGAGTGGACCTCTACAGATATAAATGGTATGTCTACTTAAATTTTTTAAATGTTATTGTTTTATTTACTATATGCGCTGCATACAAGTGTGCAAGCCATGGCATGCGCAGAGGTCAGAGGACAGCTTGTGGGAGAGGGTTCCTACTTTCTTCCATGTGGTTCTATGGCTCGAACTCAGGTCTTCAAGCTTGGCAGTGCCTTTACCAACACTGTGCCCAGATGTGTCTTAAATAAATGTGTAAATACACTCTGCACTCATTGACTACACTTTGGTACGTACCGCGGGATGACTGTGAAATAAGGATTCCTGCCTTCTCTCTGTAGTCTACTGAGGACAGCTCAGAGGGGAGCTGTGCTGGCTAGTTTTATGTCAACCTGACACAAGCTAGAGTCACCAGAAAGGAAGGAGCCACAGTTGAGAAAATGGCTCCATGATCTCTCGCTTTAGGGCGGTTTCTCAATTAGTGGTTGATGCAGGAGGGCCCAGCCCACTGTGGGTGGTGCCGTCCCTGGGCTGGTGGTCCTGGGATTTATAAGATAGCAGGCTGAAGCCAGGCACAGTGGCGCATGTCATCCCAGAACTCAGGGAGACCAAGGCAAGCAGATCTCTGTGAGTTTGAAGGCAGGCTGGTCTACAAAGTGAGTCCAGGACAGCCAAGGCTACACAGAGAAACCCTGTCTCAGAAAAAGAAAGAAAGAGAGAGAGAGAGAGAGAAAGGAAGGAAGGAAGGAAGGAAGGAAGGAAGGAAGGAAGGAAGGAAGGAAGGGAAGCTGAGCAAGTCATGAGGAGCTTGCCAGTAAACAGTACTCCACCACGGCCTCTGCATTAGCTCCTGCCTCCAAATTCATTTTCTGTTTGAGTTCCATCCTGGTTTCATTCAGTGATGCACTACAATGTGGAAGAAGCCAAATAAACTTTTCCTTCCCAATCTGCTTTTTGGTTACGGTGAATCATCGCAGCAACAGAAACCCTAAGTAAGACAGGGACATTAGGTGCCACAGTCTTCAGTGATTATTGTTGTTTGACGTATGAGGTTTTCATTGACTGAGACAAAAATGTATGTTCTGTTTGCATACAGACAGGTTCAGCTCTCTGCCAAGTGGAATCTTGGGAACTCAAGGTCGCTGAAAGTTTGTGTGCACAGACAGCTGTTCAGATTGTATTGTTCAGATGTAGTGCCAAAGTAAAAGGCAAAGAGGGAAAGTACACATATTATTTAAATATTTTGTTTTGGCTGCTTTTACGTGATAGGGATATTCTTTACAGCAGAACACGGAGCTATTTATAATCTTGTTTTCGTAAATGAAATATTTGATTTATCACATTTCAAAGCAATTTTAGTTGGAAGTTGCACTAGTTGTTGTGGGAGCCAGATTTTTTTTTTTTCAGCCAAAAGTGGGGGCAGGGAGAGGGGAAGCAAAGCTTCTTTGGATTCATCAAGAAATAGCACTTCCTGGCAGGGGCGCTTGGGTGGAAGAGAGCCAGCTGTGCCTAGTGACGCCAGCATTCCCAGCCTCGGCCAAGGCAGGGCTTGTTGTTTCTGCCTGCACTGCTGATGCCAGTAATCTTGCTTCCCTTCTGAGTACCGCAGGCTGCGCTCTCTCTCTGCACATAAAGATATTATGGCCACTTGGTCTTCATGGAAAAGGAAAGAAAAAAAATGCGCATTGTCCAAGGCAAGAGCCAGCAATCTGCATATTCACACAATAACTTCTGGTAAAAATCCTAAAACGCAAACTTTTTTTTTTCCAAATCTTTTAGTAAAATTGATTGATGCTATCCTTCACATCATGTAGCTCTCCTTGAGTTTTCACCAAGAAAATGAGCTCGCTGCTTTGTTAATTTCATTGAACAAGAGTAAAGACCATTACCCCAATTTTTTTCAATTTTTCAATTTATTTATTTGTTATTTATTATTATTAAATTTATTTCATTACCCAAACTTTTGAGTTAAATTAAGCAAGCTTTATTTTTGGTCTGACAGACAACCTCCCTGAATCAGGGTTTGAAAAATAGCATTGAATACAGGAAAAGAGGAGGTTTATATTAGTTCCCCAAACTGCAAGGCTAAGGGCTTTTCAAGGGTTTTTGGTCATTTAGGAACTTAGCAGAATATTTTAAAATTATTTGGCAGAATAGCTTATCGGGATGGAAGTTAGGGTAGGGCATGTGGAAGAGGTCAAATTCCACAATATGGGTCAAGACATGGTCAAACCCAAGTGTTACAGAAAGTGGGAATGAACTTATTTTGACCTTGTAACAAGATGGATCTTAAGGAGTCAGGATGGTCCTGTTGTGACCCAATCCTTGGGAATGGTAATTATTTGTTGTATGGGCTGATAGTGCTGGCAGAGAGCAAGTATCTTAGCATTTTTTTTATTTGTCAAGAGACAAAATTTGTGTCATGGTTAGGGTCTCTCTGATGACATCTGGTTGGTTAGCACAGAAAGAACAAATTTTCCTTGAAGCCCTCCATTTTTGTTCTGTATCGAGTGTATTAAGTGTCCTATCACATCGTAGAACTATCTCAGCTAATGAACTGTTTTAGTTGACAGATCTTGGTCTATTTGGTAACTTTTTGACACTGAGGGAGCCTGGTATGCCAAATAGGAACTATATATATATATAGCCATTTCGTCCCCTTTGCCAGGGAGTTTCCTTCTGACATAACAGTCCAGCCTTTGTTGAGAAGGAGCAACATAGTCTCTTCTGTAAGTGCTTCTCATCTGAAATTAGGACATTGTTGTCTGGGCCCAGGGAGACTGGAACATTAGTCAAAAGCCAGGAGGGGATTCAGGCAATGGAGCATTCATGAGAAGCGTCTGGTTCACTGACCCAGCTGGAGACAGAGCAGTTACGTTGGCTGGACCGCGTCGTTTCAGCTTTCAGAGCTGCATCTTTGCAGGACTACTTGGGGTAGCATCGTGCAGCTCACTTTTGGAGCAGTTTGTAGTCCTCAGCTGATTTTGGGTGGTGCGTACCAGCTGGGCGGAAATCTGCAGAGACAGATACAGACAAGGGATGGAAGCTACAGTGAAAGAAAAAGCTTATATTTGGGGTTTTCCCTTTAGGAATAGGTAACAGTCAAGGAAGCTTATGTTGTTGACTGATGTGGCAGGAATATTTATCTGGAGTCCAATTGGCCCATGATAGGTGGATTCAGGTTGCAATTCCCTGAAGCTTATATGAATCTTTGAGTTTACAAAAAAAAAAAAAAAGATAAGTGTTAGCTATATCAGCACTACCATTCATTGTTCATAATCTGTATTGAAATCTACATTGTAGAAAGAGCTAACAGGTGTCTGTAAAACCTGGAGTAGACACAGGCTATGACATGAATCATAGCAAAAGCTATGGGTTAGAAAGCATGAACATTCTTTGTTTTTTTTTTTTTTTTTTTTTTTTTTTTTTTTTTCCTGTCTAGAGGAAGGGATGGACATAGATTGGGTAGAGATATTTTTTAGCATGATGAGAGGCATCTTTAAGTTTATATTTAGAAGACAACCAAAGGAAATTTAAAATCTTGAGCTGATATTAGTAATCAGTGCTTTACAGGCTTATCAGAACTCCACTGATCAATGTTAAAACTCTGGACATTTGAAATATTAGTATTACAAAAGCATAGAAAGGGAAGGAATCTGAAACTTTTAAAACATTTAAATCATTTTTTTCAGACCTTTATAACTTGTTTAAGTTCTTTATATCCTCAGATATTTATAACTTGTATTTGCCTTAGACCATTTCCTTAGACTCTCAGGACTTACATAAATTTAAAACGGTTTTTATCAAATCACTTACCATGAGACACAGTAGCTGATTGCTGAGAGTGGCCATTGCAAAGCAAGTTCCTTTAAATAGTAAAAATTACACTGGAAGCCTGTTTACCCAGTGTAAACCTGTTAATATGAAACCTGTTAGCAAGACAAACCTTTAGAAAAGCAAGTCCTGGTTTTCGTATGAAAGGTACTGACTAGGCAGCTGTTGTAACCTCATAAACCTGCCAACACGATCAGAAACCTGAGAAGGGTAAAATAGCAGGAAATACAAACCAGATGGCCTTTGTAGTGATTAAAACAGTGACTTACTGTTACCTGCACAGTTACCTAGGCTCCGGTGGTAGTTTTGTTGGGGGCAGAGGCTGGTCTTCAGCTATGACACAGGACAGCATCTTCAGACCCAGAAGGGCTGAGCAAGACTGGCAGAGTCGGACAGTCCTGTGGAAGACTGGCAGAGTCGGACAGTCAACCTAATAGGGTCCACAGTTTGTGCAGGGCCCTGGCAGCAGGCAAGGCCTGGGGCAGTTTATCCCAGCGGTTAGCACCGTCACCATCCATGTCTGTGCCCATCTGTCTTCTTTGGGGACTTTAGCGAGGATGCCAGAATCTGGCTTTTCTGTCTATCATAGGAAGCTTTTTTCATTAAACATTTTAAATGCCATATTCAGCAGGTCTCTGAAGTTTTGAGGGCCGTCTATTAAGTATACCCGAGTTTAAGTAAATTTTACGTGTTTTTACTTATTTGCTTTAGGCTTAACCTTGAAACATATATAGAAAGCTAAGCAAAGTTTAATCCTGTAAAAAAAAAACAAACTTCGTTTGTACTTAGCATGTCTACAAATATAGTTCTGAACATGTGGTCACTTATAAAGTCATTAATAACTATTAACTTGCATGTTTTAATCATTTTTAACAGTTAAGATTAGAATTCAAGCTTAGTTCAAAACTGATTGGCCTTTTCATTGTAGCAGTATCCCTTCTAGTGGGGGGTTTTAGACGGGGTGTGCTGTGGGCTCAGGAAAACAATTGAACAGGAAAAAGAGTAGCCATTGGCAGCCCGCCTTCATCCGGCAGTACGAGCCAGTCCCAGCACTTACGCGTCAAGGTCAGGATTTCCGTCCTATCTTGTAGTCCTGGACAGCCAGCACCAGTCATGCGCATCCCCCAAGCCAGCGTTTTTTTTTTTTTTTTTTTTTTTTTTTTCAAGGCAAGACAGGCTTTAAGAGGCTGTCTCCACTCTGCAGCTCTCCATGGGACCAGCATTTTTGCAACCCTCACTCCCCTCTCAGTTTCTTATTTTTGTTCTTTATCCATCATCTTTGGACCGTTTTGCTTCGGAGCCTCCTTTTAGCCATTTTCTTTGAGAGCTGTAGTTTAGGAGCCTACTTCTACGAGAACCTTTAAAGATATTCATTGGATTTCAGGTGATGAAAATCACACGCACATTTGTAGGTATCTAAGGTTACTTAGAAATCATTTCATGTAACATTCTGGCAATGTCTGGTAGCAAAAGTCCTCCTTTTTTTGCATAAAAATAACAAAGGGAAAATAACCTTGGGGCAGAGGGAGACACTTGCTAGACATAGTGACAGACTCAGTTGGGCCTATGTGCTTTACTTACAAAAAATATCTTAAGTAGCTTATAGTGGTGGCCTGAACTCTTTAGCTTTTTCCATCTTTTATCTAGAATAATATAGATTTTTTTTTTTTTTTTACATTTTTGCCTGTCCAAAACCCTGGCCAGATTCTCTGCTGGTCCTTGCAAGTTATATTTTAATCAGAAGCTTCTACTAAGGATGCTAGTCCTATCTAGAGACTGTCAAGTTGGCATCAAAATCTGGCTAGAGAAGCAAGGAGCCCTAAGCCAGGAGGCAGCCTGGGCCAATTCTCCCCCCACCCTCCAAGACACAGTTACTTCTATTTTCTCTCTTATTTGTTTCTTTTAGGCGGTATTTTTGTCTTGACTTTTTTAATGGCTTTTTTTTGCTTAGTCCTTTATTTAAAATATAAACTAGAGTTGGCAAAATTATTAGAAGAATTTCTGAATTTATCAAATGACAGCAGGATAAATGTAGAATCTGATAAATAGAGAATTTGAGGACATTTAAGGATAAACATTTCTGTTCAGTGCATGACATCTGAGACAAAGTCGCCACCCAGAAGTCCTGCTACTATGTTTTGTTGTAAGAGCAGTTACTGAACACAGTAAGCAAAACCTCATTTATGTTACCTTCATTGAGGAATAAAAATTTGTAAAGGCTTTTACTTACATCTTTAGTTATTATGGTCTTTTAATGTTTCCCATTTTTTTTTCAAATAAGACTTGAATCTAAGTCATATATTCAGTATGTAGCAGTAAATTAAAATTACCCGTTTAATTATTTAATAATCAACTCATTTTGTTATTTTTTAAGCTAACTTTTTGTTATAGACTTTATAAACCTTTAAACATACCCAATAAATTCATAAATCTTGAGGTACAGAAAGTTCATATAATAATGTTATAAATCCTGAGATGAAGTTTATATTTTAGGAAAAGTCTTAGAAAGTCAAATGAAATCAACAGTCTGTTTTGTTTTGCTCTCTCCCTTTCTCTCTCTCTTTTTTCTTCTATCACAAAATCAGGTGACTCGCCTGTCAGAGGACAGACAGGAAACTTCAATAAGCCTACTTGGGTCTAGAGAAGGAGGGAACTATAACCCAACTCCAGAGCCAGCTTTTCAATAAAGTAGAATAGGATAAAACAATATTTCAATATTATCCATATGTAAAAATTGAATCCAGTGTTCGGGGGAACAAAAAAGTCTTGGAGGTAGAGATTCCGAGTTCCGGTTATTAAAGCAGCCCTGGTGAGCCCCCAGAGTTGCTATGGTGCTACGGTGCTAGCCAATCTTCCCGGCCAGTCTGCCCTTCCCTCCTTTGGGTCACACCTCCCCGCCTCTGAGTGCTTTCTGTTGCCCCCCTTTTCGCCTGCCACCTAGCAGCAGACTCAGGGAGGGAAAATAAAGCGGCATGAAAGTTTCCAGGTGGCCGAGGCAGCAGAATTAGAAAGGGGGGTGGAGAGGGAGAGGAAAACACAGAACGCCGCGTGGAGTCAGGAAACTGAACAGAACGAAACCAGTAGATCTAGAACACAGAATGTTCGTTCACACGTAGTCACGCGGAGACCGATGAAAACCAAACATTCAGCGGCTACCTTCCTTCCTACTATGGAGGCCTCTTCAGATAGGCGCTTGCTGGTTTCTTTTCAGTGTGCCAGTTCGCGCCAACAATCCGCCAAACTGAAAATCCGCCTTGGAGCCGGGGCACACCTTCAGGCTGTCAGCATTTCAGTCCTGGAATCCCCGAGGGAAGGCCCAGCTTCAGAATTTGGGTTGGGGCCTTGATCTCGCGGGGCCTCCAGTCCCACCGAACAAGAATAAGGACCATTACCCAAATTCTTTCAGTCGAATTAAGCAAGTTTTATTTTCCAGGGCTATCTCCCACAAGCCGGGTCTGAGAAAATAGCATCAAACACAGGGGAAAGTGGGGTTTAGAGTAGCTCCAGAACTGCAAGGCTCTGGACGTTTCAAGGGCTTCTGGTTCCGTAGGAACTTGGCAGAACATCTCAAAAATATTTGGCAGGCTGTGGTACCAGGTTAGAGGATATAGGAAACCTGTCAAATTCCAGAAAATAGCTCAAGACAAGGTCAAATCCAAGTTTTACAGAAGACAGGAAGGGACTTGGTTTTGAGCTTCTAACAAGATGGATTTTAATCTTAAAGTGGAATCAGTCTGGTCCATCAGGTTCCTAGTGCTGTTCAGAGGCACTGAGGTGGCAGTCGTGAGCGGGGGCCTTGGGTGGCTCCTCTGTGTATACAGCAGGCAGGCAGACCATGCCTGCACAGACAGGAGCAGGGCTGGGTCAGGCTCTGACGATTTGAGGCAGATGTCTGGGGTCCTCACTATCCCAGCAGTTCTAGTCAGTAACAGGAGGAGAAAGGGAGACAGCCAGGCTTGCCCAGGGCTCCTGGATAAAACACAAGACACCCAGTTAATCTGAATTTCAGACCGATAGGAAATATGAAAACATAAATAGATCCCTTTTGTTGGAATCATATACTTACATTAAAATTATTATTTATCTGAAGTTCAAATTTTGAAAGATTGCTGTGTTTGTATTTGCAAGGTCTGGCAGCTTTTAGTTAAAAAAACAAAAAAACAAAAACAACTCTCCACATAAAGAAAACTGCTTTGGGAAGGTGGGTCCTTTTTGGACATTTTAATCTTTTATTGTCCTGTGTGTGTGTGTGTGTGTGTGTGTGTGTGTGTGTGTAAAAACAATAATAGTGAAATAGCAAAGAGGTCATGACTGAGTGGGGACTGGGCATATGGCAGAAGTTGGAGACAGAAGAAGGAGAGCTTGTAAGGATATAAATACATCGCCCATGTTTGAAATTCTCAAAAAAATTAAATTCAAAATATTTACTTTTACTTGGTGTGTATGTCTTGTCGCTATGCTATGTGCAGGCGTCCTTGGAGGACAGAAGAGGGCCCTGGCACTCTGGGACTGGAGTTAGAGGCGGCGTGAGCCATCTGGTGTGAGTGCTGGGAGCCAAACCAGGGAAGAGCAGCAAGTGCTTGTCCTTCTGAGTCGTCTCTCCTCCTCCTCTAAAGGCTTTAAATTGCATGTTTGTTTGTGTGTGTGCGCGCCTTCGGGCACATGTGTGTGGGTGTGTGCATGCACACACATGCATTCAGAACAGTGTATGTGTGCTTGTCAGAAGACATTCTGCAGGACTTAGGTCTTTCCTTCTGCCCTGTGGGTCCCAGGGATTGACTCAGCTTGTTGAACCAACTCGTTGGCCCCAGGGTCCATCTTAATAAGGTCGGGGCGGGGGGAGGTAGGTGATAACTAACTGCAGTGACCTAACATCCCCCAGTGGAAGTGGGCTACTGAAATGCCAAGCTGATCCTGTGTCTGTAGTGGTGGTGGGGTGTGTGTGTGTGTGTTTGTGTGTGATTCTTGCGTGTGTTTGCTGATCCAGGGAGGCAAAGCAGCTATTGCCACACACTACCTGAGGGCCACCCTGGAAGGTGCTCCTCTCCTGCCCAGCTTAGATGTAAGGTAGATACTGAACCGATAGTAAGAGGATGCTGGAAGCAGACTCCACTTATCCTTCTGCCTGGGCATAGTTACACGCCTCTGACTGACTGACCCGGAACAGAACTAGGGTAGAGGGAGCGCCAAATGGATGGGCTCCAGTCCAAGCTCTTTCCAGGGCCTGTGGGGTTTGCTGGAAATCCTCCAATACCTCAGACCACTTTCACCGTCTGAAGGGGGATACCCACCTTAACAAGGCTACTTCGAGGCTCGGATGGTTAACGACATAATTCATTCAGCCGTTACACTCAGTGAATGTTGACATCTGAGGAAATTAATTTCCCCGTTGGCTCTGAAGCAGACACATTTACGGAATGGTTTATCTAGGCCAGATACCCTTTAGGTATACTCTTTGTTATACCCAAGGGTCTAATTTCTGGAGTCTACGGGGCCACCTGAGGTCAGCAGGTTAGCTGCAGGACATGGAAGAATTTCCTCCATCTTCTATGAAGCAGGCGTGACTTGAGAAAAGCTGGGACATACTTTATGCTCAACAGAAATTCGCTACCCACAGTTCTGAAGCTGAGACAGCCAGGACAAAATGCCAGCATGCTTACTGGCGGATGAGGGCTGACAGTCTGTGAAGGCGGTGCCTTCCTTGCTGTGTCCTTCTGTGGTGAAAAGGGCGGGCAAACTCTGTCAGCTTCTTTTACAAGAAGGCGAATATGTGGGTGTGCGGGTGTGACAGTGTACACGTGATGGTGGAGTTATCCCAATGCCATCTCCACCCGGAGGCCCCGTCTCCAAATACTGTTACTTTAGGTTAGGGTTTCAGCTTGAGACTTTGGGGTCACACCAACATTCAGACAACGGCTGTACCGTGTGTGTGCGTGTGTGTATTTACACAAACTTTTGGAGGCCAAAGGCAGACTTCAGGTATAATCCTCAATTGTTCTTGACCTTACGTTTTGAGGCAGGGTCTCTTGCCAGATATGGAGGTCACTGGTTTGGCTAGATGAAGACTGGAAAGATATCAAAAATTGTAATTTTTTTGTCTTTTTTTTTTTTTTTTTTTTTTTTTTTTTGAGACAGGGTTTCTCTGTGTGGCCTTGGCTGTCCTAGACTCACTTTGTAGATCAGGCTGGCCTCGAACTCACAGAGGTCCACCTGCCTCTGCCTCTCTGAGTGCTGGGATTACAGGCGTGCACCACGGTGTCCGGCAAGATTATTATTTCTTTTGTAATGGTTTCCTCCAAGTACGTTTATGTAGCTAGGACAAACCCTCATAAGTGCTAATTATACAGTGTGTGTGTGTGTGTGTGTGACAGAGATATGTAACTGTATGCGCATATGTGGGTGTGTGGGTGTGATATGTAAGTGTACCTGCATGTTCTTATGTGTGGGTGTGCCACGGCACAGCTGTGGCTGACAGAGAACAAATTCAGGCATTACTCCTTCCCACCGCTCACCTTCCCACCTTATCGGAGAAGTGGTCTCGTCCCTACTGTGCGGGCAGGCTGGCATGAGCTTTGGGTTCCTTTTCTTGTCTCAGCCCCTGTGAATGGCTTTGCCGAGATCCTGGGCATCCAAACCTGTGCGGTCAGGCTTGCACACCACGTGCGTTCACCCGGCGAGCCATCTTTCCAGCCCTGTTTTAAATTTTTATCGTCATATGGAAATTTAGGGCTTAGGCTGTGGCATAGTGAAAAGGTGCTTGCCTAGCGTGCATGCCAGTACTAAAAAGAAATTGAGTTATGGGCTTCAAGATGTAAGTAAACTCCAAACACCGATGAGCTAGGTAAAGTTAGTATATAAAGTCAAAACTACAAATGCTAGCTTTCTTTTCTCTTTCTTTCTTTCTTTCTTTCTTTCTTTCTTTCTTTCTTTCTTTCTTTCTTTCTTTCTTTCATATTTATTTGTTTATTATGTATATAATGTTCTGCCTGCATGTATGCTTGCAGGCCAGAAGAGGGCACAAGATCTCATTATAGATGATTATGAGCCATCATGTGGTTGCTGGAACTTGAACTCAGGACCTCTGGAAGAGCAGCCAGTGCTCTTAACCTCGGAGCCATCTCTCCAGCCCCAAGTGCTAGGTTTCTAAGGAAGATAAAAAGATACGCACTTGGTAGAAGACAGTACCCGCTGAATCCTGAATACTGATAAAAGAAAAAAAAAACATAACTCGGAATAAAAACAAATATTAAAAAAGCAGATGGTTATTTTAAAATAAAAAACCCCTAAGGATTGACAATTCATTAGTACTCAGTATGGTCAGTAAATTAATGTGTAAACAATAATCTGGCACCAGTAGGTGCCAGGTGCTGGGCCTGGCTTGCCAGTTTCACATGAAGCTATTGGATATTTGGGGGGCTGAGAGAGTAGCCCAGTGGTTGATTGCTTGCCCTAGCAGGTCTGAGGCTCTAGGTTCAGCACTAAAACCCCAAAACAGTGACACCAAGAACTTCTTTGAGCTCTCTTTCTCTGCCCGTTCTCGCCCACATGGCTCTCGGCGTATTGCAAGCACGTGATTCCCGCGCCGACTCAGTACCCAGGCCTTCCTGAAGGCATTGGCGATTACGCTCAGATCTCCTTCTGTGATTAAAAATGCATCAGGTTCTTCTGCATGGCCTGCTGGGTAGCTTTCCTTTTCATTAGTGAACCTGGGCCTGCCCGGGGAATGCAATGCTATGGTTTTTGCACCCTTACAATGGCAGAGATCATTTCTATTGCTTTGGTATTTTCTTTCTCATAGAAGTCCATTAGTGCCTGAAAGATCTAGGTCTCCCGGGTGGATAAGATTATTTGTTAGCAATAGAAGGACTCAGTGTTAGCGTTGGATTCAAAGGATCAGGCATAACAAGCCATAATTATGAAGGCATAGAGTGTTTATAATTATAATTAAATAACAGTACGCTAAGAACACTCTAGCACCTTGTGTGATTCACATGTGTGTTCCTGGGCAGCACTGTGATTAGAAACAAATGATTCGTATGATGTTTAATGAGAGACTATAATTAGAATTATTTTCGTGTAGTCAAGGCCACCGTTTTTGTTTTCCCGAATCCACGTACCCTTTCATCATGCTCACACCCAGCTGACACTTGCAGATGAGGAAGAGAAAGACCCAAATCTTGCTCATCAACACCTGGAGAGCCTTTGTCCTCCATCACCCCTATCCCAGGCTTGAGAGTCTTTTCTGGACTTCTGCACATCCTGGTTCCTACATCCCAGGAGCTGGGATCCGAATCCTGCTCTCTCTCACTGATCAAGAGGCAGTGGAGGCCACAAATGATGTGGCTCAGATAGAGATGTGGTGAGGCAGGGGAAGTGAGGGCATCATCACGGCGAGGGGAGAGGCTGAGAGTGGTAGGTAGCAGGTTCCCGAGGCTGGAGGCACCCGAGGGGAGGAAGGAATGGGGCTGCTTCCGAGTAAGCTGCATGCATAATTTATTGTCTAAACCAGGGCACTTTTCAGAGTGAATGAGGCACTATTAATAATTTCACAGGGGCTATCGGTATATGCCGTGATGGTCTCTAGATCAGACTCCAGGTCACCTACTGCCAAGCAGGCACTGGAGAGAAACGGAAGAGGTTTCTGTGTGATGACACCCGAATGAGCTTGTGCCGCTCTGTCAGACTGAGCGGTAGAGAAAAGGATACCGTCTAGTTCCCTAAAAGCCCAGCTCCAGTGACTATTGCATGCCTTTCCCCTTTCCCTCCCAGTTTACTTCCTACAGGAAGACAGATTTTCTGCAATGATGGCTCTGATTTTGGTTTTCTGATTAAAAAAAAAAAAAAAAATCTCAGCCCTCCCTCCAGGGCTAGTAAAATAAAGTCTACCTGGTTGGCTGGCATTGGGGTCCTGGTCATTCAGATCCACTTTATCCCTTAGTCTAATTGAGGAGCCTGCAGAACTTCCAAGCACCGTGGCCGCTGGCCAGCCTGCCTTTAACATCCCGCCCCCATGCCTTTCTTCACACTTCACTGTCTGGCTAGCCGGAAACCTGGTACTTACACAATTTCTGCCCACTCTGCCTGACTAGTTAAAATGCCAGCATTGGTTCCGAGACAGCTGGGAATTAGAGGAAAGGGGTCCTCCCCATGCAGCGTCCCCTCGGAGTCTCCAGGAGTTTATGCAGACCCCTGCTCCCTCTCCATGGAATCGGGACTGCTCTCTCACCTTGTATTGCTGTGATTTAGAGAAAGGCGTCAGGTTCCCCAGTGGAGTCTAAATCAGCACAGGGCAGACTTGAGGTTTGACTCCTTATAAGGCTCACAGAACTTACTTCATGCCTTGCTTTGAGAGGGCATTCGGCATTCTTGTTGAATGAGGGTCTAGAGACGGAGGAGCAAGATTCTGATGCCATTTATCTCTGCAAAGTTGTGGGACAACGCTGCCCCGGGCTCTATTTGCCTGGAGTCTGCAGAGTGGGGCAGGTGTGGGCCTCTGTCCTGCCAGCCCTTGGGAGTGGAAGTAGGAAGTCTGCTGGGGTCCCCCCAACCAGAGCACATTGGGTAGTCGCAAGGCTTTCTGGCTTAAACAGCCATAGGTGAGTGCTGTGAGGCCCCTTACTGAAAGGAGCTTGGACTGGACGTAGATTTTTCAGAAGCTCCGTCTCCAGGCATCTTCTTGCTCTGCTAGTCGTAACTGCTGGTGGTTATCATTTTTAAAAAGGTTTGTCTTTTTTTTTTTATTTAAAATTATGTGGTGGGAGTTCTCACAAGCACATTCTTGTGGATGCGTGCAGGTGCCCCCAGAGGCCAGAGGCACTGTCCCCCCTGGGCTGGAGTTACAATGGTTATGAGCCATCTGACATGGCTGCTGGGAACCAGATTTAGGGCCTCTGGAAGAGCAGCACACTCTCTTAATCACCTCGCCGGCCCAGTTGTCATTTTTTTTTTTTTGGATGTAAGAATTTGAACTTTGCCTGAAATCAAATGCCAGGCATGAGGCTGCTCCCCTCTACATCCCAGCTTTCCTGCCTGGACTATGAACCCTGGTCTCTCTGAAACCCACATGCCCGACAGTGAAAAGAAATGCCATGGGGGCAGAGTCCTCATTAGAACACATCATCACTCTGCCATATGTCCTTGGCACACGCCCCGTTTCCTGGGGCTTTTATTTTGCGCAGTGAGGCGTGCTGAAAGGGTGTGCTGCTGAGAGCCGCCCTTGTCATTTCACACAGGCAGGGGGTGCCTACAGCGCCTTCCAGACACGGTGACATGCAGGGCACCGCTCTCCCCCGGCATCTGTGATATGGAAACTGTGGAAATAATGTATATTACTGATGAATTTAGTTCTTATTTATATGTTAAAAAATGTTAGCTGCTTTATCTTCTGGCCACCTCAGAGTTATTTAATTGCCAATCCACCCCAACGGCCTGAGCACGATGAAAGAAAACATCGTTTTGCTTTTTCTTACTGTGCCTTAGAGACTCTTTAGGTTATTAATATATTTTTAGCTTGTAGGTCTCTATAGTAAATCTTCCTTAATGTACAGACCAGAGCCAGCTGTATCATGAAACAAAAATAACATTTTTATGTGCATTCTGACTCAGGGTTGCGTGTGAAGACAGGGACATTTTGGCTAACGTGGTTAAGACATTTTGATTCTGAGATGCCAAGTGGTTGCAGGCTGACTGAAATATCCTTCTGATTGAATTTTATTTATTGGCCTGATACATAACTACTTCTAAACATAGACTTTGCTAAGGCTGTGTACCATGTGTAAGCCTTGAGCCCTAGGAGGCTCTGAGGCTGAGAGACAGTTGTGAGCCACCATATGGGATATGGGAATTGAACCCACTTTCTCTGGGAGAACATCTAGGGCTTTTAACTGTTGAGCCATCTGGCCAGCCCCAAAGTTCTACTTCTTGGTAGAGATGGCAAAACATTTGTGGTCATCTTTAACTCACCTCTTTCAGGAAGCAAAGATGTTGTTACTCCATTATATTTTAGACTCTTGTGCTATACCCTGCATTTTTAATTAGAAAAGAAAGTCAGCCACCGTTTCTCAATTATTTTTTTTCTTTTTCCTCCTCCTTTTTCCCGATCTGTAACTACTCACAAGTATATTAAATTCTCTCGGTTTTTGTCCCACAGGCCACCAAGTCTCCGCTCATTTGTTCTTAATGTTTGTTCTTTCTGTGTTTTACCCTGGATAACTTTTATTGCCTGCTGCGTCATTGTTCACTGATGTTTTTCTCTGATGTTTTTCTCTGCTGTACCCAATCTGCTCTTAATTCCATATGGTATTTTTTTTTTCTTTTTCATTTTGTGCTTTTCAGCTTTAAAATTTCCATTTGCTTAAAAAATACTTAATACTTTCACCACTGTTGCTTCCTGTCTGTTCATTCACTATCCTGTCTGTTCATTCACTATCCTGTCTGTTCATTCACTATCCTGTCTGTTCATTCACTATCCTGTCTGTTCATTCACTATCCTGTCTGTTCATTCACTATCCTGTCTGTTCATTCACTATGCCAATCTTATCCTTTAAGTTCTTGAACACGTTTTCTAATATCCTTACTTGGTATTTTCCACATCTCTGTCATCTAGATCTGTTTCCATTTTCCCATTTATCTGAATTTATAGTATTTTATGATGGTATGTTAGACATTTTGAGTGTTGTGATATTGAGAGAGAGGATTCTCTTTCTTTTTAAAAAAGAAGGCCAGCTTATACTTTCATAGGCAGCTAGTTTACCGACCAACCAACTTGATTCTACCAGGCTTACTTTTAAGCCTTATCAGAGGAAGTCTATGGCAGGGCTGGAGTACTGTTTTGAAAGTTTGAATGTCCACAGTGGTTGGAAAGCCCTGTCTTCTTCCGCCGCTCTGAGCTCCTGTATCTGTGAGAATGCCTAACCTACCCCAAAGCTGTGTTCTGCCAGACCTCTCCATGAACCAAGCCTGGACATGTGCAGGTTATGACTCAAAGAGGCCCCACCCTCAGTTCGCTCCTTCCATACTCTATTCTGTGACTCACATCACTGCAAATTGCCAGCAGCCCAGTGACTGTGCCATGCTCCCTCTTTGCCTGTGTTTCGAAAAGTGTATCAGCAAAACAGCAAGGCTGTTGTGTGGATCCCTCTTGTTTTCCTCTTCTTGCTTGGGCCACCGTCCAGCTTTGTCTGTTGTCTAAAGGCTGAAAGCAGATGCTTCATGTAGTTTGTTCAATTCCTATTTACTTTGGAAGAGTTAGTCTAGTACTAGTATTCCATCAGAGAGTGAAGTGAGTTTCTCTTAATAGTTATACAAGAGATGTGTGCGTTTGTTTGGGTGTGTGTTGGGCAGGGGTTAAACTCAAGACTCATGTATTAACATGTACTTCACCACCAAATTATGCCATAGATTTAAATTCTCTTTTTGAGACAGGGTCTCACTAGCCTTGGCTGGCCTGGAGCTTGATGTGTAGACCAGGGTAGCTTCAAACTCACAGATACCCACATCCGGTGTGCTGGAATTAAAGGTGTATGGCACCAGCCCCGGTAGAATTTTATTTTTTTATAAATAAAATTTTCTTATTACAAAAAACAAATTGCCATTCTCTGTGATGCTTAAGAGACCAGTCTGAATTCTCAAATATGACTGTCAGTTAACCAGTGTCTTAGTTACTTTTCCGTTGCTATGAAGAGATGTGGAGAGCTGAGACTCAGACGCCACCAGATGGCGCTGACATTCCGCCCTCAAAACTGTAAACAGCCTCCAGTACGCATGCGCGAATTGCGTAAGCACGCTAAGCACGCCAAGCCCGAGTCATCAGACGGGGTAAAGAGTGAGCAGCCAATCAGGGTATTGACACGTCACTTAGGTGCGACCAGGGCTTATATAAACAGCGCCACATCGGGGCTCTCCCTCTCCTCTCCTTTCATCGCTTAACGGAAATAAAGGCTTGTTGCGGAAGGATCCTTGTGTCTGCGTGCGTTTCTGCTGGCAGGACGACCACGCAGCTTCCAACAAAGAGAGACCATAACCAAGACATCTTGTAGAAGAAAGAACTTGTTGGGGCTTAAAGCTTTAGAATCTAAATCTATGACCATCATGGCAGGAAGCTGGGCAGGAAGTAGACAAGCATGCTGCTGAAGCAGAAGCTAAGAGTTACTCCTGATGCACAGACAGGGGCCACAGAGCTCATGCAAATGGTGTGGGTCTTTTGGAACATCAAAGCCTGCACCTGTGACACACCTCCTCCAGCAAGGCCACGCCTCCTAGTCCTTCCCTCACAATTCCACCAACAGGGGACCAAGTGCTTAACTATATGAGCCTGTGGGAGCTATTCTCATTCTGATCGCTACAACCAACAATACCCGTGAGGGCTGTTTTGGGCTATCGTCTGGTGTAGTTTAACAAGAAACTTGTGATCTGATTAAATGAGTCCCAGCCTCGTATCCTTGCTCACTTTTCCTTCGGCTTCATCACGTTGTCAAGAGCAGGGGCACCAGTAGCAGGGTGGAGGGAGGCTTGGTGCTAGACAGGGAGGTAGAAATATGCAGGGGGTTTTCCTTGAAGAGCTGTGACCGAAACAGACAGCTAAAGAGCTCCAACGCTGCAGAAACTGCTTTTCCCTTATTTTCCAACCAGATGGTTCAGTTTGAGAGTCTTTTTCAAACCCTCCTTGCTAAAAGCCCGTTTCCCTCTTCTGATGCTGCTGACGATGTTGCCCCATGCTTCAGATGGGTGTAGATGATACATGCTTGAAAATCCCGGTCCAGGCTAACCAGTGTCGGCTTTGTTGTCTCTGTATAGACTAGACTGATTGACTCCGAGTGAAACTGCCATAGACCATTGGCTTAGAGATAGGATACATGGAGTAACCTAGAAAATAGAATACGAGATCCCATAGACTAGAATTCATGGCTTCCCTTCTCATTGCTCAAGAATGGGATAATTAGTAGGCAGGTGTGGTAGCTCATACCTGCAACCCAGCACTGGGGAGGTAGGAACAGGAAGGTCAAGAGTTCAAAGCCAGTATGTACGACTTAGGATATTCTAAGTCAGCCTGGACTATGAGATCTTGACTTCAAAATAGACAGACAGACAGACACGGGCAGGCAGGCAGGTACACAGACAATAAGCAAGCAAGCACAAGTGAAGATTTGCAGGAGCATCCGGCTCTCCTGTGGACCAGCCTTCCGAGCATCTCTCACTGACTCCTCTGTGAATCACTTCGAGGAAAAGTCGCTCCTTCCATTTTAGCCTGAAACATTTTGAAAAGCATCTGTTACCTGACTCATCCTGGACACTCTTCTGTAATGTGAGGAACTGAACGAAACTATCTTTTGCCCCAATGCTAGCAGGGCAAGTGTATCACAGAGCTCTATTCTGGGTGCATTTGGAGGTCTGGTTCAGCTGGTGTCTGCAGAGACTGTGGCTGAGGGTGTGTGCACAGCCTGATGGGGCCGTACTGACCTTAGATACTAAGGCACAGTCAGAGATGTTTAGACCTGGGCATCTGAAATTGATACGGCCAAAAAAGGCCGTATCCATACAGGGGATCAAACTTTGTATGTGCTAGGCAAGTGCTCTACCACTGAGCTCTATCTCCAGCACCTAGACAAGGTTGTGCTTTGATTTTTGTATTGTGGTTTAAATCTAAAGAAACAGAAGACAACATAGACTATGGTCAAGAGGATTTCCTCCCTCTCCAGTCATTCACAAATGCCAGACTCACCGCTTAATCCTTACCAGGCTGGTCCTGGACTCCAGGTAATAATGAGATTTTCTTTTTTTACTTACAACAATCAACTTTATTTTTGTTTATTTATTTATTTAAGTTATTCGTTTTACATCCTGATCATATCCCCCTCCCTCCTCTCTTCCCTTTCACCTTTCCTCTCTCTTTCCCCCTATCCCTATCATCCCCTTGTCCTCAGAAAAGGGGAGCCCTCCTTCTTTACCAACTGACCCCAGCCTACCAAGTCTCTTCAGGACTGCCCTCATCCTCTTCCTCTGTGGTCCAGCAAGGCCGCCTCACCTGTGTTCAAAGAGCACAGGCAACAGAGTTCATGTCAGAGACTGCCCCTCATCCCCTTGCTAGGTGACCTACATAGAGACTGAGCTGCCTATGAGCTACATCTGAGCAGGGGTTCTGAGTCCTCTCCATGCATGGTCCTTGGTTGGTACATCAGTCTCCTCAGCCCCCCTTCCCCCCCCACCTAGATTTGTTGGCTTTGTTGGTCTCCTCGTGGAGCTCCTGTCCTCTCCAGGTCCTGTTATCCCCCCACTCTTTCATAAGACTGGCTGCGCTCTGCCCAAAGTTTGGCTGTGAGCCTCAGCACTTGCTTTGATCCCCTGCTGGGTGGAGTTTCTCAGATGATATCTATGGTAGGCTCCATCATGTTCCCTCTCTTCAGCGATGTCTGGCGTCTATTCTTTTTGGCCTTCTGAATGAGAATTAAGCATCCTCCCTAGCATCCTGAGTGAGGTAACCCAGACCCAGAAAGACACACATGGTGTGCACTCACTTACAAGCAGATGTTAGCCATACAGGATAACCATACTCCAACCCACAGACCCAAAGAAGCTAAGTAACAAACTGAGTTTTTCAAGGGCCACAGAACAGTGGTTTTCAGTTCCCAGTGGGGCCAGTGACATAGTAGCTGTACCCAGTGGTGTGTGTGTGTGAAGGTATTCAGGCCTCCTTACCTTTGTTCAAGGCCAAAATGGCGGTCTTCATGATCTCCAATCACAGTTTCTGATCTCATTTTGTTAGAAGTAAGTTCAGGGTTACAAAGAGGCCACAACTTCAGTCAAAGTGTCTCAACAAGGCAAACTTCTCATCAGAAGGGTGAGCTACTCGCGAATGCAGAGAAGCAAGCTCACAGAGAAGCAAGCTCACGGGACAGGAAGCCAGCTCACAGGGACAGGAAGCCGACTTGGGTTTTTATTCTAATGTAAGTGGTGAGTGTGGAAATGAAGGAAAGTGGGAAGGAGTGGGCAACATCAGTCATTTATGATCCGAGAAAGTAGCAGGCCCATTATGTACACAAAGGTTTTACCAGTTGTGTGTGTGTTTCCCACGTGCTGTTTAAAACATTTGAATATATGTTTTGCAAGATGGGGTGAGAGAAAAAGATTTGCGTAAAAGTCTTACAAAGTAGGAGAGATAGGAAGATTTGAATTTTTGTAAACAAAAGAACTATAACAGCTGACAGAAAAGACTAATAGTTAGTGTTCCTTAAAGGTGGACGTAGAAGGACATGTCCCTCTTCGTTGTTTTACAGAGATGTAAAAGCAGGTGGGCCGTGTTAGCAATCAGGCATTTCCACCAGCCTGCCCCCAGGGACCTAGTGGCAGCTTACATCATCACTCTCGGCCACCAGCTGTGCCAGATGTGGCACATAAAAGGGTCTCTGCCCACTCCAGAGCTCTCTCTCTGTTTCCTCTCTGTCCCTCTCATTTGTTCGTGCTCTCTCATTCCATGCTGTTTGCTCTTTCACCCATTCCATCTCTCTGTGTCTGTCTCTCTGTATCTCTCTCTCATGTTCCCACTCCAAGATGGCCTTTTGCTCTCCCCAGTCCCCAATAAACCGCTTACCCTAGATCTGTCGCCTGGAGTAATTTCTTAGCTGCACACCTTGGCAGGGCCCGCCGACGGTGCCCACCTTCTCCGCATTTATCCTGGCAGGCTGGCTCCTAAGGAGCAACCTGCAGCCTTTGCGGTCTCTGCTTCCTGGTGGCAGATGTGCAGCTATGGGAAGGATTGGGAAGACCTTGCCCGGCCTTGCTTAAGAGTAACTATGAGCACACTGGCAGAATCAAGGGTCACAGAGGAAGGAAAACTTTTGGCAGTTGAGTTGAGTGCTGTGTGTACATGTGTGTATGTATGTGCCTATGTATGTGTCTGTATATCACTGTGTATACATGTATGTACATAAGTGTACATGCATGCACATGGGTGAGTGAGAAACTGACAGGGGAGGAGTCAGGAGTGCAGGACTCTCCATGGAGAAACCGGAAGTGATGACAGCAAGCTTTGCAGAGTCAATTGCCAACAATGGCGCTAGAGCTACAAACAGGAGAAAGGAAAAGGGGCGATTTTAGGGCTTTTTACAACAATGCAGCCATGAGATCTTGGTTGAATTTTAGCCATAGGGACATCTCCTTCTTTTCTGAATTCCTTTCCCCTCCTTGATAACTCTGTATTGGGAATTGTTGTATGTGCACAGATGTCCCTCACTCTGGGTACACAACTATGGCCTTTATGTCACTAGATAGCTTTACCTACCTCCTTCGTAAATATATGCAGATTGAATGAAGCATCATCAACTCCTTCTTTCTGAATTTCATTGACATTGTTGGGAAAACTTGCAATTATGAAGGAGTAAATAGTGCTCTGAGTGGTTAATAGTTGCATAATTAAGACGATAACCCGATAAGTGGCAAACATCTTGAGTTTCAAAGACCTTTGACACCCCTACATCATCGCCGGCATTATAAATACACATGATTTCAGCATACTGATAGTCGCCTGACTTATGTGTCTAAATGTTTTTGAGTGTAAAATGGGATTCATTATACTCACTTCATCTAATCGGCCACGATGATCAAAAATTTCCATAGGTGTCAAAACCCTTTGAAAAGCTAAGTATTATGAAGACTGAGGTTGTTAAGTATGTATTGTTTAAGATCTTATGCTTATGATAGGAAAGAAAACACGTGTGTCTAAAAATCCTACAAAAGGCACCCAAGCGTGCTAGCGTATACCTCAAGCTCTGTGTTCTTAGATACTCTGTGTGTGTATGTGTTATACATGTATGTACAGGTGCATACTTATGTTCGTGTGGAGGTCAGGGGTCAACATTCAGTGTCTTCCTCTACATTCTTCACTCTGACTTTTGAAGCAGGGTCTCTCACTAGATCTGAATCTTACCTTATCCATTCGCTCAGCTCCTCATTAGATGCCTCTTTGAAAGGTCTTGGTGTCTGGTGATCATGTTGATGATCATGACTATGATAAGCAGGAATAGTAATAGCTTCTCTAGTCTTGTATAAATTATAAAGCTCATACAAAATATTGTGGGTTTGGTAATTGCTCATTAAGGGAGGGAAATGTGATTTTTACAGTAACTTCTCATTGAAATGAAGAGTCAAACTAAGCCATAAAGCCATCCTAATTCCAGTATATTTAACTAACCGTATGTCTTATGTTCTGACATTGGAAAATGAAAACAATGGGCCCGGCAGAGTTTGGTAGAGAGACTAGCATGCATGAGGCTCTGGGTCCAATCTCCAGTGCTGTGTGAACATCTGCACATACAAACACAGAGACACAGAGACGGAAAATGTAATTTATACACTTTTTAAATTAAAAACATCAGCTTGCACTCCTTGGCAAATTTAAATGTCTAACTGTGGGTGACATCACCGAGACCTCTGTTCTGGGACTACACGAAACCACTGATGTCTTTTGTGACTTAGTCTGGATCTCAGCCTTATTGATCTTCCCGCTTACGCTGAACTTCACGGAAGTACGTTTTTCTGCTGCTGCATTCGAGCCCTCGGTCTCTCCCCTGTGTTCAGCAGACAATCTACTGCTGCCCTGGTCTGCCTCCCTGAAAGAGGGCGTACTGAGGGGGAGTTAACAGGGGTTCTGTTTCCCTTGGGAGGGAAGAGGGACCCTTATCTCTTCTTGTTTTTCCCGGGTAGGTGGAACCCAGCAGTGTCGTTCCCAGCTTGCCTTACAATTCCTTCTGGAGTCCTTTCCAGGCTGGCCTTGCTTTGGGCCAGCCCTGGACCTCCTGTGGCAATGCCCTGGCTTCCTGTAGGTACCCACAGTGTGACATATGCCCCCTGGGCTGGATGCCCTCCGGGGGACATCCTGCCATTGTCCTTGCCGTGCTGAAAGTGCCTCCCTTGGAGCTCACACAGACTGTCTTTGGGCAGCATTTTGTTCGCTCTTGAGGTTCTAGCTGCATTTCAAAGCCCTGAGCCTCGAGGACTTGGCTTCCAATGTGGTGTTTGGAAGTCCTCCATAGGTGGTGGATAGAACCCTGATACAGAGGTGCTATAACAAAATACCACAGACTGGGTAATTTGTGAAGGAAAAAAAAAAGCTGTCATAGTTCTGGAGTGTAGGTGGTCCGTTAGAAGATGAGAGGGAATCCTACTTGCAAGGGTTCTCTTGCTGCATAAGCCCATTTGGGTGGTGGGGGGAATATCATCCATGCAAAAGTCAAAGAGGAAGGGTCTGGAGAAGATGTGAGGGCACCGCACTCATCTTTGTATTAGGAGCTCCTTCCTAGGACAGCAGTACGACCCTTTCATGAGGGCACAGCCCTTAGGGCCCGGTAACCTCTTAAAGGTCTCGGCATGGTTACCTTGAAGACTTAGAGCAAACCCTTGCGCCAGTGAGGGCCCGGGGTCCCCCGGCTCTTCCAGGCCCTCTGCCGTGGTCCCAGCAGGGGCGCTGTCCATCCTAGGTCTCCGGTCTTCCACGGGAAGTTCCACCCTCACGCTCTCTGCGGGAATTAGCCGGGGCCACAGACACTTCCTTTGAATCTAGTTTTCTTTACTCTGACAGTGAAGGGCTTAAGGTGGACAGACAGAGGCCCCGAGAGAGACGCCTGTGAGGGGGTCTGTGGGTGGTGTAGGCGGATGACCATTTGGAAAGGGACACTCCGGATAGCGCACTAACTTCATGGCACGGGCGTGTAGTCCCACGCCTGGGAGGAGGAGGAAGGACATGAAAGTCATCCTTCCCACATTCTGCTCTCCGGGCAGTTCAGGCTACAGGAGCGCCTGCCTCACCGCAGACAAGTAAACAACTGTTCTGCCTCGTAGCCTCCTCCTCCCTAAGACCTTACGCGCTCTGTGCCCTCTCTGCCCCCTGCAGGCCGCTGGAACGCTCGAGTGAGGATGTCGACATCATCTTCACGCGGCTGAAAGAAGTGAAAGCCTTTGAGAAGTTTCACCCGAACCTCCTCCATCAGATCTGTCTATGCGGTTATTATGAGAACCTGGACAAAGGAATAACATGTAAGGACGGGGACTCCTGTGGCACGCGCTTATGTGTGGGCTCGTGTCCGTTCGTGGGCACCACCGTGCGGGGGACAAATAGCCTCCGAAGAGTCTGTGTGCCAAAAGTTTGGGCTTCCACGTGAGCTGACATTTCTCTCCCCCGTGTTAATTCTGCTTCTCACTCTTTTGTTCACAGTGTGGGAACAATTTTACACACATACACACACAGACACACACACACACACACACGCTCGCCACAGCATCAGGGCATCAGCTCGCTTTCCAGATGGTTCTGGAAGGGCAGACTGACACACTCCTTTAGCTGTATCCTTAGAGACTCAAATAATCATCTTCTTTAATCCAAAAAAGAGGTGGCAGTTGGGCTGTTAACGTTTCTTATACGGAACGCTGTTCCCTAAGTTTTGAACTGACCTCAGTAATAAACATTGCTTATTCCAGGTGTGAATCAGGGGCAGTGAGAACAAAACCATAGGGCAAAAGCTGCATTCTAGAAGGGCTTTTCTCTTCATTAAGAAAGCAGTGTCTCCCAACTTCTATATTTTATTCTGCAGTAACAGAACACTTCCATCCAACTGCCTTAAATAACCAGTGACTCATCCAGGAAGGAAAAAAACAAAATACCCAATCCTTCATCGATGAAATCCCTGAGGTGAGATGATTCATGGCTGCTAGTGAAGTGCCTCTGTCCCTCCCCCTCCCCCCAGCCTCCCCGTGCACCTCAGAGGTTGGCTTGTCTCTGAGGCAGCTGTAGCAGGTGGAGGCATTTTGTGTCCACAGCATACATCCTCCCTGAAGGACTGTTTCTAAGTCCCCCAGCAGACTCCTTGTGTTGTGGCATTGGTCAGAGTTGTACCCCATGGCTAAAGTCTAGACCAATCCCTGGCAAAGATGGTAAAATGTCCTGGATTGGTTAGAACAACCCTCACCACGCCAGCGGGGCTAGAGCAGGAGCTCTTGGACCAGGCCTGAGGAGGAGGGTGTGAACTGGCATAAAATCTGGCTCGGTTAGGATGAGCATGCTCCAGGTGGGGACGCAGCGGCAGCACCACTGTAGAGAACTTAGGAAACTAGTAACAAAAGTCAGCTCTCGTCCCCAGACCTAGAGATGACTAATGATATCTAGTATGCGTCCTTTGAAGTGTTTTCCAGGTGCACACACACAAAGGGTCACATTTCTAGTTTTAAAAACCCTCCACACAGGGACAGGAGAGATGGTTCAGTGGCTGAAAGCACTTGCTGTTCTTTGGAGGGTTTGGTTCCCGGCACCCACCTGGGAGAGCTCACAACCCATGTAATTCCAGCTCCTGGGGAACTGACATTCTCTTCCGACCTCTGCAGATGTGTGTGTGTGTGTGTGTGTGTGTGTGTGTGTGTGTGCTGAGCCTTCTCTCCAGCCCTACGGATGACTTAGCAATGTCTGCTCTTTACAAATTACGGGATCGAGCGTTTGTCCTGAATATCTAGATGGTTTCTCGCTGCAGTTACAAACTCAGAGACTCTTGAAGTTCAGAAGCTTCTGGTGAGGGTCCTCGGACCAAGCACCTTAGTACAGCGGAGTCAGAAAATGAGCAAGCGAACAATGACTCAGCCCTTTACAGTTTTCATAAACAAAGAAGAATAAGGCATCCGTTGGTTAGCTTAAAAGGACACACGTTACTCTAGAAAACACAGTGCTTTACATTCACTTATTTATTAACTTATCTACTTCCTCACAGAGTCTTGCTGTGTCCCCTGGCCTGGCCACAGATTCATGGTCCTCTTGTCTCAGCTTTCTGAGTGCTGGGATCATGGGTGCGCCAACACAGTGGTTTTGCTTTTGATGCAGATTCATGAAGTTGGGTGGATAATGTGGCAAGGCTCACAAACCTTTTCCTATTGAGAGTCATGGTTTTCCAAGAATCACAGTGCAGTGAAACAGTACTTAAGATAAGTCACACTGGATGTTAGTGAATTATTACGGTCAATGTTGCCTGTGGTCTGGCTCTCCTGGAACTCACTCTGTAGACCAGGCTATTCTCAAACTCACAGAGATCCACCCGCCTCTGCCTCCTAGGGACTGTGATTCCTGAATTGCTATGCCAGACCAATGGCTCTCACTGCAGTCAGGGTGATCAGTCATGGCAGATCAGGGTCCAGGAGCATTCTGTTCACGGGGCAGCTGCTTCCTAAGATGCTCACTCTGTAGGATGAGCATGGAAGAAAGCCATGCTGTATTCTTGTGGGAAGAGATCAAGGAAGGCTGAAAGAGGCCATGCTTGTAATGCCCAGTGAAAGTCTATCCGTGTAGCCAGACATGCTATGTTTACACCACTGCTTCTTTTTCAGTATTTCGCCAAGGTGACATTGGAACCAACTGGTATGCTGTCCTAGCTGGATCTTTGGATGTTAAAGTGTCTGAGACCAGCAGCCACCAGGTAATCTACGCTGTCATTAAAAAAAAAAAAATGTTTTGGGCATGTGGCTCAGTGGTAAGGTGATTGCCTAGCATGTGTGAGGCCCTAGGTTCCATGGCCTCACACATGCTAGGCCCAGGACCATACCGTATGCAAAAAAGTATCATTACTGTTGTTCTTAATTTTTAAAAAAATATTTATTATTTTTTATAAACTCATATACGAATGAGTACAGTCTTTACACATTTCCGACCCTCCCCCTTCCACTCCAACTCCTCGTGTCTGCCAAGCTCCCTCTCACACTCACGACCTTGCCAACATGTTATTATTATTTTTTTAAAGACACATTTTGCAACCAACTTCCCTACACTAAATGTTTATTGAATTCCTTCATTCGGTCGTGTTAGAACATACACTGAAAGTCTTCTGTGGGATGTGAGCTTGGTGTCAAGGGTTGCAGCATTCAGTGTGGGGAAGCGTTGGCTGTCTCAGGAGCTGGCTGTCTCTCGGGAAGTGCAAACAGTCCCACTGTGGTGTGACACACAGTTTCACGACTGCTGTGCAAGGTGAGAGAGAGCATGGGGAAGGAAGGAAGGATGGAAGGGAGGAAGGAAGGAAAAAAGGAAGGAAGGAAGGAAGGGAGGGAGGGAGGGAGGGAGGGAGGGAGGGAGGGAGGAAAGAAGTCTCTTGCTTCCCCTGGGAGCCTTTTTCTACCTTGCATGGTCCCTTTTCTTCATATCAGAAGTTATTCCCCATCAGCCTCCTAGGAGCTCCAGAGATGCAGGGGAAAAAATGGTCGACACAGGCACCCTCAAAAACCTCTCTTTCCATAGCGGAATGTGGTGGCACACACCATTAGTCCCAGCAGGTGGCAGAGGCAGGTAGATCTCTTGTTCGAGGCCAGCCTGGTTTACAGAGTGAGTTCCAGGACAACCAGGGAAACCCTGTCATGAAAAACAAAAACCCAAAACCCAAAACAACCCCACCCAAACAAACAACCAAACAAACAAAAACACCCCAACTCCCCAAACCAAACCAAAAAGACAACAACAACAAACCCCAGAAGAAACCCTCTCTTTCCTAGGCTAGGGTAGTGGCTCAGTAAGGAAACTGTGCTCTGTGTAAACACGAAGGCATGGGCTCAGGGGCTCAGCTTCCGCCTACAAGCCTGGCAGAGTCTCATACATCCTTCTTTACTGTTCGCAAAGGGAGGCAGAGACCAGCATCTCACTGGGGCTCATCGGCCAGTGAATTGATGAGTTCCAGATCCAAGTGAGAGACCCTGGCGCAAAGAATAAGGTGGAGAGTGATTGAGGAAGAAACCTAACATTGAACGTCTCTGGCCTCCACAAACGAGTACACACACACATACACACACACACACACACACACACACACACACCACTGTTGCCATTCTGCTGTCCTGATGGACACCTCTGCTTAAAGCTTCTTGGTGCTCATTGCACCTACGGGTCTTCTGCACAGATGTGCCACAGTGGGGCCCTTGAGGAGGGTCATGTTTTGGTCCCTCTTGCTCTTTGACTTGGCCCCGAATGAGTCTTGATGGAGAAAGGTGAGGAGGGCGAGAAGACGAAGAAATGCTGTGCCGGAGGGAGTGGTCAGGAGCAGCAGCAGTGAGCAGCTGGCCCGCTGGCTGCTGCTCTAGCATGCGACTTTGATGGGGTGAAAGCAGGGTGGCCAGGGTCTTCAGGAGCATTTCCCTATCCCCATGGGAGAGTCGCATGGGGTCCTCTGGGAAGGGCCGAGGAATGCCTTGTAATTAGCTGTGGGGTTCTACACTTTAGCGTAATATAATTTGTTTTTAATCTGTGATTTTTGACCTTAA
The DNA here is from genome assembly GCF_030254825.1 of Meriones unguiculatus. Classification (NCBI taxonomy): domain Eukaryota; kingdom Metazoa; phylum Chordata; class Mammalia; order Rodentia; family Muridae; genus Meriones; species Meriones unguiculatus. The sequence goes on along the minus strand of NC_083356.1, from coordinate 120,373,296 downwards.
ACCTAATGCAGAAAACTTTTCCAGGCTGGGCTTGTCCACCTAGATTGGGAGGAGGTACTCGCTTCAGACTGATGCCGGCTTGTTCTCTCCTTCACATGCTCCAGCCTGTAAACTTTAACCAGTTCTCTGGATGTGTTTGCATCATTAGGATTCAAGGAAGAAAGGGGACATTGACTGCACATTTTCCAGGATGTAGCCTGAGACAGACAGGGGTCCTAGGCTCTCTGAGGAGAGAGAAAAAATTAAGGAGAGTGAGCAGGAAAGCTGGCCCTCTTCCCACCAGGCTTCCTGAAAAGAAGGAGGAGGGGGAGGGAAAAAACATACCTGATTTACCTGGGTTTGCTGTGCAGTGGACACTGGGCTCTGCCTAGTAGCAAAGGGGGGCAAATCAGCCTAGCTGCTCAGCTAGGAGAGCGCCCTGTGTAAGAGAATAAGAAGTAAGAGGGACAGGGAAAGAGGGAGGTAGTAAGAGAGGGAGGGAGACAAAGAGACAGAGCGATTGATTTTGAGGAACTGGTTCCCTGGATCATGGGGCTTGGCAAATCTGCAGTCCTAGGGCTGCTGTTGGGTTTGGGGTGGAGGTAAGAGTTGATATTGCATTCTTGAACATGGAGGCCGGAAGCTCTGACTTTTTTGTTCTGTGGGAAGGCCAAGAGAAAGAGATTTCTCCTTGTTGCTGTTGTTGTTGTTCTTCTTTTTGAGACAGAGTTTCTCAGTGTAGCCTTGGCTGTCCTGGACTCACTCACAGCAATCATCCTGCCTCTGCCTCCCTGAGTGCTAGGATTAAAATCATGTACCACCATGCCCTGCTAACAGATTTGTTCTTAAGACCATCAACTGATTGGGACAAGGCCCACCTACTTTGGAGAGAGTAATTTGCTTTCTTTAAAGTTTATTTATGGGTGGCAAGATGGCTCAGCAGGTAAAAATGCTTGTTGTTGCAAGCCTGGAAGAAACCTAAGTTTGATCCCTGGGACCTATGCAAAAGGAGGAAGGACAGAGTGGCCTTCACAGAGCTGTGTACTGACTTCCACATGTGTTTTGTATCGTGTATGCACTACTCCCAAATAATACACGAACATGAATGCATTTAAAATTTATTTACTATAGCATTAATAAATAACATCAACACACACACACACACGCACGCACACACACAAACCCCTTTACAACAACATCTAGTATTTGACCAAACAAATGATTACCAGATTGGCACCGAAACTCCATCATAGCACTATGTCCCTTCTACCTGTGTGCACTGACTGGCTTCATCCTTAGGCATATATATGCTGGTGTGCCCAGAGGCGTGGCTATGAAGCTCCATGACAGTGGTTCCAACCCACCTGGGGCCACACAGGTGCACCTCAACCAACATTTGGATTCAGGTCTGACACAGTCCAAAGTTTACATTCTTCCTGCCATCCCCACATTTTTTTTTTTTTCTTAAAGGTAGGTGGAGAGTTGGGGATGGGAAGTTGAGGAAAGAGAAAGAAAAACTGTCCCGAGGGATTGAAGGAGAATTGAGAGATGATGGGGGAGAGCTGTGTCCAGGGTCAAGTCATCAGAGAGGGCAGGGCAGCCTTTCTCTGCTAGCCTGCATCTCCATCTTCTTTCTCTAAGAACCCCTCTCTCTCTGTCCGTCTTCTCCCCAAGTCAGAGGGAAACCGTGACAAACTCCCAAACCCTGCCTTTCACCCCCCTGTGTGGGGACATTAGATGCTTTCTAGGCCGGAAGAGTGAGTAAAAAGCGCGAGAACGGCTGGCTCCTGGCGCAGGAGTGCCGCCTACAGGCAGCTGCGCACTGAGCATCCAGCAAGCGTCTCCACCTCTCCCCCTCTCCACCAGTGTGCTCTCATACCCATCAGGAGGGGCAGCCCGGGCTTATGCCATTGACCATAATGGGAATGGGAAGGGAAGGAGATGGAAGGGATGGGCAGAGGGAGGAGACAGAAGTGAGGGCAGCTAGGGTCACAGCTGTGGGGAGAAGCAGCTTCCTTGTGGGGCTCCTCCAGCTGCTCTTCTGCAAGCGATGCCAGCTCAGAGCCCCAGGCCTTCCCCGCCACACCCTCTCGCCATCCTTGACCACCTCTTCGATCTAGCGGTGTATGGTTAAACCAATGTGGCCCTGCATTTCACAGGGAGTTTACCCACAGGTTGCAGTGGGGTAGACAAATGAAGAAAACTGAGAGACAGCGGGTTACAGGGAAGAGGTGAGATGGTTAGAAAGGGTATCGGTGGGTTGTGTGGGCAGCCAGGAGAAAGGAAGGACCCTGGCTTGGAGGAAGGGGTGGGTGGTGGCACCCCTGAAGAGATGGGCCCCCGGGTTCCGACATAGTCTTATCATGCTATACATTTGTTGGGTTTTTATTGATTTGATCCTTTTCTTCTGAAAAAAAAAAAAATTATCCTACTTTATGTAGTGATAGGGAGTTAAGGATGCATATGTAAAGATCCGATTTGCCTCATAAACTCTAAAGAAGTCCACTGATCCCACATTGTAGAACAGCGTAAAAACTGTTCAGGGAATGTTCACTGTGTGGGGAGGGTGGAAGACAGGCCTTTGGGCTTTCAGGCTGAGGGATGGCTTGCCACCCAGCACAGGGCTCAGTCCCGCTGTCAGTTTATCAGCCAAAGTTGCTGAGGGTAGGCTACAGGCAGAAAGAGAGAGGCAGTAGCGCCTGCCAACCACCTCACCGTGTCTGCGCTGACACAAGGTCCTGTTGAGAGCCACACAGCTCCCTCCTCAGGCAGCTACCTCTCCCTTTCCCTACTGGAGCCCGAGCCACACCCTGCCTCTGCAGCCTTGAATTCTGGGCAACTGAGTTCCCCAAGTCTAAGGTTTCCAGAGCAACCTGGACGGGAGAGAGCAAGCCCTGAGATGGGCAGGGACATGTCCACCCAGAGACCTTCCCCCAAGGGGCTGATGCTCTCACTCTCTTTTCTGAATTGCTACATTAAAACCGTGTTTGCACTAAGAGTTCTGGGAATTCGGGAGCCATTCCTGTTCTTCCTGTGCTGCGGGACTTCTGGGGACCTGCAAATCCTCACTCCTGTCTTCACATACTGCACATTTATTCCTTCACACTATCACACAAAGCCAGGCTCGTCTCAGCGTGTAGGGTCAGAGGCGTGTCACAGGCGTGTCACAGGCGGCTTTCCTGCCTTGGCCCTTCTTTCCGCTGTCTTACGAAACTTTGAACAACCAGCAAGGGGCTGGCCTGCAGATAGCATTGTGTCTAATGGAGTCCGAGCATGGCTCACCTGCTCAAGTAGGTTTCTATTCGGCCACAGGGACCTTGTGTCCAGCTCCCCAGTGACACCTGTCTGCACCTCCAGGAACATCCTGCCCAGGACACACAGGCCTGCAGATCACCAAACTCAAGCCCAAAGAACCCGTGTACTTTCAGGCCTGCTTACTTGGGCTGAATAGTACCACTTGAATGAACTATGGGTGTGTAGTTTTCACTAATATGTTAGTGATTAGGACTAGAAGTAAGCAATAGAACATGTTATAAACAAGAAATAATAATAAGCCGTAAGTAGCAAAAATCATCATTATTATAATAATAAGCAGTAAGTAGGTTTATAAACCTCACTATTTCAGACAGCAGCACCTAACGTGTGTGTGTGTGTGTGTGTGTGTGTTTGTGCATGTGTGTGTGTGTGTGTGCAAAGTCTTGTTTTCCCTGAATATTTTATAGGTGAAGAGAATCTACGGTAAGTAAATGCCTAAATCCTAGAAACATGTATGATTTTAAACTAATATGGAAAAATTTCCAATCATACCAACTCCCAGAGACTGCTGACAGAATTCCATGTTTCAAAATGGGTAATGGTGGTTCGTGCTGTCGTTAAAGTCTGCATCTCTACCAGACACATACCCACTGTTATCTTTGATACAAACCACTTGGCTGGATATGAGTATGCGCAGTAAGAAAAACTGAGGTTAATGGGTCCTATCTTAATGATTCGATGCATGTAAAGCACTTGGTATAAAGCTTTGGACGAGCAGGGGCCTTGCGCTTTCTGGTTACCATTAAAAAAGTTGGCTACCTAGAATGGAGAGGCGTGTGCGGCCATGCCTGCAATGCTAGCATTGGCCACAAGAGGGCAGTGTTAGAACATGAAAAGCAGGAAATGCAGCCCAGTGTTGGAAACTGCAGGAGTTTAATTTTGTTCAGCCATTTCCCTGGAGAATCTGGGCTGCCCTTGGCCTTGGTCATCATTTCATCCCACCCCCTCACCTATCATTGTGCCATTATCTGCCAAATCTCACTCTGGCTTTAGAAAAAAGAGCTCTTACTGTTTTTTTTTCTCTAAGGTCAAATAGTGAACTTTTTGTCATCCCTGCCTTTGCCTTTATAACTCGGATGCATTGCATTTTTGTTTATCAAATTCGAAGCACATCTCTCTTTCTTTCCCTCCCTCCCTCCCTCCCTCCCTCCCTCCCTCCCTCCCTCCCTCCCTCCCTCCCTCCCTCCCTCCCTCCCTCCTTTCCTCTCTCCGTCCCTCCTTTTCTCACTCCCCTCTCTCCTCCTTCCCTCTCTCCCTGTTTTCCTCTCTCCCTGACCCTTTCATTCGGTCACTCCCTCCTTTCGCATGTTTTCAGTGACACCACTTTTGGGAGACGTTTCTTGGGCACACTTCTAAACACTTTAATGAAGCCCGGAAAGTGTGAAAGGTGCCAAGCTGGCAGTGGCCGGTCCCCTGCTGCCTGCGCTCCAGCTGTGGCTCGGCTACTCGTTGGGAAGAGATCGCTTAATTGACTTAGCACTCCACCCGACTCGCCTTAATTTAGTTGTGTTGCTGTGTATCCTGGTGACACAGCGCTGGCCAGATCGGCCCTGTACACTGGCGAGAAATGCCCACACCAGCCCGTTCTCTGCAAGCCCTCCTCAGCAGGATGGCCCTCAGCTGCCCGCAAGCTGACTCCAGGGCCATGCTCTGGAAGGAACCAGCCTCACTGTTGCTGCTTGCCAGAAAACACATTTGTCTTAGAAGTACCTCGCCTTCCCGTTTGGCAGTAAATCCTTTTGACACACGTACAGCTGGATGCCTCGTCAGACTCTGAGATTGGGTTCCACTCAATTTTATTACTTAAAAGCGCTTAGAGGACTCAATAAATTCCAGGAGCAAATTCAAGCTCACAAACTAAAGGCAAGCGCTTTGAAAGGCATTGGCAAGTGCCTCCTACAGGCGGAAAACAGGACACTGTGAGAACATTGGCTTCTGAGTCCATCAATACACTTAAAGATAACTGAACACAAATGAGATTATTAATTCTGTACTCACTAATGCAGAATATAAATGACCTCTGAGTAACCAACAGATCTGATTTTATATATATATATATATTTTTTCCAGGTCTCATTATATAGCCCCGGCTGGCCTGGAACTTTATATAGAGGACCAGACTGGCCTCAAAGCCTCCGAGATACACATGCCTCTGCCTCCCAAGTGATGGGGTGAGAAGCACGAGCCACCACGCCTGGCCTGAGATCTGATAACTCTTCTAAATTATAGAAAAATTATACAAAAAAAGAATCTTGGCATGTTCATTACAGACAGTGCTCATGCCTACGGTACCTTAGTCAGTACCTTAATCAGATCGTTACTCTGATGTCCCCCAGAACGTCTGTGCAAGCTGGGATTCTAAACGGCCCGCCAATCCCACATTTTCTGGCTTGGACCAAGGTCCTGACTGCTTGTGACCCGCAACTCAGCTTTGTCAGCACCAGCTCTATTTTCATAGTGAACACAGGAAGCAAACGTGAAATGGCGCTCATGAGAACGCCTGCTTTAAGGATGTGAGTATTCCGTAATGCAGACGCACAAAGCAGATAAATTAAGGGGTGATTAGTCGCAGCACAAAAGGATTCTTTGATTTACAGCAGGATTGTCAGGAGGGTTTCTTTGAATACAAGCTCCCCCAGAGAGCTCAAGTGTTTGGCAGATCATTCAAACCACTTGACATCCAGACTGGGGGACAGAGAAACTTGGAATTTAAGTGTTGAAAGCCATCATTAGATGAAGCTTAATACAACACGACTGTAGAGATTCTCTGTTGTTTAAATAATAGCAAAAATATAATTTGCTTTTTAGAAGCGTAGAAAACCTATGCGTGTGAGGCAATGTGACTGAGTTAGGGATCATAATTTCCTTTTATATTGTTTATTTCTGTTTACTTCTGAAGCGGGGGCTCAGCCAGTAATGGTGATTTTAGCCAAGCCTCACTAGGGGAGTTCGAGGCCTGAAGCCCACGTCCTGGAGAGGGAGAACCAGCTCCCACAAGTGGTCACGCCGACCCCGAACTTCATGCTAGAATATCTGTGCCGTGCGACGGTGTCCCCAATAAAGAAAGTGTTCTGCTACTAATCTTATTAAAGAGACAGTGAGCATTTCACTGAGGAGTTAGGGAACGCTTTGCCCCAAGCTTGGAGGAAGCACGGTGTAGGTCCATGGAGGTTCAGGCCTCTTCCATATTGGCTCTGACTGACTCTGTGTCTCCGTGTGGACCTCCTTTGCCTGGTGTTTGCTGGCTGTCACCACAGGCTTGTTGGCAGCCTTTGGTTTAGGACCAGCATCTAAGATGGCTGCAGGTTTGTGTGGCGATGGCCCAGGCAGGTTTAACGACTGGTACACATAGACTGTTTACACTCGGGGAGGGAAAATGCCTGCAGGGCTTTTTCTTAGTTAGTGATTGATGTGGTAGGGCTCACGCCAATGTGAGCGGGATCGTCCCTAGGTTTGTGGTCCTGGGATCTGTAAGAAAGCAGGCTGAGCAAGCCATGAGGAGCAAGCCAGTAAGCAGCACCCCTCCATGGCCCCTGCATCAGCTCCTGCCTCCAGCTTCCTGTCCTGTTTGAGTTCCTGCCCTGATTCTGCTTTTGATGATGAACAGGCAGGTGGGAGTATGAGTGAAATAAGCCCTTTTCTCCCCAAGTTGCTTTGGGTTATAGCGTTTCATCAAAGAGTTAATAACCCTAGCTAAGACAGGGAGTCAGGAAGCAGGCCCAGTGGGGAGCCAGACCTCCACACAGGCTGACTCTCCCCACAGAATGACTCCCCGGGAGCCCTTGGGCTACAGGTGGATTGTCAAATGTTGCATCAGCATGCTTCTACAAGGATCCATAGAGACACGCATTCCGTAGCTGAGTGAAGAGACTGACTAGTTTCTTGTCTCATTTCTCCGTATAACTGGGCTGTTTTGGACAAGATGCTGAAGAACTACGAGTCTGAGTTTGTGTAGCTTATAAAGCAGTGATAAGAATGATGATAGTGAAGGATCTCTTTAATAGCATTCCTAACTCAAAATCCTAACTGTTTCACATCCTGGAACTTTTCGAGTGCTAGGAATGGAACATTCTGCATCTGATTCCGAATGACAGGCAGTCCAGGGAACAGAGTGGCGGCTCTGCTCTCCAGCGCCCATGTGACAAACCTGGGCTTGGCCACAGCATCTATAACCCCCCTGTGACAGGAGCTGGAGGAGGTGGAGATCGGTGGATCCCTGGAGCTCTCCAGCCAGCCAGCCTAGCCAACTGCTGAGTGCTGAACTCAGTCAGAGGCCCTGTGTCGAAAGACCCTGTCTCTGGCCTCTACACGTGCGCCCGTGCACCCGCGCACCCGCATGCATGTGCACACATGTACACACAAAGCGCAGCTCAGTGTGTGCACAGATTTGTTTGGAATATTGCATGAAGTTACTTTCAGACCGTTCATGAGGAAATATGACACAGAAGTGGTCCCCTCCACCCAAGGTATCTCCTGATTATATGTGTGTGTGTGTGTGTGTGTGTGTATAATATAATACAATTATTCCAAAATCTTAAAATGTGGGCAATCTGAGAGCATTCTGACCCAAGCATTTCACATAACTTCTATTGTCGATAGGAACGCATTGTTCAAATAACATGATGTCAATTTCGATGGACAAAAGAGACATCACAGTAGAGACCGTGTTCGGTCACGGCACAACATTCCACTCATGTGTATGGAGATCTCCAGTCCCAGGAGACCCTACCGCCTCTCTGGCCTCCCAGGGCCCGGCACACTTGTGGTGCACAGATATATATCGAGACAAAACACCCATATGCAGAGAATGAAGTCATTAAATAAAAATTCTTTTTAAAGTGTACTGATCAGTAGGTCTCCTCTGTGGGAAGCCGGGCTCTCTCCAGAGAAGGGCAAGGGAGCCATGGCTTGTCCCACTGTCCTCTCTTTGTGGAATTATGTACCTTAAAGCCGCCTGCCCAGCATTCTCTTTTTGGGTGGGTTCATGATGCTCCAGGTCGCCCTGCTGGGCGTTGGTCTGAGGCGTGTACATTGATGTTAGCTACTGGCCCTCAGGAGCTGGTCACTGCCCAAACACAGCCATCCTTGTTGTTAAGCCTGACTAAGACATTACACCTGATTGGTTGATTAAAAGGCCTATACCTAGGCAGGGCAGAATGGGGTAGGTGTGGCTAAGGTTCCTGGGCTTGGGGTTCAAGAGAATCCTGGGAGACAGACAGACAGGAAAAGACGAGGAAGGAGGACGATGGGTTAGTGTGGAGAAGAAACCACGTGGGCTGGGAGGAAGGACTCCAAGGATGACGTGGGTGGAGAAAACAGCAAGATGAAAAATATAAGCAAATATTTATATAGGATTATGGATGGAAGTTAGCTCAGACAAAGATGGATAAGGCAGATGGCGTTGGATGGAGGCTGGGGGATGTTTGGTGAGACTATTGAGACAGCGTAGGTGAACTATCTGCCCCGCCTGAGGTAAATAAGGCAATTATAAAATATAACAGGTGTCTTATTACTTGTGATAGTGGGTTAAATAATACTGCTGTGATAATCATAGGGTAAATAATAAATAATATACAGCCAAACACCAATTTTATTCCCTACAACATAGCACCTTGCATGTGTGTACGGATCTGGGTAGATCTGTGTGCCGTGGCTTGGGAACGGGGCGGGGGGTAACGTGGCAGGGCCCCAACAGGGCTGCGTAAACCCACCTTCATCTCATGAACTCCTTTACACTTCTGAATCTTTACTTCTTATTTGAAAGATCCTCAAAACTAATGAGAACAGGGCGTTTATCTGCTGTTGTTCCATATTCCCCAGGCAGTTCTGACCACTTTCTTCATCCTCCTTTGGCATTGAAAACCTTTCTTTTCCCCTCAGATGACCTTAGCGAGCAGCCAAGCAGGCAAGCAGAAACTATAGACACTCTTCTCTGCTGTCCCTGTGCGATAAGCATGGCGGCGTGGGCATCCCTGGAGCCTCTGTGTAGGCTTTAAAGAAATCTCCCGTTGCTTGTAGAAACAGGTGTGTTCAGCAGCAGGCAGAGGTATCTACACGGGTTCAGGGTTCAAATTCTGACCTGTGGGGGATGTCTGAGATAATAGTACGGATACAGGAAAACTGCCCCTTCTACAATCACCCACATTTGTCTTGTCTTTCAACCTGTGCGCTTAGCAACCTATTAATTCTGATGCTTGTGATTTTATCTGATAATTTATCTGATAATTTCTTCCCAAGCCCACAGGAAGCCCAAATTCCTGAGTCAACAAGGCAAGGCACCCATAGACTACATTGAAAGCACAGCCTTTAGAAAGGACACGTGGTTTCCGATCCCTTCAGTGCCCCCGTGCTCAATTATCTCAGGGCCTAGCTGGCATATCCACTCCTATTCCTAAGGAAATTTGTCCTAAAAAGGTATTCCGAACCTGGTGAGATTGAAGTTTGAAGCTGCAGGCAGTGCAGGGGGGGCCTCCTAGCCTGGATTTCAAAGTGAGCACACGCATGCTGGTTTGGCTGAGGTGCCGGATCGAACCCAGGTCCTTGCGTGCCAGGCACGAGATGTACAGCTGGCTGGGCATTGTCCTTGGCAGCCCCTCGTCTTAAAGTTTGACTGGCTCAAGCACGGAGGAGAGGAGCGGGGAGGACTGACCACACAGTCACCTGTGGATCCTCTGAACGGACCTGGGTGCCTGAGCGATGGATTGTAGTTAGGTAGGCACTGTCACTGTGGTCGTCATTGTCCGGTGCAGAATGCCAAGCAGCGCAGGTAGCAATACCGCCCCATCCGAGTAAGCTGAAAGCAAGCGTTCCATCCGTGTCTTTATTACAAAAGCCGTTCAGCACCAAGAAGAGAGGCCGCGTTGAGTTGCACAGCAGAAGTTTGTGTGCCTCGTGGTGACAAAGCTGCATGTGTCACCAAGGGAGAGGAAGACAGCTGGTTAGTCTGTAGGCAGCACAACCCTCTGGCTGCGGTTCTCATGAGCCGTCCCTCTCAAATCTAAAAAAGCCTCAACACTAGCCAGGCGGTGGCGACACGCACCCTTAATCAAAGCACTCAGGAGGCAGTGAGGCCAGCCTGGTCTACAGAAGGAGTTCTGGGACAGCCAGGGCTACACAGAGAAACCCTGTCTCAAAAACAAACAACAAATAACTCTCAACCCTGGAAAGTATATATTAGGCAAGAGAATTCATTCCGAAGCTGAACTGATAAAAGAATTACAGCAGTCTAGTGAGGGCCTCCAGGGAGCCCTCCTCTAGGGAACCCACGGGAGCCTGAGATTTGTTGCAATCCATCCCACACTTCTGCTAGAATTGGACCGTTACTCACCAGCTTCCCCAGTACCGAGAGCTTCAGCTCTGGGTGGGTTCTTTGGATGGATATGTTTTCGGATGTCCCTCTGGAGAATTTATCAGTGGCTGTTCTTAAGTTCTCCCCCCCCCCAATCTTTTTCTTCTTCTTCCCTTCCTTTTCTGAAATATTATTGCTTTTTATTTTCCTGAACATCATTTTAGAGGGTAATGTCTTTGCAGAAGCAATTTGCCACGGTTCGGGGGGCTGGACTCTCGCGCTCATTTGTCTTAGCAGTGGACTGCAGACTCACCAACTGGGTCTTCCTAACGCTTGCCTTGCCGGCAACTGGGTACTGGATCCGTGAAAGGAAGCGTGTGGCCCCTACCTCGGGGCATGGCCCTTGTTTACAGTGCCTGCAGCGTGACTCACAGTGCCCAGATGACTTCGGTGGCCGTTTGCTTTGTTGGAAAGTAGTTAGGGTTAAATATAAACGCCCTCACCAGTGTTGCATATCAAGTGGAATTAGTTTTTACTATCTTTAGGACTTTCTTGATCATGGACTCAGGACATTTTATAGAGGGCTTTACGGCGCTGGCTCTGGCACTGTTTTTCCTCTGTTCTGGCTGCAGGAGGCAGCATGATACCTTAGCATTTCTAATCAGAAAGACTCAGAATCTGGCTCTCCCGTTTTTTAATGCCTGAACTGAGGAACTCAGCATTTGGGCCTTCAGTTTCCCACATACAGTAGCAGGCCTGTTCCAATTTCTTGAATATTGTAATCATTCCTTCTCACTAACAAGATCTAGTCCGTTTTCAGTAAGCTTTCTTTCTTTTCTTAAAGCCAACTAACACTTTTAGAATAAGATAAGATTATTGTTGTAGGCGTGCTGTAGTGCTCCAGTAGATCCTGAAGAGAATTCTTCTGTGGAGGGCTAGGAGTGTGGGAGGAAAGAGCTATTATGTATTCATCTCTGGTAAGAAACCTGCACACATATATCAAAAAAGCACAAAAAACATGTAAAGAATAAAAGCTACCCATTAAAAAAAAAAAGATTATTGTTGTTAGCAGTATTCAGAGTACCCACAAACTGGAAACATCCCAGTGGTCCTGGTATGAGGATGGATGGGAAAATGGTAGCGTGGCCACAGAATACAAAATTCCTCACCGGCAAGAGGAAAACCGTCTACGGGTCTGCGTGAGAACATGGCCCGCTAAGAGCGATTACATTGGTCAGAAGCAGCCAGACACACATTAGAGCCTACTGCCTCTTTCTATACAGCCCCCTAAAGACAAACCATCTTTCTGAGGATGGAAATCAGGGCAGCGTTCTCTGCTGATGGGAGGGTCTTGACTGCATAGGTAATACAGAAAACCTTTAGGGGTGAAAGAAAGGTCGTAAGTCTTGATCGGGTATCATTTATACCAGTGTATATATTGGCTGAAACATGTCAACCCAAACAATGAAATTGAGAATTTACTTTACACAAATTATACCTCAGTTTAAAGAAAAGGCAAGTCTCTCCTCCATTGCATCTTTAATTTTCTAATGATTTTTTTTTGGGGGGGGTGTCTCTCAGGATGCAGTGACCATCTGTACCCTGGGAATTGGGACAGCCTTTGGAGAGTCTATTCTGGACAATACACCTCGCCATGCAACCATCGTTACCAGGGAGAGCAGTGAGCTCCTCCGCATTGAACAGGAAGACTTCAAGGCACTATGGGAGGTGAGCCCCAAGGCTTCCTGTCAATTAATGCAGTTTCCAGAGAGAGAGAGAGAGAGCACTGTCGCGTGGATAATGGCGCAACAGTCAAGCCTTAATGTGTGCTGTTGTGAGCTGGTGGACGGAATTTAATTTTCAAAACTTGTTTTTGAAATGAGTGAGTGAAAAAGCCATTTTGACACAAGACATCCATTTTTTTTGTTGCTAATTTAGTGCTTGCTCGATTTTCTGTGGCTTGACATACCTTATAATTATTTCTTGAATGACCATAGAGTGTTTTATGAATTTTCTCTGTCCTATTCCACAGATGTATTCTTAACCAGGGAACAAAATACTTTGACATTTTCTTTTGCATTTTAAAAATCATTATTGACACATTCCCTGAGAAAGTGGAATGAATGGGGTTAACATCTGGCTCATTTGAATGCTTTTAAAAATGATGTGCTCTGTAATAAGGTATGGAAAATGGGGGGCCATAGAGATGTCTGGTCACTTGCCAACTTCAAAATGCATAGGTGGCCCAGCAGTGGAGGCATGCTGCCGGTCTTGCTGGCTTTTGCTTTTCCCGACGCTTCCCAGCATCCCTTGGGGCCCAGCGCTCATTTACAGGAAGTGTGAAGAATACATCATCTTCTATGCAGTCATGGCAGATAGAGCACTCACAAAGGCCTGGCCGAGCCTGGTGTCTTTTATGCTGTCATCCCTTTTCAGCTCCTTTAGCTTTGGATTTTAACCCGTGGCGGCTCCTTGTCTTTGTCCCTGGCTCAGTACGTCCAGGAGTTAACCCATCCAGCCGGCAGGCTTCACCACTCGTTCCAGCGCGGCTAAGATTTCAAACTTGATCTAAAAAGAATTTTGTGTAATCAAATAGTTTCCCCCCGGAGCCAAACAAATGACTGGTACATTGCGGAAAGCTTGCCTGCAGGTGGATGAGCGATGATGGTGCACCTTAAAAGTCATGCGAAGCTTTGGAAGGCCTTGCTGGTGAGGCCTGTTACTTTTATTCTTGGCGGCCGTGAATAAATTGTGAGGTTGCTTGTTTGAAACGTTTCTCTTAGAAAATATTAAAGAGCTCCAACTGCTCTGTAAAGTTCAGAGACAAAGCTCTTTTTTTTTTTTTTTTTTTTAAGGAAAGAAAAGTGAAACTCAGTTTATGAGAGGTGTGTTGGCAAAGATAGGTTGTCAATCAGAAGAAGCCAGGCTTGAGGCACATAAGCCTTCGGCGGGGGAGGGGAGTTGTCTTTCATTTTAAAAGATAAACTGAAAAGTCTTATACATAACGGGAATTTGGGAAACTGACTTAAGTAAGAAAGGAAGTCATTCCTGAAGGTAGCATGTGCCACAGTAGCCACTCTGTCTGCGACCAGTCATTTATCAGCCTGATAGGGGAGCTTTGGGGAAACACAGAAAAACATATTTCAGTTAGGAGCCTGCCGTGCTCTAAAGGAAGGTCTTGAGAAGCTGCTGCCGATGAACACTAGAGCAATCTATAAGACTGTTTTTCAGACTAAATAATAATAATGCAATGAGCGTTTGCTATGGATACGTAGCCCGGAAGTGAATTCGCAGCTGCAGTCGCTTCATCTTGCTTTTCTTCTGAGCCTCTTCAATGTTAGTTAACAAGACATCATGACATTTCATCCCAAGTATTCAGTCTCAAGGAAATTAGTGTCCTGCTACAACCCATAATATTATTATGTGCATTTGGAGTGAATAGTAGTACCCTAATGTCAAATACTAACCAGTCTGTATTTCACATTTCCCAATTGTTCTAAAAATATGTTTTATAGGTGTGATTTTCTTTGTTTTCAAACTAGGCCTAGGTGAAAATGAAAACAAAACATTATTATATTTGATTGTCTATATTTGATTGCTCTGCTTAGCTTTCTCTGTGTCTCTTTATGTCTCTTCTCTGCTCTTTTCTCTCTTTTTTCTCTTTATTTTCATCTCCCCTTGTTGTTGGCTTCTTTGAGAGACCTGTCCAATCATTGAACATTTTATTTGATTGCCTGGTAGTAGGAATGGGTTGCTGGTGAATACAGCAGGAGGCTCACGAGGGCTGTCTGCTTTTGGTGATGCTTCTGCCTTTCGGATCACTTAGGGACGATTTTTTTTTTTTTTTGCGGGGGGGAATAGGGTTTCTCTGTGCAGCCTGATTATCCTGGACAGGCTGGCCTCAAACTCACAGGGATCTGCCTGCCTCTGCCTCCCTGAGTGCTGGGATCAAAGGTGTGCTCCACCACGCCCTGATCTAGGGACCAATTCTTAAATGAGAGGACTGATCCCGAGAGCTGTCCCGGCTGTCCCAGCTGTCCCAAACCTCTCCCACCTTTCCGGCTCTGTGGAACACCCCTCATCTGTAACCTGAGAGCCTGCCTTCTGATCTCTCTAGTCAGTGGCTCAGCCGTGATGGGGACTACATCCAGAGAGCCCTTCAGAGCTGAAAGGAGGGGATGTTTCTGATCCTGACTTCTCTTGCAGGTCAGCAGCTGGAGGCTTGTACCAGGAGGGCACAGTCAGGTGCTGCTTTCCGGTTGCCTGCTTGTGTAACGCAGGGAGCGAGTGAGGTGTTCCTTCAGTGTTTAAACCATTTGGAGTGAAAATTCACTCAGCCTCTCGTGTGGCAGCCTGTTAATCAAGGCTTTATTAAAGAGCATCCATGTGCATACACAGCGACTATAATCCTGGGAAACTGTACAAGTCTAAAGGAGCTTCTCAGGAGAGCCTGAATGGTGCTCACTTTAAGGCTTATTTATTCAACAAATGCTAAGTAGCTCCCTCGTGTCAGGCATCAGGGAGCAAGCCCGGCAGAGCCCTGTTTCCAGGGCGGCGGGGCCGCTGCTTAGAGGAGATAGCAAGAAAGGCAACAATGCGGTTTCAGACCGTGCTGCGCCGCTGTCAGTGGATTTCGCTTCTATTCTCCGAATGTTGAGATATACCATGAGGAGCACTAACTGCAAGCAAAATATTCGATAATCAAATACTTTCTCCTTGATTATGCCAGGTAATATGGTTTATAAGTCAGCCATCCATGTGCTGCTAAGTGCCTCTGTTAGTAAACCTAAAGTCCAGCCTCGCTCTGAAACCCGGGTTGGACCTGTAAGAAAGCATGTTTGAAGGGAGCATCTAGCCTCCGAACACAAGAACGTCGCTGACCTATGACCCTCAGAGAGGCCTCCAACCAGGTTCAGAGCTCGGAGCTGAGGGGAGGTCAGAACCTCGGTCTGGCTCTAAATTTGCACGTTCATGTCTCTCATCTGGACATTTGCGTTGGAGCAATGACATAGGGCCGGTCCATTCTATGGCAAGAAGCCTTATATTTAGCTTGGGGTCCTTATATTAGCTGCTCGCTCCACTCAGAGGGGGTAGGAGGAGCTGAAATTGTGGTTCTTAGTCATTAGCAGAGGGCACAGCCTACGAATGTGTGGTCAGCTGCATGAACACTTTGATATTTCATTCCCAGGACCCGAGTAGCTGGAGAAAGTGCAGAAATCTGGGGGAAATCCCTCTCCGTGTGTGTGTGTGTGTGGGGGATCGGAAGGTGGGCTCCCGGGGCTTACACAGGTCCTCACGAATAGTGCTCACAGTGGGTTTTGCAATCCTGTTTAATTCCATTGCAAGGACTCCTGCCTTTTCATGGTCTCTATGTTCTTAGTCAAAATAGGCAGCTCTGGGGTATTTAAAAATTATCATGATGAGACCTGAAACGTTTCCCAACATCTAACTATGGCGCAGCATGAAGCTTCTTGTTTCTCTGTCTTCTATCTTCCTAAGGAAAACGGATTTCTTCTCCTTTCTTCTGATGTTTTAGTTTCTGATTTATGGCTTGATTTGCAGGTGCTGGGATGGTCCATTGGAAAGTCACTCGTGATTTTTTTAGCTGAAGTGAATTGTGGCACATTTCCTCTTCTCGTGCCTCTTTGACACATCACCCAGGCTCTAAAACATCTGAGTTTCTGGAAGGGAAAGACAGACAAGGAGAGGTGAGGGACTGGAGTGATGGGAGACAGTGACATTTCTGAATTTCATCCAGGAGAAAATGAACTTGAAAGTCTTGGGCAACCAGTTTTAGTTCTTGAGACCACCATCACTCACAATTTAAACTTCTTGACAGCGGTGGCGTTCTTTGGCTCAGTGAGGGAAGCCAAATGGCGAAGCAGTTAAGCGGAGACCTGGGAATTTAAACCAGTTATTAATAGTTGATTCAAGATTATAGGTATTTATGATGGATGGTGGTTCTTGGGATAAATATAAAACTGATTTATCATCCAGTTCTGGGAATCTCCTAGTGCTTACAGCCTGAGAGCTTCGGCTGACCTGGAACACTGGCTCTCAGCCTCCCTAAGGCTGCCACCCTTCAATACGGCTTCTCATGTTGTGGTGACCCCCCAACCATAAATTTATTTTGTTGCTGCTTCAGAACCGTAATTTCGCTAGTTGTGACTCATAATGTAAAAATATGACATGCGGGAGATCCGATATGCGACACCTGTGAAAAGGCTGCTTGTCCCTGTCCCCCAAAGGGGTCACGATCCGTCGTCAGTCAGTAGAGACCATTGATTTAGATGAACTGTGGTGGCGGTGATGGGGGGTTCTATGAGTTTCCTTTTCTATATTTTACACTGTGTGCACGTGAAAATGCTTTTGGGGTTATTTTGAGAGCTTTGCAAAGTAATGAGTCCAGTGCGTTCAAAGAAGTGGATTGGAGAGGCCATGTTGGTCAAATTCGGAAGAGACCTTATTGGGACATCCTAGAGCAAACAGTCTACTACCTGGCACCAGCCTTTCAATTGCATAAATGTCATTCTGGATTTTTCCCCCTTTACTCTGAGTCCTATTTGAGCATGTTCAAATAATAAATATTTATGAAGAAAATTTTGAAAATTTGAAGATGGTAATGAAATTATAGCATTTAAAACAGAGTATTTTAAAGTTATAAACTGAGCCTTTTTAGTGAACGTGGCAACTTAGCCGCGATTGTTATCTGTACAGTTGTTAGTATTCTACCGTGATTTTATCACTCCTGGGAGGTGGTGAATGGCAAGGCTTAGCCTCCAAATATTCCTGTGGCTTCAGGAATAGCCACAGCACCGTTTCATGTCTCATGAGATATACAATTCAAATGGCTAAAGAAATGAGTAGATCTGGGTGTGTTGGTGCCCATCTTTTCCCCTGGCTTTTGGGAGGCAGAGGCAGGTGGATCTCTGAGTTCGAGGACAGCCTGGTCTACAGAGTGAGCCCCAAACCAGCCGGGGCTACACAGAGAGACCCTGTCTTTAAAAACAAACAAAAATTAAATAAATAAATAGAAGAACTTGTTTCTGTCTTAGGACAGCAATCTGTAAACAGGGCTATTTTTCAGAGCCATGAAGGCTATTGAAGAAAGGCGTTTGTGTATCACTATTCCCCAATTTTTAGGGTGGTATTTTGTCTAGAAGACTCTACCAGATATGTTGGCAATTATGAAAAGCTTTTTAGCTGCATTTCTTCACTGCCTCCTTTACACATACGGGGGACAAAGCAGCTTTCCATTAACAGTCTTTCCAGCCACCGTGAGGACAAGAATTGTCGACATGACAGCGGCTTGATGTTGGTCGGCCGGCATGTGTTAAAAGCTACACTGTAACTGTGCCTTCAGCAGGCATCTGCGCCTGCCAGAGTTGGCTCGATGCTCCTATCTGTCTGCGGCTGTCAGGAACGTGAAAGCCAGGTACTAAAAACACAGTCTCTGAGAGCCCAAGTGTCAGGAGTCCCCGCGTGGGTGCCGTGGCTCCCTTTCAGCATGCTCACGACAGGTTGCTCTGCTTTTGAATTAGTGATTAGTTCGGAGACCAGCATTTCAGATGGTCATCAGTGGCCCTAAAGGACATTGTCCCAGGTGGCACTGGAACTTGGAACCAGAGGACCCTGCTTCTCCTGAGGCAGGGGACTGTGCTGACTCTTGGCGGCTTTGGATTTTCTACTGTAGGGTTACTTCCCAGGCCAGAAATTTGCATCAAAGGCCCAAGAAAAATACATCCAAAAATAAACATGAAAGCCAAGACTGCATGCCAGGAACTCCAGCCACACACATCCTGTTGGCTGGCTCCCCTGTCTCTCTCCTCACAGCTCTGATTCTTTTAAACCAAACGGAAGCCTGCTCCAATGACTTGGACCTGAGGCCGGCACAAAGGTCTCCTCCTCAGCCCTCGAGTGTCTCCATGGTGTGAGAGAAGTTATTCAGATCCAGAAAGGAAAGGAGTGAAGCTGGTAGGTCCTAACTAAAGTTAAAAAAAAAAAAAAAAAAAAGGAAATCTTTCACTACCTGTGAATGGCCAAGCTTTCCTGGAGAGCCTTCGGCACTGCTTCCTCCCTGTGGACTCAGAGGCTATCTGAGGGATTTGAGTAGGGACCTGTCGCTGATGAAGGTCCGCTCTGCTGTTCGGATCAAGGCTGGCTGCTTGCTGGATGCCTGAGGACTTCCAGCGACGGACGCATGCGCCACGAGGTCAGAAGGGTCTCTGATTCTTTAGTGAAGGGTGGGAGATTGGGGAAGCGTTGTGTGTCACAGCTTCTGTTTGGCTTGAGGAACTATGCTCCGGAATGTTTCTGGCTTCTCAGATTATGTTCTGCCAGACCTAACCACACGCCACAGCAGTTTGTTTGTGGCATCTGTATTGGGCATCTTTGTTTGTGGCATCTGTATTGGGGGACGGGGTGAGTGGCGGTTCATCTGTTTTTCAGATGGCAGCATGATTTTTAATACATTTCTTGAGGATATAGTTCACAAGTATGCAGAATTATATTAAGTGCATCAAGAATTACAGATATAATGTATAAATATGTGTTTATCCTGTAACATATTTGAATGGCATCACATTGAAAACAAACCTGGGGAAGGGGACTGATTGAGGCTTGCTGGTATTTCACTCTCTGGACGCCTGGTAGGTTTTCTGCCGGTGGCTCTCGGATTATTAAAAAGCCTTTTGGTGTTTGTGGGAATCCTGTTACATTATTGATGACCTGGAAGTCCTTCCAGCTCTCCACGCTGCGGCCCCAGCGTTTGACAGAAGTTTCTCGGGGGGTCTGGACGGATCGAGGCTCGGCTGGCAGGTGTCGGGCATACCCAGATGCCGCTCGGCAGGCCAATCAGCAGGGTGCTGTAACCAGCCAGCGTCACCCTTCCTGGCCCAGGCTCCTGCAGATGTTCGTTTTTGTCAGTGAGCAGCTCTGCGTGGGACCCTTGGGGTTATGTTAACCATTTTTAAACGCTCCTTGACCATGATCTCTCTCCGGGTTGTTGACACCCATCCTAGCCTGTCTCCTGAGGACCTCCCAGTGGCCCTAAACAGTCACTCAGTCACCCCCTCAGGACAGGGTACCCTTCTAAATAGCTACTCAACCCCCTTCTATGAAGGGACCATAACACTTGCAGAAAACATACTTGGTTCTCATCATGGGGAGCTACAGAATCCACTCCAGCTCTCTCTGTGGCTTATAGTGCTGTAAAGACAGACAGATAGAGCTATAGATAGACAGACAGACAAGCACGAACATCAAAACAAAATGAACCGAGAAAGACAAGCCAAAAAGTACTCGGAGAAAGCATGCTGGAGGTCACAGAGGCGCTCAGGGAGACGGATTTCCGCCCAGCGTCTCATTTCACACACAGAAGTCTCGGCTTGTGGATTCTGTGTGGCTCAGTAGGCAGTTTCTCAGCCTCCCTTAAGCACTGGGCCAGTGAAAGCAAATGACAGTGCTGGAGGAGGCTAGTCCCCTGGGAGAGGGCAGGTTCCTTCCTCTGATGTGTCTCTGCGCTTTGAGTTCTCCTCCTCTGTGGTCCGCTGGGCCTCTCCGTGGACCTCATGGCTTGGGTCATGTGCTGTGTCTCCAAACAGTAGCTTTTGTTTTTCTGTTTGGATTCAGTCATCATCTGGAGAACTCTACTCTGAGGCTTAATGGTCCCTCAGGCAAAAGCCATTCTGGCTGGGAAAATGTTAAGAGCTTGAGACTTCCAGAAGGAACCCGTGGTGAGGGACAGAGGATTTGTTAAGCTCATTATGTGTAGAAAACCCTTGGTCACGCGATGATCTTGCTTCCCCGGGGTCCAGATTCCACAGCAGGCTTGGGGCACCTGGGCTGAGGACGTCTGACATCCAGGAAGACTGCAGGAAATGGGTTCACTGTGCTGGCCTCTGAGTTCCGGAAATCTTGCCCAGCTTGACCTCCCTGACCTCAGGGTTTACAGCAGTCTAGCCCAAACCAGTAAATGTCAGATGGACCTTCCAAGGCCGTTCATGTGGTCTGGCCTGAAATGCTGATCTATGCTTGACTTCACCCAGCACCGCTGGGCGAGTTTCACTGTGCATCACTGTGAAAGAGAAATCTCTCTGCTTCCAGTCGGGGACACCTACGGGAGGAGGTCAATATTGTTACTTAATGTGTGTTACCTGGTAAAAGCACTGGTGTTCCCTCCCTTTTGGTTTGCAGATGAGAGAAGGCAGAACCACAAATGATACGGATGGAGGGTTTAAAATATAAGGTAATGGGACATAGTTTGTCAGAATATATTATTTGGAAGGGAAGAAGAACTCTTGGCATCTTTCTGGTTCTACATTAGAATCATCAGGGGGAGCTTAAAAATAATATTCCCCTGCCTGTGCCTGCCCTACTACACTAAAGAGATCTGAAACTCTGGAAAAGGTGGGCCCAGCCCCGTGGCCTTTTAAAGTGCCCTCAGTGGGTCTCCAGGCAGCCTTTGCATGGAGGCATTTGCTCGTCCGTCACGCCTCTCATTTCAGAGTGCGCATGGCTGGTGTCCTCACCCAGGGCTTGGGCCCTGCAAATGTTCTCTTGCTCACAGTTAGATTTCCTAGTGTCACTCTTCCTTCTCTCACAGACATTCTACTTTCAAATCAGGCTTCTGCCACACTTAAATGGTGGTAGTGGTCAGCACTTGAGTGAGAGCGTGGGGGCCATTCATGAGTTCCAGGGTGCCTATGACCTCACATCCTCCTGGCTGCTGTCAGCGCAACGGTGCTGATGCTGTTTCGCATCAGCTCCTGGGGAAGTCCACAGTGCCCCAGCGAGAGGGGAAGGCAGGCAGGCAGGCAAGCCGTGTGTAGATATTATAGAGTCTGGGATTTATGCGTTTTCTGAGAATACTGGGAGCCTTCGACTGTCCCCGGTCTGTGGTTTGAGAATTACTTCTTTAGGAAACATTTCTAGAGAAACAACACTAATTTGAAAAGTGTATAAACGTCTAATTCTTGATAAGTCTGATTGTATTTGTTTTCCTTGTCCTCTTCTCCTGAGCTATATTCTGGCCCTATTGCATTTTTTTTCCCAGTGACTTCCATTCTGTCACCAAAACCATCTGAGTGTGGCTATTACATCTCACCTTGGCAAGCATGACCATAGTACATATGCATGTATGTAAGCCTATGTGTGCATGTGTAACGTGTGAGTGTGTGTGAGTGCATTTATGTGTGTGAGAGTGTAAGGATTACTATTGGAAAAAAATCTTTCTTTGGCTGTTAGAAGGGCCAGGCTTTCTTGTTCATCTCTTTGCTGGCTATATTGCCTCTTTTTCTTCATACCATTCATACTCACAGTTACATTTGTGTGACAATTCATATGGATGCTTCATTTGATTGGGACATTTATATTTGTTAATAATTAATGTACATGTTATTTGCAAATAAGTTTGACCTTCAATCATCATATTTTATGGAAATTCATTTAAAAACCCATTAAGTTCACTGTAAACACTGCTCCTCTGTGGTTTTTAAAACTTTGTCTTGAAAGCCACTGTCTTCCTTCCATTCCTAGAAGGTTTGAGAAGTCACGTGGCGTCGTGTAGTTAGTAGACGTGTATGAACTGAATGAAGTTTTGAAACCTTCCACTGTCTCAGAACTCTCAAATGCTCTAAGTCTCCCCCGCCCCCGAGTTTCACAGAGTATTTTAAAGAAGGCAGAGCTCCTTTAGGCAGAGGTCCCAGGGAGTAGGGTACCATCAGAGATGGCTGTTTAAGAGTTAATAAAGCTACTGGGATGAAGGCCTGGGTGGGGTGAGGGTGGGAAGGAACCAATCAGTCCAGTTTTCCAGAGGTCTCAAGGTTTCAGCTACATCCTTAGTAATCCAAGGACCAGACATTCTCAGGAATCCAAAACAAAATCCAACTTGTCATCAAGTGGAGGTGAAAAGCAGCCGGTCCCCACCTGAAGCAGACAGAAGAATGGACACCCCGGAGTAAAACAGCTCCAGAGGCTGCTGAGGACTTCTACTTTGCCTCTTCATCTGGGGTCCACTTGCTATAGGCGGAAGACACCTCAGAGGGTATCTTTTAGTCTTGCTATGGCCACCACAGGGTTGCTAGATTTAGGGGTCACAGCCTAAAAGTTAAAAGAGTTCAGAGTTAAAAGAGCCAAGTCAATAGAAGAGAAGCAGAAAAAGGAGATTTCATCAACGGGGCCACACTGGAAAGAGAGACAGAAGTTCCATTGGCACTCCCGCCTCCCCACCTCCCCTCTCCCCATCCCAACTCCCCACCCTCACCGCACCTGCTTCCCCGAAACTGCCTACCCAAGTGCATATTTATGCTGTAAACTTTACATTTAAATTTAAAAAATTTTAAATCTGTATATTGTTTTAAGATAAAAAGAAAACATTTCTCTGTCTCCTTTGCTGCTGCCACTCCTATCCCAGCTCCTTCCCTGCCCCATTCTTTTCTCTCCTCCCCGCCCCATCCTCTTCCTCTTTTTGGTATACCAGGACTTCTGGCAGGCTGGACAGGTGCTGATCCACAGACCCACACTCTCAGCTCTCCAGTTGTTTCTTATAACCTCTATCTGGACCCTCTTTCAGGATGTACACCAACATTTTCTTAAGATTTCTCTTCTGGGCTTTCATAAGATGGATGGTCCCATCCGCTCCACTCTTGTAGAGCCTGGGTTTCTATAGGGTGTCAGTGACTAGCAGCTAGTGGAAGGCTGGATGGAGGTCTGGGTTCTGACTCACCCCTGTGTCATACTCCCCCTCCCAAACATTTTATTGGTAGAAGGTGTCACATATGTAATGGCTAGCATTCTTAATAAGATAGTGATTAGCAAATGATAAGCGATACATTAAAATCCTTTGGCAAAGCCCTGATGATCTTGGCTACCAATCAGTACCCAGGGGTTTCAATAGTCCGTGCCTTGCTTTTTAATACATTTGAAAAGAAAATTTTAGCATAAATGGAAATTCACCTTCTTAAACTCTTTCGTTTGTTGCTTTAGACTTTCTTCTCCTTCATCTGAGTTCCTTCACCAGAATTTATCTGAAACATCAGACTCATCTTTATCTCTTCAACTTTTTATTTAAACATTCAGAAAAAAAAGAATGAAAGAAAGAGAGAGAGAAAGAAAGAAAACAGTCCACCCTGCATACAGTCAGTCCTGTGTTCCTCTGGTACTACATCTGTGGATTCAACCAACCTTAGTAATACCATCCAGGGGTCCAGACATGACTTGGTTTAGGGATCTGGATGATGTTCTCTGCCAGTTAAAGAATTAAAAAGCAGGAAAAATCTGAAGCCCAACAGGTAGCAGCAGAGAAAGCAGTTCAGTCAGGATCCGTAGTTGAAAGAAGGCACCTGTTGGGGGTAATGAGACAGACAGAGAAAAAGACCCTCTGCAAAGCAGAGGGGAGACCCCGAAAACCAACTATTTATCCTCTTCTTGAGGGTTTGTTTAGTTTGTTTTCATTTTAAGGCTCTGAAGTGTTCCCCTCTTCTACTTTAGGGTTGGCCACTTTGAAGACAGATAGGATGACTGGTCCACAACTGTTACGTGACATGTCCTGGTCTGGCCTTGAACTTGTTGAGCCAGCCCATCAGCAGAAGGCCTGCTGGTTAGAGGCAAAAGCTGCCAGGCTTTTGTTTTAAGTCGGAAGGTTGAGAGGTTGGCCACCTTATTATCTGGCCATGGTCCCTACCGAGGAGTCTGTCTAATTCCAGGCCTCTCAGTAGGTTGAAATATTTGGATAAAATGTGCCTGAACATGCGTAGACTTTCCTGTTATTGTTTTGTGAACAGTACAGTGTAGTGGCTGGTTGGGAGTAATTTACACTGTGTCAGCTATTAGTGGTAATATAGACTTGATTTAAAGCTCAGCATGGGGGAGCAAGCCTGTAATCCAAGAATTTAGGAGGTGGATTTAGTAATTTAGTAATCTGTAGTTTAAAGTTAGCATGGGCTATAAGCAAGACTCTATCTAAAAAAATAAAACACACACACAAACAAATAAAAGTATTTCAGAGGCTGTGCATAGGATTTTGCAAACTTTATGTTCTATGGGAGAGACTTGAGCCTCTGTGAATTTTCGTGTTTGGGAGGGGTCTTAGCATTAACCCTGCACACGCAGCAAGGGAAGACTGCTTTTGGGCACTTGGAAGCTTGTCGCAGATGACTGATGGCTTGCCGTTTAGATTTCAGGTTGCCTTTCCCCTGCTTCTCGTCCTAACTAGTCCCTTTGTAACTGGGCCTATTCCTCAGAAATAGGCCTTCGTGAGGACTAAGAAGTTTTGTTGTGGTTTCCATTAAAATGTTTGTTTTTTTTTTAAAGAGTTATTGTGTGTGTGTATTTGCGTATATGTGTGTTTGTGTGTGTGAGTATGTGTGTGTTTGCTTCCATGTGTGTATCACACAAGGTCGGAAGAGGGTACCAGATGGCCTAGAGCTGGGGTTGTGAGTCACTCACTATGTAGGTGCTAGGAACCCAGGGCAAGATCAGCCAGCGCTCTTAACTCCTGAGGCATGCCTCCAGTCCCCGACAGGCGGGTTTTGAAATCCTCTCCTCTCTCGTGACCCATCCCACGGTATTTTAGAGGTCACAGCATGCACCACTGCGCCGGGCTAGTGCTGGGCTTCTTATAGGAGTCCTGGGATCTGAACTTTATGTTTATGTAGCAAGGACTTTACCGCTGAGTTACCTTCCCAGACCAAGAATTTTTGTGGTTCTATTAAAATCTTGTTAGGATCAATCAGTGCGTGCCTCTGATACAAAATTTTAAAAGGACAACAAGGCTTGCAAGAAAGTCAGTGGTTTTCATGGCCCCCACTGCATCACCATTTCCCTCACTAGAACAGCCCTCTTCCAGGCTTCTGCCAGTCTTTAACTGACCATTGGGCAGGACCTCCAAAATGTCCATGACTCTTCTCAACTCCTTAGAACGAAAACAACTTAACCTAAAAAAAAAAAAAGTAAAATTTGGTAACATTTTGAGATAATAATTTTCACATAAATCAACCGTAACATACTTGCAAGGATGTAAATTATTCACTCTTTTTTTGTTTACTGTTTCACTAAAACCTGCTCGTCCTATCAGCATTAAATCTGAGAATGTTATTCCAAAATGTTGACTATGTTACAAACTGAAAAATTGAACCAAGGATGTAAGAGACGTTGCTGAATAATCAGTATTAACTTGTGGCTTTCAGGAACTGGTGTTCAGAATATTAAAAGAGTAAATATGAAAGGGCCTTCAGTGTTTATAGAGACATCGGTCACTGGGGCTGTGGGCTAGCACTGGCATCATGCTAGGAGTGGGCCATGAGAGATCCTCTTTGCATTAATTTTCTGTGAGATTATGCCTGTAAATAACTTGTCCAGACTGTCTATATTTCCAGGGCTGATGTCTACGTACCCGTCAAAGGCAGGCAGTCCTTCTGTTGTGGATGACCTTGCAGCCATGGCCCTTTGGAGAATAAATATTTATGGTGACAGTGGGGCTGTCATGAGTTGAGTTCATAAAATTGAATCAGGGTTTTGACGTCTGGCATGGTCTTCTCGCTTAATCTCATTGTGCTCACTATGGTTCCCATGCTGTAAATCAGGTGGAATAAATGCCCAGAGAATGGAAAAGGAGCAGGAATGATAGTGGGAAGGATAGATAGCCTTTGTTTATTAGAATGATTCTTCATTGGGTGCCTTCTTTTTTTTTTTTCAGGCTACAATTCCCTAGATCTTGCTGTTCTGTCTTTATTTTTAAGAAGCAAATCTAAAACAGATTTGAATTAAGGGGTAAGAAAAAGCTTATTAAGGAAAGGAGTAAGACAGGTGGGTGCAAAAAGAATACTGTTGTTTTTTTAATATACAAACGTAGGATGTAGTCACACAATATTCAAATTATATGGACAGGGCCAGATGCATAATATATGGTATATCTTACACAAAATAAATATATGGGGGTTCTTTGTTCTCCCTGGAGTGAAGAAAAATGTGATTAATGGTACTAAAATAAGCTTTTTCCTTTACTCTGCATTCTGTACCTCAACCCATCATTTTGTTCTTATCTGCTATTTCATATTATCCTAAGCGAAGAAAAGTAAAAAAAAACAAATATTAGCATAAATTTACCATCTCTCATTCTGTGATGCAATGCCAGTTTAAAATGCAAATGGAAGAGCATTCCACTTGCTTGCAGAACCCCTGAAATTACCATTTATATTTCTTAGCTTGTATCTGCATGTGTATTTTGTCCTTATCAGGAGAGTGGGACCCGTACATCAGATGGATCCGAGCTGTTTGTATTTCTGTCTCAAGGTGTGTGTATTCTGCTCACACTTTATCCAGCTTCCTGATGAGTGAGGAAGGCCTGGAAGAAGGAGGAAGTCTCAGCTGCTCATCTTCCCCTTGTCTTTGTATCACTATCTTAAGTGTAAATGGTTGCTAACAGATAATGTGGTAGAGCTCTCTTGCCAACATTATCACCAGTTCAAAGCTAGGCCACGTTAGAGTAGAAAACGGAGCCCGTGAGGACTGGGAGAGCCTGGATTCGATCATCAAAGCGGCCATATGCTTACCTCGTCCTTGCTTTGAGCCATGCTTCAAGAGTCCACCAGCATTCTGGTGTTGTGAGACACTGTGAACTCCGCGCGGAAGGGATGATGTTAATGAAGGGCACACATTTGTGTGCATTTCCTTGTTCACTTCTCCGTGGTGTCACTGAACTTCACTTACTTATGTGAGCTCAAGAAGAGTGTTATGAAGGATGTCAGGATGGAGACGGGGCAGCAGCAGTCCAGGTGCCTGTGGTTCTTCTGTGCAGGCATCCGTGCAATCACACCAGGGTCTATACCCTCAGTCAGCCCAGGGTGCAGACATGCTTAAGATGAAACGTAGATTTCTGCCTTTTCCTTCCTTATTTATGTTCCCAGTTCCTCTCTCTCGAGAGGAAAGTACTGGGATCGCCCTCACAGAAACACTTGGAAGACAAATACAGATGTAGAGATACGAACACACAGAGATACATAGTGGTGGATTAAACAGGGCCACGAGTTCCTTGCAGCTTTTCCAAGTGAGAAGAAGCAGTCTGTTCTCCAACTCTTGAATCCAGACTGTTCCTGGGACATGGTTTAACAAACAAACAAACAACAACAACAAAAAACAATGTGGGAGTGACTTTGCCTTCCTTCTGGGCCTCTGGGAATGCTGTCTTCCTTGTGTGTGTGTGTGTGTGTGTGTGTGTGTGTGTGTGTGTCTTTACACCTGGACAAAGGAAATATGCATCATACCGCAGCCACAACAGTGTGGACCCTTGTGAAGCCAATACGTTGAGCCCTAACCAATGATCCAGCTTAATGCAGCCACTGAAGGGAGGCGTCATCAATAGACAGACTAGTTGTGAGGCACACCGAATCATTGTTATAAGGCACTGCATTTGGGGGTGACTGCTCTGATCACTAGTACCTACATTAAAAAGCATTGAACTGCTGTTCTCATAAGTGGGATTACCTTATTCATGGAGTCCGTGTCTCGATTTTACTTTTCCTGCAGTGCTTACCAGGACAAACCCTTTTTGTCAGTCCGTGTAGATTAGCCCTATTTTGGTACTTGTCCACTGACTAGTCTACTATAGTTTGTTTAACCTGCTTCCCTGTTGATAGTTCCGTTGGGGTTTGTTCTTAGAGCCACTGTTCCAAAGGAAATTCTCCAACATGTTTCTCAGTGTACGTTTGCTGAGTAAGTTCGTGCTTGTGGATTCTATTATAAAAGAATTAAAACTTGATATGTATTTTATAATGCATGAACTATTTTCTACAAAGTCTTTGCCAGTTTACACTCCTAACAGAAATTTGTGTGTTAACTTGTTTTGTCAGTTCTTCAACATTAGTTATTGAAAACTGTGATAAATGTTAAAAAAAAAAAAAAACTCTAGAAAACTATGGTAGGAAAAAGGGTTTTTTTTTTTAATTGCTATATTGTTTTGTATTTCCTGAGTCTCTAATCTTAGCTAAGTAATAAAATTTAACTCCTAAATGGTTTCTATCTGTGAATGACAGACTTAAATTCTTTGTTAGGTAGTCTAGTGGATTATAGCTACGGTTTATGAACTCATGGGAGCTCTTTGAAATTCTACAAAACAGGACCTCTTTGCAATATGCATTAAAATATCTCTCCCAAAATTTCATTGATGTGTGTGTGTGTGTGTGTGACTGGCAGGAGCTTGCTTCATAATGTCCCTCAAAACATTTCATTCATTAATGTCTCCTTCTAATCTCTGTCTTGTGAACTATGTCCCTACCAAACGGCACATTGCAAAACTTTTAAAAAGTCATTTTGTTGTCCACTACTTCTCCTGGAAAGTCATCTATCCATTTAACGTTATTTTTATCCTTTTGCTATTGAGGGGTTGCTACTTCAGGAAGCTGATCCCAAATTAGCCGGTAGCTGGATCCTAATTTGTTGGCTACGAAATGCAGTTCCCAGCAATAATTCAGCCTTATCTATTTGGGAGAAGCCAAAGAACGGGGGAAAAAAAACACTTTGAAATTATATCATGTGCTATTTTTCTTGGCTAGATTAATGGTTTAACAGTGTAGGAATGGTCTCTCATTCTCTGCTGATTGGGAAGGCTCTCGTGGACTGTCTTACAGGGTTGAAATGAAAGCGCTCCAGACTTAGAGACCAGAGCATTCATGTCTGGGTCTGACCATTGCTGGGACCCCCATGCATCATCTAGAAATTTAGGCTATGGCCATATGTGGAAAATAGTGGAGGCAACCTCAAAAAACCCTCAGAGTTGGTACAGCAGGAGGAGGAGCTATCAAGTATAAGGTAAAGGATGAGAACACCTCTCAGTTAAAAGCTTGGTTCGGAGTCTCTTTGTGACCGTGGTGGTGCAGGTGCTGGTGAACAGCAGAACAGGCCTGGTGAGCCCTCCCAGGAAGATTCTGGAAGGGCTGCATATTGTTATTGCTATTTTTAAAAGGCTGTGTCTATTTTTATTTTACGTGTATAAATGCTTTGCCTACACCTACATATGATGCGTGTGCTTCGTTGTGTGTGGCCGGTGTCCTCAAGGGTCAGAGAATGCTGTCGAATCCCCTGGAACTTGAGTTATAGATGGTTGGGAGGCATGCTTTGGGTGCCAAATCTGCATCCCCTGAAAGAGCAACAGGTGCGCTTAACTGCTGGACCATCCATCGCTCTATCGCCTCAAAAGATTGATTTTTTTTAAACAGGAAGTAGTCTTCCTGCAAACATTAAAACACTTGTGGTAGACGTATTTAGAAATTACTTTCTGTTCTGTTTCTCATGTTATCCCTAGGTAAAACGCTGAATTCTGTTCTCCCAGCACAGACTACCGGTGACACATTTATAAATCTGTGCTGGGTCTGTGCATCAGCCACTGGGTGTGCCCTCTGTGCCCACTGACTCCTCCGAGCCATGCAGGGGCTTTGCCTCAAGGGAAATGGCAGCAGCCTGGCACAAACTTCTACACTTTTCCTCTTTTCTCTCTCTGCATTGTCTTTCTCTCTCTCTGCTGCCTGCTTCCTCCCCAGTGCTCCTCCCCCTCCTCTGGAGAGCTGCAAGGCTCGCCTTTCTATCACCTCTGCTGTCTGAGCAAAGTAAATAAGCGCTAAGGAAATGAGTTGTGTCTGGTCAGTGACATCTTCCAGCTGTGCTGCGCAAGGCAAATGCCACTCTTAGTGTCTCGGGGATGCATTTGCAGCTCTCAGTGATGCTTGTATGGAGCAGATATGTGTACGTGGTTGCTGGGGGAGTGGGTGGGCTGGTGCAGGGCTGTGAATCTTTTTGAGACACTATTTCTAGCCTGTCCACTGCTCCCCACACATGTCCTAGAGTATGTGAGTTTTCTCCTGAATAGAGAGGTCGGTTTCTAAGAAAAAGCCATCACATGGCCTTGCTGGTAGATGGGTTTGGGCCACACTGAGACCTGGCTGCTTCCTGACTCTGTGATTGTAGGCCCAAGGCACGAAGCTGTGTTTCTTCAACTTAAAATATGAAAATAAAACGCAGCTTGTCTGGTGGTGAAGTGTCTTGATTATCTAGCACATAGACCCTCAGTAAGTGGAAGAACTCTGTGAGTGATAACAGTGTTGTTTACATGTAAGTTGAAAGTATTACTGTTTTGGAGATAGGGTCTTTTGTTGCTTATGCTGACCTTTAGCTTGGTGATGTAGTGAGGTTGGCCTTGAACTCACAATCTTACTGCCTCCCCACTTCCCAAGTGCTGACATTACAGGCTTCTGCCACTATGCCTGCCCATAAGCTGATATTAATTTGAATGTTTTTCAAATATAAGTCATGAGAACTCATGCTCAATATTTGTGATAAGAATATCTCATATCTTCATTGATACATAAAAGGCATGATTATAAACTGCCAAAACACACCATTAAAAAAGAAAACCTCTTAATCATTCCTACTTCCATTTCAGAAGTCAGATTCCCAGTGGCAGTGTCAGAGTGAGGTCGTGAGAGAACAGATTAGTTAATATTTCATTTCTCAAAGGATCCTGACTGAAATGTCAGAATGAGCTAATTGCAAGACAGTGTTATAGTATATAAATGCAGGTTTATTGGAAGCAGCTCTCTGCCTCCATTCAGGGAGAGGGGGAGAAAGAGAGAAAAGTGTCCCATAAGGAGAGAAAGAAGAGAGAGGAAGAAGAGGAAGAGAGATGGAAAGAGAGAGGAGAACGGGAGGAGAAAGAAGGAGGAACCAAAATGTCTGGATTATATAGTGAAGGGATGCTCCCTGCCTGGGCTGGAAAGCTCAGGGTAGAGGGCAGGGTATGACAGCCATGCCCTCTGCTGCAGGTGGGGCCAAGGGATGCTGGGAGAACCTGGGAGGCCTGATCCATGTTGGTCTGGTCTGAAACCCAACAGTTTCCAGGTAGAGTGTGAGTCTGAGGCTACAAAGAAGAGGAGATTGAGCAGGACTTTCCAAATTCCTGACCACCCCCGTCACCCCAACCACCAATCTGAACAACCTCCCAGATCTGGAAAGTGTAGCTGAGGTGATGGCTTCACCATTTAGATTGCAAATATATTTTCACTCCTTAAAGGATGTCACATCTTGATACAGAGTCAGACTTCTTTTTGAAAACAAAACAAAACAAACAAACAAACACTCCAATTTATTAAAAAATAAAAACAAAAATGGCGGTCTTGGCAATGGAGATCTTCACAGTCGCTTCCTTTTGGGTGCCAAAACTCTTCTCATGCCTGCCAACACTGCTGTGTACAAGGCACACCCACAGTGCCTGCACCCGTCTGTGCCGCCGAGCCTCGCTTCCAGAGGAAGTGCCTAGACAAGCTGGGGCTGCGGCCAGGTTAGGTCTGCCTTTGAGACCACCAGGTGTTGGCTGGCGGGTCAGCGCAGGATTCTTGGCTGTGACACAGGACGCCTTCCTTTCTTATGACGAGACTGTATGTGCTCTGCTTGGGTGTTCCCTGTCAGATGGGAATAATAACATCACCGCTTGGGTAAGAAGAGTATTGTCCCGGGGCGTGGCATCCTTTGGACTTCCTTCTTCAAATGGAGCACTTCCTGCTTTCCAGCTGAGTGATGAGTCATGGCAAAGGACTTGAGGATGTGACACAGGGGACAAGTCAGCCTGTAATTATTTGGATGGCACCAGCGATAAGTTTGCTTTTGGCACATGCCCATCCAGGTAAAACTAGAATATACAAGCAGGCCTAGAAGTAGCTCACGGCCGGCATCTCGTACCTTCGTCACCTCCTGCTTTTAAGAGCTCAGAGACCTGTCACCGTAGGCATGTTTATCAGGGCTCTCTTTGCAGAGGTGAATATCCTGTGCGGATTTCTGTTCCTTGTGAGTTTTGGAGATTAGAAAGCTCTCTGAGAGTTTATTCCGACTGAGAGATTGATGAGTATTCTGTCTGTGCTGAGAGACACCTGTGAATGATGTAATGGCACATGGAGGTATGTGGCCAACAGCACAGTCACTGCAGAAAATTGCCCTGGGTGTGTAAGGAAGGTGACTCGTATTGAGTGTTAGGTCATGTCTTTATAGAACATTAGCATTTGTACGTACCAAGTGCCGTTTTGGGGTGTGTGTGTGTGCGCGTATGTGCTCACAGTTTTGTTGACTCCTAAGGATGACCTTGTGAAGTAATAGTATATATAAAAATAGCTATACGCAGCATGCTTGCTGAAGGCCATCATTCTACTGAGTAGGCATCTTATCTGCCCTGTCTCATTTAATCCTCCTAGACAGCACAGGTTATGAACTTATTTAATAAATAAGAAAATGAAGACATGGGACTGGAGAGATGACTTAGTGGTTAAGAGGATCCAGGCTCAGTTCCTGTCACCCTCGGGCAACTCACAACTGTCTGTTAACTCCAGTTCCTGGGACTCTGATGCTATCCTCTGACCTCTACTGGCATCAGAGATGCAGTAGAGGCAAAACACACATGAACACAAAATAAAAATAAACAAATCTTAAAAAAAAAAAAAAAAAACAGAAGAAAGATAAGAAAGCTGCTGACTGAAGAAGGTGCCCTGTTCCAAGTAGCCAGAGAGGTGAAGATCCAGGCTTTCCGTGAGCCCTGTCTACTTTTGGACTCGCCATCATAAGATTTTTCTCCCTTGGTGTAGGGTCAAGTGATGTCACCAGTCTCAGGATGAGAAAGAACATCTTCCCCAAAGCGTCTCACAGCTAGACCTGAGCTGTAAGCCTGTAGTGCTGAGACAGGACGATCACAGGTTCAAGGCCTGCCTGGGCAGCTTAGTGAGATGCTGTCTGAAAATAAGAAATGAAGGGGGCCGGGAGGTTGTGCTGCGGCAGAAAGCTTGCCTGGCACACACAGGACCCTGGGTTCAGT
The DNA here is from genome assembly GCF_030254825.1 of Meriones unguiculatus. Lineage (NCBI taxonomy): Eukaryota > Metazoa > Chordata > Mammalia > Rodentia > Muridae > Meriones > Meriones unguiculatus. The sequence continues at coordinate 120,339,871 of NC_083356.1, read as the reverse complement.
CCCTGGCAGGCCCACAAAGTGTTTCCCTAAACTGAACAGGTGGTACATGCCTATAATTCAAGCAGGTAGGAGGCTGAGGCAGGAGGCTTGAGAGCATGAGGGCTCTACAGAGGCTTGAGGGCTATACAGAGAGTTCAAGGCTAATCTGTTTTAAGCAAAATTCTGTCTCAGCAAAACAAAGCAAAAGCTGTCTTCCCTTTCGGCCTTTGAACACTTCCAAGATCAAGGTCATCATATCAAGAAAATGAAGGTGTCTAAAATGCCCCAGAAGACAGGGATGAAGGATACCTCAGCATCTCCCTTTCCTGTTTATCTGCACATTTTCATTCTGAACTGAGTGGCTTAAACAAATTGATGTATGGTGATATAATATGATCTGGCTCTCAGCTATGCAGTTTATAACCAGAGGGAAAGAAGAATCCAGAGGACCTCATACTGGTATAAAGTTAATGTCGTAAATAAACTGAGCGGTGTTTGAGATGAAATAGAGCTCAGTGACAGACTTCTTACCTGGAGTATGTGAGCCTCTAGTTTAATTCCTGTCAAAACAAAAATAAATAAGAAAATAAATAAACACATAGATAAAAACAAACAACAGCATTCTAAGCATGTTAGTACTGATGAGGCCAGTGTTTAATTTTTCTTTTTACCTTACACACACACACACACACACACACACAAACACACACACACAAACACACACACGCACACATAGTGTGTTTGTGTGTGTGTGTGTGTGTGTGTGTGTGTGTGTGTGTAATTATAGCATCTGTTGATCTGGAGGTGATTCCAGAAGACTTTCTATGTATTTAAAACACAATTTTAGGTATTGTATTTCACAGACACTTTCTCTTCCATAGGCATTTAGTTCACAGACATGCAAATTTATCTGAAGAATGGCTGCATATGAACGGCACACAAACCAGAGGAGAAGAGGGGAGAAAGGAGGGAAGAAAAGGAGGAAAGATTGAATGAAGATTGAGGAGACTCAAGATTCATTCATTCCTTTCTCTTCCTTCTCCCCTTCCTTTTTTAAAGAAACACCGATTTGTTTTTCAAGCATGGAGGATAAAAAAAGAGTATCTTCCACCCTCTCCTGGTCTTCATGCAATCAGAGGACAGGCTCCTGCTAGGTCCCCACGCCTCCTCATATCCCAGGATGAGCAGCCGTGGTTTCTTGGTTGCTAGCTCCGAGTTGGGCCTTGGCAGAATTTTGAAGGAAGGTTCGCCTGGGATTCTGATGAAAGAAGTTGAACCTCCCTCAGAAAAACATGCATATATATATATATGTGTGTGTGTGTGTGTGTGTGTGTGTGTGTGTGTGCATGTGCATGTAATCCGGGGCTGATGCCAATAGCTAATGACCATGACTCAGCCTCATCATCTCTGTCATTGCATTTGCTAGTTTTGTTCTTTTGTTTGTTTTGTTTTTTCAGACAGGGCTTCTCTGTGTAGCCCTGGCTATCATGCTCTGTAGACCAGGCTGGCCTCGAACTCACAGAGATCCACCTGCTTTGGCCTCCCAAGGGCTGGGATCAAAGGCAGGCATCACCACCCCTGGCTATGAGCTTCATTTTTTAAAGTCCTTATATAGAGGGCGTTTGACAAGAAACAGCTCTGTTTACAGCTGTGGCCTGCCATGTTCTAATTACTCTGGAATGATTACATTATTGTAGTTTGGTTATTACCATTTCTAAAATACTTAGAATTTAATTATTAATGAGGGAACAATTCTCACAGCAGACATCCAATCTACGTGTTAGCTGAATGCACACGCATGCTCACACACACGCACGCACACACACAGACAGACACACACACACACATGAACGTGGGTTTTGTGTAGTGTGAAGGTAATTTAGTGACTTAAAGTTTGACTTTCCTGAAACTACATTAACCTCCACTAATACATTATACTTATTGTCCCTTATTTTTCTATCATTTTTACAGAGTGTCTGTCATGTTGTATATCATTTATTAAATACCTACTGTGTACCCCTACTATACTCAAACAAGTATATATATATATATATATACTTACATTATACATTATATAATACATAAAAACAACATATACTATATTAAATATATGCCATGTATAAAAATATGTTTATTCATATTGATAGCAACATATTATATATTAATTTACAAATATATTATATATAAAATATATTATATCATATGAAATATAGAATTATATATAAAAATAATCTGCTGTTTTATCTTACATTTATGTTATATATTAATATATATTGGTGTGTACGTGTGTGTAGGGGGATATTCTGGGAAATGATGGTAAAGAGTTCCCAGAGAAACACCAGCATGGACTGTTTTCTCAAGAAAATGGTAGAGCGTTGCGACTGCAGCAAAGTGCTGTAGATGGTGGCTCTGTGTTGGGTACTGCTCAAGCCTGAAGGCAGCAGAGAGAGAAATCCCTCCCAGGTAGGCTGAGTTTCGTGGAGGGGGCGATGCGCACACTGAAAGGTGGGCTGGAATTTAGAAGGCTGAAAAGGACCAGAAGAAGGACTTCCTTGTTTTCGCTTCCAGTTACCCACTGTTACGTAACTCACCATCCCAAACACAGCGATTCGGCGACAGCATTCCTTTGTTGCTCGGGAACCTGAGATTTGAATAGGGTTGTGCAGTGTGAGGGGGTCCACTTTTCTCGGTTCTACCTGCTGTCCTCAGGGACAGCTCAGACAAGGAAGTAATCAACCAAGGGCCGGATTCTGGCCTGTCTGATAATGGCCAAAGCTGCTGACCAGAGAGTAGCCTTTCCAGGAGACTGCATGGCTGCTTCCCAGCACGGAGGCTGCTCGACGAGCTACGATCTCGAGAGAACTGGGCAGAAGCTGTTTACACTTTCTGACCTGCCTTGGAAGTCACTCTCGGCCACTTCTGCCATAGTCCAAATTCCAAGGGAGAAGGCTACATCTTCTAAAAGGATGCATTGTGGGAGGAGCCAGCCTGCCTCATAGACCTGCAGGGACCTGGAGTGAGGTTGCAGAGGTGGCCAAGTTAATGTGTTCAAGTGTAAGCCTGGGTGGAGCAGTCAGTGGAAAGGAGACCGTAAAAAGGGCAGGGGTTCAGTAAACAGTGCTCACTGACCAGAAGGACCTAGCTGCAGCAGACAGACTTTGTGGGGATGTCAGAGGCGTGTCACGAGCCGGGTATTTCTTACAGCAGTCTAGATATGGAGAGGAAGAAAATGGACAGAGAGAGGCATTGCTAGGGAATATAGGACACCGAGAAGACGGCAGCGGTGACGCTGTCTTGAGCTGCACAGACGTGTAGGCCTTATTCTTAAAGGGACTGGTAGACGCGTCCCAGTAGGACCTGCCAGGGGCAAGGTAAGATGCTTGAATGACTAGTGTTTCCTGAGCAACCACGGTGAGCCCTGTGCAGCAGGGGCATGCATGACGGAAGCGCATCTATGAAATTGAGACATTTTCCTGAAGGAAATTGTTCATACGGTTGCTTTGTTTATCTTCAGGGCACTCCTCTGTACATTATCACAGAGTTTATGAATAAAATTTAATATGTAATATTGTTATTACATGATATATGATTACAATTTAGTATATATCATCTATTAAATATTATTTAATATATATTATATTTAAAATATATATTTAAATATATTATATATATTAAATATTATATACATGCGTAATAGAGAGCTCTTTTGTCTGCCAAACCTGACCTGGAAAGATTTTTGAGCAGATTTGGAGCTATTTATGGTTTTTATCCTACTAGTACGAATATTCATTACTTTACCACAGATATTTTATGCATTTAATTTTGACAACCTGGGTCAAATCCCCATAGTACAGGTGAGAACACTGACATTCAGAAAATTAAATAATTTATCCAATGGATGGCTCAAGTAAAGTAAAGGCCTTTGTGTGTGTGTGTGTGAGCAGAATCCAGTCTTAAAGCCTGAATGTGAGAAACACTTGCAGAAGAAGCCAATCTTTCTTTGCCACAGGGTCTGGGTTTCTCTCTGTGTGTGTGTCTATATGTTTGTGCATATGTACATGCATATACACAGAGCAGAGGACACGTGTTTTGTGTGGTTGAGGGAGTGAAGGGGACAGGGTCTCCACTGGCCTGGAGCTTTCCAGTCCTCTCCTTTCGGGTCTGGTGTTACAACACATGCCACCCGGCTTTTTTTTCTTGTGGGTTCCGGGGCTGGAACTCAAATCCCCATGCTTGCCAGGCCAGTACTTCCCCAGCTGAGCTATTTCCCCAGCCGTGTGATGGCTTAGTCTCATCTCTGGTAACTGCTGGTGTTTGGGGCATTAAGCTGTAACGTTTTTACAGCAGTACAATGCAGTATCTGTGCTATCTGCCTTATGTATACTTACTTTGAGTTTGGATGCATTTGATGGATACATACTCCAAATTAGGCCTAGCGCTGCAGGCTGACTAAGAACATGATACCAAGGTAAGTCTATGTGCCCCATCAGCACCAAGACCAGGGAGGCTTGGAGCAATACAAGCTCCCAAGGGCAGGGTGGCCTCCACCTGGATGTCTTATCTCAGTGTCCTTAGCTGGACCCGCAAGATCTCAGGGCAGGGCCCAAGGCCAATCTTTGAGATCTCAGATGGTTTTCAGGTACCGATTGGGAGGATGGGCCCTGGTCACGAAGCATGCAGGAGACACAGACACACAGGCCTTTTCTGTAAAGACAACGTAACAATTTTGGGGGGAAGATACAACACACCTTTGCTCCTTCACTTTCTCACATGCATAGTCAATGAGCTGTTGCTCTCAAGCATGGGTTTCAGTGACCTTTATTGCTAAGTTGCCTTTGATTGTCTCTAGTGATCAGAAAGTTATCCAGCAGGAAACTTACTGTGTGAAACAGTATAATGCCCCCTGCCCCCAACCAACATCCAAACAAATGAAAGAAAACCACAGTTAGGAAACCCAGCCAAGGTACATCCCTGTGACTTTTGGCTGCAAGCAGGTTCTCCCTAAGAGGAGTTTTCCAGACAGACCACATGCAGTGGCCGCCTGCTCCTTACATTTTACCTCACAGAAGAGACCTGAGGGCATTGCTGTTCTGACATTTATGTTTTCAGTTCCTTTCAAAAGCACGCATATTTTAAGCCTCCCCAATATGAAAGTTTAATACTTGAAAGTAGAAAATATTTGGCTGCCAATAAACTTTTCGTTTAGTGTGTAACATCAAACAGACATGTTCAGACCATGGCACTAGTTTTTAATACACTGTCATCTTTGAGAATTTGCTAAACACTAACATAGCTTTCCTTCTTTCTCTTTCTCCTCTCTCCCTCTCGTCCTCTTCTTGTTGTTGTTGGAAAAGGAATATTTTCTTATTTACTTATTTATTGGCTTACTTATTCATTCATTTATATATTTATTTGAGATAAGGTCTTCTGTATCTTTGACATGCTGTGTAGCTAAAGAAAACCTGTAAACTGCTGGTCTTCCTGCCTCTGCCTCCCTCCCGTGTGCTGAGATTGCAGGTGTCCACCGGGACAGCGGGTGTGTCAGTGCTGAGGGTTGAAGCCAGAGCTTCATCAATGCCAGGCAGGGACTCTAACAGCTGAGCCACATAATCAGGCCTACAGCTTGTCTTCTTATTGGGAAGAAGGAAAGAGCGTTGTAACCAAGCCTCCAAGTTGTCCAATGGAAATGCAAATCCCAGTGATTTAGCCACAAAGCATTCTGGGAATTATCACTGACAACCATGGTAAGCACTGGGGATTCTGTGGTGATTCCTGGCCAGGCTGAAGCTGCTTTCCCAGTAGAGAGGCTGGGAGCATTTTGGATCTAGACAATTTCTAGTTGGGCAGTGTTCTGCAGTAAGTCATGGCTAAATCAGGGCAAGGCACCCTCTCTTACACGTGGAAGGAACTATGGTTGGGACACTTAATGACTGACAGCTTAGGGAATGGCCCTGCATGTGCTGTTTTGAATAATGCCAGTTTCAAGTGGGTGGGATTAAAATGCAAACCAAGCCCAGGTTAGTTCTTCTTCTTTTTTTTTTTTTTTTAATGAATGTCTGATGTTTGCCAACCAGCAGGAAGGTGATAGAATGTGGCATGCAAATTGCTTAGAGCTGTTTGGACTAAGACATCTTGACATGACATAGCTGGGGCAGCAGCTGGCTCCTCAGTGGTACCGGGATGAATCTGGCAGGCAGGGAGGGAATATGAAATGTTTCTGAAACCTTGTCTACTTACAAGTAAATTGAAAATTGGCTAGATATTTATGAGCCCACAATTTAATAAGTATGTGTAACTGTGCCACACTGAGTCCACTCATGGTGTTGTTCCCCCATCACCAACACCTTACCTCACAACTTTTCATCACCCTGCCAAGGAAATTTGAGACCCCTTAGGCTCTGTGCCATGGCTGCTCTCCTACAGTCCTTAGTAACTGCACTTAGGATGGCAAGAAGCTTGGAGGGGGAGATGGGGGACATGGAATAAAAAACCAGCCGCCGAGGAATTCTTGTTTTCAACTACATGGTAATGTCCCTTTTACAACAGCACAATCTCTCTCACTCTCTCTGTCTGCCTGTCTCTCTCCCTCCCTTTCCTCTCTTCCTCTCTCCATTTTCTTGAGCCCCCCTTTCTCTGTGCCACTCTAAAGATCAAACCCAGGGCCTCACAGTGCTAGACAATGACCCCACCTCAACAGCCTCAACTCCTTCGAAGACTTTTAAAAATAGCCATTGGATGGTACAATTAGAACACCACAAAGTCCCCCATTCCCAGTGTAGTGAGTGACTTACCGAGTGGTGGGGCCAGTCCCACAGTCAGGTTCACAGAGCCCTGTGCTTCCAGTCAGGCCGTGCAGTGTGCGAACAGCACTGCTTTCCCTCCCTCAGCCCCAGGACACTGAAGACTTGCTTTACTCCTTTATAGATCTGCCTTCTCTGGACATTGTATGCAGATCAGTTTGTACAACGCATAGTTTCTGCATCTGGTTCCTTTTGCATCCATCTGAGTTGTGGCTTGTCTGAGTATTGTTTTTGTTTTAATCACTGAGCAGTGTTCTACTGACTGTCCATACACCACCCTATCTCGCCATTCACTTATAAGTTGTTGTTTTAGTCTATGAATTCTAGAGGGATGAGGGATGGACTATTGGAGGAACTCCATCTTCCTCACCTTCCAAGCACCTGTCTAAAAACAAGTTCCAGGAGCAAATGCAAATTTGTATTCAGTAAATACCAGTTGAGCCTTTACAGCTCAGGGCAGAGCTATAGAGATGGGCCTAAGCTTTTGGAATTTCTACTCTTACCTGGGAGAAAAATCCCCTTTCATGACTGCCTAATTCTTCTGGGTCAAAGAAGCAGACCCATGGGGCAAAGATGGAACCTGATGCTTGAGCATAGCAGCTTTATGTGTCCCTCCCCTGACCTTGCCACTCCAGGTAGGGCTCTGTGCACCTTCCAAGTGTACATATTCTATCTCTGCGTATCATTTTGGAATTGCTTTTTTTTTTTTTTAACCTAGTTCTACTTTCTTGGGAGCGTGAGCAGTGGGGGTGATGGGGGTGATGGGGATGATGGTGGGGGGTGATGATGATGATCATGGAGGGGATGGTGGTGATGGCACAGTAGAACTGTGTCTCTCCACTGTGCCTGGCATGCGGTATGAAAAGCCAATGGCAACTCGATGAGAGAATGCCTGGATATGTATCATTCTGGCAACCATCAGGAGCAAAGGGAAGTGGAGACATCCTGTGCCCTCCCTCGAGTCTTAAGTCCCCAGAATAGCTCGCTCTTGCCCTCACTCCGAGTTGGCATTGTGGGGCTTCCCTAGAGTGAGACAGGACAAAAGGAAAGGTGGCTTCGGGTCCTCTCTACTCCTCAGTATACAAGCTCCACACACTCCTTGCTGCTGTCATTAGCATACTTGTGTTCCTAGGGTTACTGAGGCCAGACTATTTAGGGAAACGGCATGAAAATGATCTTGTGTGGGTGGGTGACTAGGCCCAGATGCCAGGAGTGGTGACAGAATGGCTTCTCTAGCCTGGGCTCAGGCCCCTCCCTGTTCAGTCTCGCCACCACCCTCCTTCATGCCATCAACTCCTCCTAGACTCCTGCCCTGGGCCATCTTGCCTGACCAGAAAGCCAAGTGTGGAGGGGACAGTACATGTCCTGTGTATCCTGGGCTGAAGGTGGAATAGAAAGACCCAGGAGACTTAACCAGACAAGCTGCTTCATGTGGAGAAGAAAGCAGGTGGCTCTTGGGAGCTTTCTTGGTTGTTTGGCTGCTGGCTGGGGTCAGGTGAGAATTCTGGTACATCACTGGGACAAAATCCTAAAAAGAGCAGATGTGGACACATCTGGGTTAGAGATTACTTGAAGATTACTTTAAAAGTAAGCTCTCACTATGCTTAAGGTCCTATTATTCTCTATAAAAATATATGTGTGTAATCTGTAGTAGACAATGTGTTAGCTTTGTCCATTTTGGATGACTGGGGAAATTCATCAAGTGTTTATTTTCATGGGTATCAACTGGTTGGTTCCATCATACACAATTATTATGTAGATGACAGCCACCATACTGCCATGGTGATTTCACTGTGGGTTCATGGTCCCCACCCCTTACAGTGGACTCTCCATCTTTGGGGTGGGTTGTGACCTTTGAGATTCCCCCCTCTCCTTCCCTCCCTCTCTTCTTTCCTTCCTCCCTCCCTCCCTTTCTGTCTTCTTCCTTCCTCTCTCCTTCCCTCCCTCCCACCTTCCCTCCCTCCTTGCCTTCCTTCCTTCCTTCCTTCCTTCCTTCCTTCCTTCCTTCCTTCCTTCCTTCCTTCCTTCCTTCCTTCCTTCCTTCTTCTTCTTCTTCTTCTTCTTCTTCTTCTTCTTCTTCTTCTTCTTCTTCTTCTTCTTCTTCTTCTTCTTCTTCTTCTTCTTCTTCTTCTTCTTCCAAGTCAGGGTTCATTATGTAGATCCCTTTCCTAACAGTAGGTAGACAAAGATTTAACTGTTCATTGGAAAGACATTGTCCCATGTTTGAGTTGATTCTATGACTGCAAAAGTCTTTACCTTTCAAATTGAGCTTACACTTGAAGCAGCTCAGGTGCAGTCAACTCAGTTTGAAGCCATGCATGGAACTGCTTTCTGAGGTGATGTTTCTGTGGAAATTGGGAGAACCAGCCCTAGTCTTGTGACTCATAAGTCACGGAGCTCCCCCTTTAACATGCCACCTTTTATCCACAGAAGTTTCCTTCTGTTGAGTTGGTAGTTTCATTTTTAGTGTAGAAATCAAGTTTAATTAAAACTTATTTGCCATTTAAGATGATAATTTGTTTGATTTAGCATTCATAATTACCTTGGGTAAATTGCCCATAGGAGCTCACATAATTCATTTATTTGTTAAAGTATTACTGTGTCATTTGCATATTTTGAACGACACCACTTTAATGAAACACTGGGGTGGAGTCAGAGATGCTAAAAGGTCCGTCCTGGTCTGTTTGTTCAGCTGGAAGATCTTCGTCATCCGCTTACTGAAGTTTTTGTTGAAGTCTTTAGAGGCTCCTGTGTTGGAAAATCATTGGTTATGATGCGTCTGTGGAACGGTAGCCGTGAGGTCCCTGTGAGCAGTATTTGAGCCCAGCCAGAACTGACCCAAGGAACCCCATGGCTTCTTATAGTCACATGGGCTCCTCAATGCTCAAGATGGCCGCCTGCAAACTTGAGACTGTGTGGATTTAAATCCCGTGTCTAATTCACTAGATGAACTTAAAAATAGTTGGAAAGCATGTATGAATTAGTAAAAAAACGTGGTGTTGACCGATGGTAGCTATTTTATTATTCTGAGTGTAGGGCAGCCATTAGCCAATCCTAACAAATAACTGTCTCTGTGGGGGACCTTAGGAACGTTTATGGAGAAGCAGGAAAGGCTGATACCATAGTTCACGTCTGTTGTTTTAGGTTATGTTTATGAATTGTAGCTCATGCCCTTAGGGATGCTTGTTTGAGTATTCTTCAGGCACGCTTGTTTCCCTAGCGGAGAGGAGTGAGGGGTTTATTACTCCTGTTCTGGACAGTTTGCTGGTTAGCCTGTCATGGTCTCTGATGTATTGACCTTTAAGTGATTCAGAGCCTGTCACTGGTTTTCCCTTAAACACTAGAAGCTGATTCATAGCTTCTGACTCTGAATAATAATAACAGAAATAAGAATAATGCTAACAATTATTAATAATAGAAAACATCTCACCACGTTAGATGTCTCCAGCATTCCTATTGGCTGCTGTGAAGTTGGGGAGAACACTCCAAGAAGTCCACATTAGAATTACTTACCACCCCAAAATCATCTCCGAGTCGTGTGACAGAAAGACGGATCTCACACAGGGCACACTGTGTCTGAGGGACCATTTATAGGGAAAGTGTACATGCATTTTCCAGAACAGAGTGATGAGGTGAAAGAATGACAGAGTTGCTTTTTTTTTTTTTTTTAAACCACCGCCTGAGGATCCATGCTAGTGGCCAGAAACTGCCCCCCCCCCCCACAGCTACCTTAACAATCTGCCATCTAATGTAGCCTGTGGACACACGTGAAAGGCACTGTCGTTGGTGCTCCCAACAGTAGAGCATGATCTTCACTCTCGTCAGCTCGAGTGGAAAATGTGTCCTGAAGTTCAGAATACCTGATTTGATCACAGACGTAAGCCTGGGGCAAGTTGCTCGTCTTCTCTGAGTTTCGGTTTGCTTGCTTGCAATGTTGTTGGCAGATGGGCTCCATGTAGTCAAAGCCATTCTAAGTACAGCTTTGGGGTCCAGATGGCATAGTGGTCTATATGGCCTGTGATCAGTATGGTTTTGTGGGGTCTCTCTAAGCATCCACTGGAGCCCTAGGCAATCAGAAGGCGTAGAAACCTGCTGACCAGTCATGTCGGGAGCCAGCCCTCACCTCCTCAATGCTCTCAGTTCTATGAAGCGTGAGCAGAATGAGCCTGTGGTCTGACCTGTATTCACCCGCTTCTGTGCTCGGTCGGAGGGGTGCTAGAAAGGTCTCAGAGCTGAAAGCACCTGAATGTGGTCTTGATGTTCAAAGTAAGACCTGTGCATAAAGGACACAGAGAAGAGTTCTCTTAGTTGTATTGGATTCAGAAGACAGAGACTCTACTTGGTGTCTTTTAAACATTGGTAACATTTTGCATTCCCAACAGGCTTCTCTTTGATCTTGGTTATAAAGTAAAAGTACTCATAAATATTGAAAGTTCAAACAATATGCCAAAGCTGTATTATATATAAAAAAAGGTTTTCCCCACTCCCAGCACCCTGAGCTGGCCACTGTTAATACTTTTGTTTGTACATTTCCAGTCACTTTTCTATGTATGTGTCCATACAGTTTTCACAAAAGTGTGTCTGTTTGCCTTAAGATTGAATATTACTGATTTCTTCTTTCTTTTTTTGTTTTATTTCTTATTTCTTAAGTGTTCTTCATGGCTGTTAGGCTACGGTTATATGTAGACCACAGGAAGATGGTCATTAAACACAACACCTGGATGCTTGTGAGACAGGACACATCAAAGCAGTAACTCAGTTATGGTATCATTCAGCAACACGCGCCACCTTTCTGTTTTGGAAATGTCTCTGAGTACTAACGCGTCTGTTCAGTGTCAGCTGAGCAAAGACAACCTTATTTTTTAAGGTAGCCTCTGCTAGGTGTTTTGATACATAAATGTATATTGTCAGTAGGCTAAATGTATATTTCTCAGACTGTACCCTTAGATGTATTTTTGACATAATGCTTACTGTGTGCCAGACAAAGTTTGGAAACACAGTTCAATTTAAATTAATATCGCCCATTATAACACTGTAACAGATATAGGAAATAAATAGTACCCCATGAGGTAACATGACTTTTCCATGCAAATAGTCATGTTATCAGCATATAATGGGACTCTCCTTTCTCTGCCTTTTTTTATTGATATTCCATTTCCCTGCATTCCTCTACTGGCTAAAGTAACCCCTACTAGGGATGTAAATTTTTTCTTGTTGATTTTGGGGGAACTTTAACACTCCATCATTAAACATGATTTCAAGTATAGGCTGAGGAAATCTGTTTTTTTTTTTTTCCTGAGAGTTTTTTTTTTTAATGAAATCACCTATTTTGCTACTATTGACTACATTTCATTATTATTAATTACATGTTGTACTCTTACATTTTTGAAGTGGACTTTAATACTTAATGCAAAGGTTGATTGTCCTTTTTATACATGGTCAACTTAGACTTACTAATATTTGCTAAGGCCAGTTAGGTCTATGTTAATTGACACTAACTCCAATTTTCTTTTCATAAAGTATTTCTTTCAAATTTTGGTGTCAGGTTTGCCATAGCCTCAAAATGAATCAAGGTTATCTCCCCTTGTTCCTCTTTCTGAAAAAGTCATGTAAGATTTAAGTATTATTTTTACCTTTAAATGTCTGATTGGATTCACTATGAAGCTCTTGGTCCTGGAGTTTTCCTTTCCAGCAGAACTTTGAGAACAATTTCAGTTTATTAATAGACATGGAGCTATTTAAGATTTTCAATTGCTTCATATATCAGTTTTGGTAAACTGTATCTTTCAAGCAATTTGCTTATTTTATCATAAGTTTTAGATTTTATCGAGATAAAATTATTTGTTTAGTTATTACTTCAATGTATTGGGATTTCTAAAGAGATTGCTCATTTCTTATACTGGCAATTTATGCTTCCTTCTTTTTAGATTTTTCTTGACGAGTGTAGTTAGAAATTTATCGACTTCTTTTGAGGAACCAATTTTTTGTTTCATTAATTTTTTTTCTATTGGTATTCTGTTTCATTGATTTCTGCTTTTGAGAAAAAAAAATCATTCTTTCTACTTACACTGGATTTGTAAACAACTGTTCTGGTTTTGTTCATAAAGATGGAAACTGGAGCTCTGGCCTTCAGAACCTTTCTTTTTCTCCGGAAGCATTTCAAGCTACAGACTTCCCCGAGGCGTGCTGTAAGACCAGGTTGCACCGTGTCATGTTTTCACTGCCATTCAGAGCATCCTAGGTTTCCTCTCTGTGGCTACACACTCTTCTTTTCCTTACAAGTCTCTTAGAAGTGTGTTTTTTTTTTCCTAAATATTTCGAGTTTCCTGAGTATCTTATTGCTATTGATTTGATGAAATTATTACCAAAATATATTTTGTAGGGTTTCAATCTTTTAGTCTTCGTTGAGACTTGTTCACAGCACATCCTGCTTCTGTGCTGCTCTTGCAAGGTGCACACTGGAGAAGAACGGGTCCTGTGGGTGTTGAGCGCAGTGCTCTGAGGACATGGGCCACGGCAGTGCAGTTGGTAGTGGTGTTCAGGCCTTTTGTGTCCCTACCGATCGCTTTTCCTTTCCCATGGCTCTGGATGTGAACCCCAACATGAGGCCCACTGATGTTTTTCTGCCACGCGCTCTGTCGGTTATTGAGAAAAGGGTATTAAAATTGCCAACCAACATTGTAAGTTTACCCATTTAATAACAAATTCTGCAGCGCTGTGCTTTGTGACGCTCTATTTTAGGCACTTGTGGACTTTATTTTTAGTCCTTGCAGATGAATAGCTTCTTCTGTTGCTATCAAATACTTTTCTGTTGCTATCAAATGTTTGATTATGCTCTGCCTCGAAATGCAATGCGTATGATGCTAATAGAGCCACCATGGCCTCCGTGTGAGGATGTGCACACGTGTGCATGTGTGTACGTTCATGTGTGGGAATATAGCTGTGTATTGCCTCAGCACACACACAGAGGTCAGAGGACAGCCTCCATGTTGCTTTCCCAGTGCAAATGCCGGGCTAGGTGGCCTGTCAGCCTCTAGGGATTTCCCTGTCTTCACCTCCCACCTTCCTGCAGAAACACTGAGGTCACAGATGCTTGCGCTTGAAAACTTCTGGTTTTTTATGATTTGTTTAGTGTGTGTGTGTGTAGGGGGTAAAAGTCTGTTCAGGTACATTGTAAGTGTGAGGAGCCGAGTATATTTTATTTATCCTTTGAGAATTTCATGAGATGTATTTTGGTCATAGTCTATTCTACAATCTCCTTCTGGATCCTCCCCCACCTCCCTACCTGTCCAACTGCATGGCTTTCCCCCCTTTCTCACAAAACAAAGCAAACTCACAGAGGCTAGTTTGTGTTTGTCAACTACTTTTGGGTGTGGGAGCTGCTTTTGAGAATGGTTGAGATACCAAATTTCACTCTACTGAAGAAACCTAATTTTCCCTTACCCAGCAGCGATCAAGTTCCGTTAGCTCCTTGGTTGGGAATGGGACTGTATGTCTGTCTACCCTGCTTTGTGCTGGATTTGGTCTGCCTTGAGCTTGTGTAGGTCTCGTGCATGTCACAGTCTCTGAGTTCACGCGTTCATCTCCCATGCTGTGTCTGGAAAACACTGTTGCCTTGAAATCATCCACCACCCCTGGCTCTTAGGATCTTTCTTCCACATAGATCTCTGAGCCTTGAGGGCAGGCTCTCCCATCTGGTTTTATCCCTCTGCCACAACCCTCACCCCCACCTTGTCCCGTGTGCTTTTTATTTCTTTATGTTCTCTCTGTGTCCTATTTTGGATCAATTGATTTGATTCTCTGTTAGTTAGGCTCCCTAGGAAGCAGGTGGGGGTGTGTATGAGAGCTTTATTTCGTACCATAGAGGATAAGGAGGAGATTGAGCTGAAGTCTGTCATGGTAGGAGGGCAGAAAGAAGGAGAATGAGATAAAAGGAGGCCTCAGACAGCACAGCAGGGCTGAGGACATCTCTGCTTCCCTGGTGGAGGGTGTTGGTGTAGAGATGGCTGCTGCTTACTTCTGTCAGCTCAGCCACTGGCCGGTTTTGAAGGACAGAGCATCCATCCATTTACAAAAAGCTCCTAAAGGCAGCACAGCCAGAGGCTTGTTAGCTAACTGTGTGATCGGCTGTTGTCTTGCAGATGAGAAGTGTGCCATCAGGACTGCCACAAATTCTATTTTAATTTTTGAAAGTTTGCTTCATGTATCTGGGTATTTTGCCTGCATGTGTGTGTGCACCTGGTACCTGTGGAGACCAGACGAGGGCCTCAGATCCACAAGGGCTGGCATTACAGATATTTGTGAACCACCACGGGGTGCTGGAAACCAAATACAGGTCCTCTGGAAGAGGAACCAGGGCCTTGTACCTCTGAGCCATCTCTCCATCTGGAATAGCTGCTTTGCGTGTTCCAGTGGCTCAGTTTATTTAATGTCTGCACTATATCAGGGCTGTTGTCTAGAGCTGTCATTTGAGGCTGCTCATGTTTTCCTGATTCTTGGTCTCATGATTTTGTAACAAAGCATGGACATCGTGGAGATTTGGGATTTCATCACAAACTGACTACCAATTTTCTGTTTTCTTGTGGGCAGGATCTCAAATTACAATTTTGCCTTCCCTCTGCAGAGAGTTCACAGGAGTTCTTTTTGCCTTAGCTACGCTGCTTGGAGTCTGCTCTGTGCATGCAGGGAACTGGGATCAGTCAGAGTTTGCTCAGATCTTCTGTACATTCTCTGTGTGTCTGTCTTCTCTCTGGGACTTCCTCCCTCATTTTCTAGCTGCTGTCATGTCCCTAAGTCCCAAGTCCCTCTCATGTCTCTTGGTTGCTCAGCAGTAAGCCTGCAGGTGTCTCTCTGAGCCACCGAGTCAGCTCTTTACAAGGCTTGTAGGAATGGGTCCCTCTAGTGCCATTTGTGTAAGTGTCACCACTCTTTAGTCTTAAACTCTGGCCTTGGTTGCTATTCCAGGCCTTTCAGTTATTTTGCTGCTGTCATTCTACTGTTTTAATCTAGAGTGTTTTTTTTTTTTTCACTAGTTCCTACAGGATGTCTGGTCTGGTAAGAGTTACTTTCAAAGCGAGAAGAACTTTATTATACACTTTATGGCAAACCTAAAACATGTCCACGCACGTGCATGCATACAATGCCCGCCTCTGAGTGTATGCATACATACATGCTTTCATGGTGTGAATTTCTGGGACAAAGGAAAGGGGTCCTGGGCCTTGTGGAATCTTCTGGCGACCGTCCCTTGTACACTGTGCCCATGCCAAGGCCTTATTACTTCGTAGGTACTTTAATCATGTATTTTCATCATGTTATTTTATATAGAAGTATATCTAAAGATTCAGTTAAACATTGTGCTGCCTTGCAAGGGAGGCCTTTAGTTTTGTGAAATTCCATTTTCATGCTCTTGTGATGCCGGGCTTCTGAAGGGGGTCTTAGAAACCGAGAATGTTTACCACCTAGTTTAATGATTTACAGAAAGATAGCTTTTGGAAGAAAGAAATTTTGACAGGAATGTAATGAGTCTATGCGTGCTACAGACTAAACTCTCGACAGTGGCCATGGGATAAATGCCTGTCGCCTGGCATATGTCATAGGTCTTGAAAGCAGTCTTACAGCCAGCTTGAGCAACACCTGTTTCTTCCCCCCCCTTTCTCCAATGCCCAGGGTTCATTAAAAAATTCATTTTCCTATAAACTACACCCCACCCCCAACTCTTTGTGTCTTTACTTTGGCTTTTCAGAGTCAGGCTTACGCCCTAGGTTTTACCATAGCTGATGTGCGGAGTGAGTGGAGAAGTCCATCCATTCTCTCAGCACCCAAGGCTTGGGCTGTGCTACTCTGCACTAAAGAGCAGGAGCTCAATACTTGACTGACTGATGGCTCTGAATCCCAGCAAGGCAGTTCGGGGAAGGTGGGCTTATCTTCTCAGAGAAATAAGACTGAGTGCTTGGAGCTGTGATAAGGATTTTGGCCTTCATCCTAAGAGCAACGGGAAGCTGTACAAAGGCCCAAGCTGCTGAGGAACAAGCCTGGATCGAAACTTTTAAAGATCCTTTCTATGGTTGGTTGTGGCACAGTGCAGGGTGACTCCATTCTAGAAAGTAGAAGTGAATACAAATTTCCAAAGTTTTACCCAGGCCTGGATAGCCTTCAAGAAGTCCACCCAAGTCTTATTTCAACTAACTGGAATTTTAAAAGAGTTTTGAGAAGCAGAATATTATAAAGAATATTCTTCATAATATTATAAAAATATATTATAATAAAATATTATCATAAAAATATTATGAAGAATATTATAAAGCTATTAAAAAGAACAAGTATGGGGGCTAGTGAGATGGCTCACTGGTTAAGATCATGTACTGCTCTTCCAGAGGACCCAAGTTCAATTCCCAGCACCCATAGCTCCCAACTGCCTGTAACTCCAGTTCCAAGAAATCTGATGCCTCTGGCAACACAAAAACATGCCCCATAATTAAAAATACATCTTAAAGTATTTTTTGCTTTCGGAGAAGTGGGCTTGTTGCTATTTGTTAATTTATACAAATGTATTTATGTGTATGGAAGTTTTGCCTGCATGTGTGTCTCTGCACCACAGGGCCTGCCTGGTACCCGTAGAGGTGAGACGAGAGTCCAGGATCCCCTGAAGCTGGAGGTACAGGTGGTCATGAGCTGCCTTGTAGGTGCTGGGAATTGAACCTTGGTCCTTGGGAAGAACAGCCAGCAATCTTAACTGCCGAGCCATTTCCCTAGCCCCATAATTTCTTAATTTTAAAACTGAGAATTAGGCAAAAACATGTTTAAAACAGTAAAAGCAATCGTGTTTTCTCCAAAACAGAGACGTAGCCTCTGTAGTTAGTATCCACTAAGCGCTACTGCTCGCGGCTCTTCCGTAGTTTTGCTGCCTAAAAGGAGAATAAAGACCTCCTGGTCTCTCCATAATCTCTGTGAATCTGGTCTCAGAGGCTTCAAGAGACGGCCGGGGGGGGGGGCAACATTTTAAAGAGATCGAAACTTGCATGAAAAAGATACTCTGCTATGCTTCTGCTTCCCGAACATCTGGGGAGAGCGAGGAAATATTAACCCCATCTCATAGAGAAGACTGAGCAGCTTCAGATTTGAGCCCTGTCATCGGCTGCCCCATCAGCTGTTCGTTGATAGCAGGTCACAACAAGTTCATCACTTGTTTGATGAATTTTCCTGTATCTTCAAATAGGATATTCAGCCGCTTCTACATAACTTGCACTCAAATTTCTTATCAAAATAAACACTCGAGGGTATACATTTAAGCCCGATATTGGCAGAAAAAGGAAGAGATTTTTTTTTTCTTCTGAAAATGTGAAGATAGACCTGCACCCAGGACACTCGGGGGAGGGGGAGTATCAGATGGCTGTTTTAGTGGAAGTGCTGGTTTTTAATCTGAGCTGAAACACTCATTGCTGACAGCTCTCTCTAGGATTTCCTGGGGCCATCTGCTGTTCTAGAACGTGCATCGTAAATTTACCTTTGACCCACCACGGCCCCACTGGCCTGTCCCCCTGGCCACTCAGACTTTCAGTCTCAATGGGCCACAGAGGGAGAGGCTGGACAGAACAAACAGTGGGCTCCTTGTCCGGGAGCGACTGCCTGGCGATTGTTTCATGGAAAACAGGGAGGGGTGGAGGACAGCAACCCTGCTTCGTTCACTGGCTCTTTAATTTAGATTACCAATGATAAAGCCGGGGCAACGGCTAAAGAAAGGTAGGATGCATACGCAGACATTAGTGCTAATGTGCTGGAGAAAGACAGATCAGCCCAGCTCTCCTACATCACTAAGGGAGAAGCTGATTGCAACTTGACCATGCGCCTGGATGGTCCCATCAGTGAGAAGAGCAGTACACGGATTAAAAAAACTAGGATGCACTGTTAGGGCTACTGCTGTGCTGGACCTGAGAACTGTCTAGTGTAAGTGTCAGCTCGCTTCATCCGTATTTAACAGTATGTTCACGTCCAGGGAGCTTGCTTCTCTTCTCTGTTTTGTTTTTTGTTTTTTTTTCCTGGCATCTCCAGCATGTTTATTTTCAGTAGTAGACTTAATTCCGCATAAATGCAATCACCACCTAATAAAGTTCTCGGGAGAGGACCGTTTAGCTCAGTGTGTATCCAGGAGCGGAATCTGAGAAAGCAATGCTCATCGTTACTGTCTATAGGAAGCCTGGGGGTGAGATTTATTTTGTTCGTTTATTGTTTTGATTTTTTTTTTAATTTTTTTTACAGGGAAGTGGGAGGTGAGAGGGGTGTACATTTTAAATTAATAACTTAGTTATTTTGCTAGACTTTTAAAAATGTATTTATAACAGTATATCGTGTCTCCTGTGAGCTTTTGTTTTGAAAACTGTGTTTGAATATGTAAACCAGAGTGCTTGAAACACATTATATTTTATGTCTGGGATGTTTGTATTGTTTCATATCTGTTATTAGACAAAATAATCATAAAGGGTGTTTTCTGTGGACCTTTTTATATTCCAAAATTAAGTACAGATGGTAATTTCCAGCAGTTTTAAAAATTTGTCAATTATTTAATTTAGCATCACTTAAGCATCTGCACAGGGAGAAAGCTGAGATGGTACAAGGCTGAATGAGCATTGATTGCTAGTCTGAATTGCATCTTTAAAGTTTTTTGCCTCAAATCTCTGATTTCATAGTTTATTTATTTTTTTTACCAAATTAGATTATCATATTTTATTATCGGGACTGTGAATGGGTGGAAAACTCTCTCGGAGCTCACATTCCTGTTAGAGCAGAACCTGCAGAGCCTTCAGAGCCTATCGGTTGTTGCTGGGAGGGAAATTCTCAAGCCAGCTCACCGAGAAGATTGCTTAAATAATGCAAGAGCAGGAGAGAGGCAAGATGGAATTTATGGCCCAGACACAGAGATCAGGCTTTTGTTTAGAGGGGAGACCATTTAAGTGTGAGCATGTAACATACACCAAGCCTCCAGGGAACTAATGTCGTTGAATGAAATTAGTGTCCCCACGATGCTGCCCACAAGTTATTTCAAAGCAAGCCTTAAAACAGCCCATCGAGTCCATCGTGTGGCTGGCTGGCTGGAAGAAGGGGAAATTTGAAGGGCCAATTGGAAACGGAATCCCCTGCCTGAAAAATCCATGGGACGGACACGGAAGTGAGTATCATACTGGGAGGAGGTGGTTCTAGAGAGGCCAGATGTCTGACTGCTGAAATGGAGCATGGCTGTCTTGTTAGGAAAGAATAAACCTTGGCCAAACTGCAGTATTCTATGGACAGCGTCTTCCATCTTGTCCTAATTAGAGAAATATGGCTGCTGAATCCTAATCTCTTTAATTGTTGATAGAGCAGGCACGTGGTTTGCTATAAATACACGCATGCATTCATTTCTGAAATAATGGCTGTTACCAAATATATTAGGCCGACAGGAGCCCTGGACTTGGGAAGCTGTGCTGAGTCGTTGCGTTCGCGAGGTAATGGACCCGTTGAGAATCACTGCACAGCTGGGCCAGCAGCTGCACCCAGTACTCTGTCAAGTTTGGCCTCTAATTTCCTTGAACTTGTCCTTGTTTGCCAAAGTGATGAACATAGCAAGAACTTGCTTTAAATGAGCTGGCTGCAAGTGACAAAGGCCTTTTCCAAGGAGTCTTTGTCAGAGAGGGGAGTCAACAGCAGCCGTGGCCAAATGAGGTATTGATTGGGCGAGTGAAGTTTGGGTCATCACAAAAGTAGAAGCCAAAGGTAAAGTTGTAGAGTGAGCTAAACAGGCAGGAGGTCAGAAAGCACAAAAAGGCAGCATTGGGTCATCGAAACGCCAAACTAAAGGACATATGGAAAAA
The DNA here is from genome assembly GCF_030254825.1 of Meriones unguiculatus. Classification (NCBI taxonomy): domain Eukaryota; kingdom Metazoa; phylum Chordata; class Mammalia; order Rodentia; family Muridae; genus Meriones; species Meriones unguiculatus. Next base: position 120,319,248 of record NC_083356.1, on the reverse strand, counting down.
TCCCAGAGTAATACCCAACGATAATTATCCTGTCGTTAGGAAAAGTAAAGAGTGCTGTTGAGTTGGAAAGGAGCCCAGGAATTGCAACGCCTTTTCCCCTAACAGTGTATTGTTCTCATTTGGGGGAGGGGCACTGGGCCAGAAGGAAGTGTCAGACAAGACGGCGATTTATATTAAGAAGCATCCTACGACCAAGCAGTACAATCTGAGTCTGGCCAAGCTGAGAGGGCACCAAGGCTTGCTTTCCAATACCTGTTCTCAGCTACATCAAGGCTTTATAAAAAAATTTTTAGCACTTACTATGTGCCTGCCAGGTTCCCTATAACACTGTAACTAGATTAAAAATTTAGAAGGAAGATGCTTGGATTTATGCTTCTTTCTTACAAATCCTATCTCTCTAAAACTATGGGGCTTAAGGCTGCTCCTTGATACTAAACAGATTGAAGATGGAATCTTGGCCATTTGAGTACTTTATTTACCTAATCCAGTGCTGGTCACTCTTTCCCTGGATTCCAGAGCTAGGAGCCTGAACCTTCAGAAAATCCAGTTTCTTCATTTGTGAAAGGAAGGAATTGAGGCTCCTCTTTCAGTGCTGGGAGCGTTAAGGAAACAGTGCTTGGGTACCATCATCCCTGGGAGGTGTGTCTGCCCTCCCAAGACAAGAGCATATGATTCACCATGTAGATGGGTGTCCTGTGGAGTTTGGTTGGCAAAAGAATGAATAAGTGGGGTGGGAAAGCTGGCTGGAGCCATAGCAGGGCCTGGGAACAGAAAGCAAGCGAGTGGAGAAAGGATGGAGGGGGAGTGAGGGACAAAGAGTGGGGGTGAAACACATCTTCAGATGGAGATCGGGGTGTGGCCATGGAGTGACTCAAAGAAGGGTGAAGAAGAAAGAGTGTGAAGAGTCACAATTCAGAGTGACAAGATGATGGGTTTGATCATGGTGAAGTGTGATTTATGTAGATCAGTGTTTTCTCTGAAAGCCAAAAAGCTAAAACAATACCGAGTTCCAGCAAATCGGGGAACTAAGAAAACATAATGGGAGGAGAAGTAATTAGAATGTTCTAGTTAACTTATGTAAAAGGAAAGGGGGAAATCAATAATAAGCCAATAATATAGGGCCATTGCTGACAAGAGTGAATTCAAAGGAATGGCTTAAAATGGCAAATCTGTGTTTGGAGTCTTTCCCAGACAAGATTCACAATCATCAAATAATAAAGCGGCTCTGAAGTCTTGGAGCTTATTTAAGTTTTCCTGAGTTAAAAAATGCTACTGACGAGATACAAATAGTGTCAGGGTGGGGAAGAAAAAGAGCATGGGGAATGGAAGAATCTCAAAAACCTTGGTTTACAAGAGAAAGTGGGAGCCAAAAGAGGGCTGGTTGACACTTTGAGGCATTCACCGTTGATTTGATTTACCATAAGCCCTATTAAGAATTGATACTTAGTAGCTCCTTGTGACCTTTAAGGAAATCCAAACAAAAAATCAGGATTATGCCATACCTTGAACTGGCAAAAAAAGTTGTATTCCAAAAGCCCATTTGGACAATAATAGCAACATCTTCAGCCCACTTTTCCAAAGGCTGACCAGCCTTTGTGGCAGCAGAAATAATGTACGTCGCGATAAAAAACAACTGATAGCAAAATACTTCTAATGCTGATAATTAAAATATGAATGAGAAACATCAGACTAGAAGCGTGCTGGATGTTCGTGGGTGGGATGATTAGCTAGTATAGTTTCGCTTTAGTTTGTAAGCCACTCACCATTCCCCCCTGAGTCCTGCACCCCTGAGGTACTTCGGTCTCTTTAGTGTCATGTGAAGGCTTCCTTGCCTCTCTTTCACGTGCACTGCGTGTTCTGTGATTGTCCACACTTACTATGATCTAGAGTGTTCTCGTAAAGTAAAAAAAAAAAAAAAAAAAAAAAAAAAAAAAGAGAGATACGGGGCAATGAGAAGATAGAGGAGAGATATCAAGTTAAAAGACTGAACGTGAAGGAGATGGTCTAAAGAGAAATTAGGGGCGCACTGGCTTCTGAACGGAGGCACACAGAGTGTGGATAGAGGATTGGACCTCCTAACTCCCAGACCAGCCACCAGAGGGTGCCTACGACTCAAAGACAGCTGTCCCCTGAGCGCGAAGCTGCTTGCGTGGCTAAGTACACTGAGGAATAATCCCTGCGGACGCTTCGTGTCAGTTCCCCTTTTGTCTTTGCTTCTTTCCCTGTTGGTTTGGGCTCTATAGCTTATCACCAAAACAACTCTTTAGCCAGATTATCAACTGTCTTGTTCATTCATTCCTTTATTCATAACACTTACCAAGCGGTTCCTACATGTCTAAGCACTGGACCCTTAGATGTGAAGTCACCTCTTTTGGGCAACTTCCAGGTTGAATACAAAGCCTGAAGAGGTCTAGTTGTGTGCCGCTCATCGCTGCTGGGGAAGACCCACCACTGTTCACAGATGCTATAGCAAATGTGTGATCCTCACCCTCAGTGGAGCCCTGGGTAGAACTCAGCTACACCAGGGATTTAGTAAGCGCCTCCCACTGTTCTCAACACCTACGTGCAGACCTTTGGATGACGCCTCAAATTCTGGACAACCTCCCTCCCTCACGGTTAGCAGCTGGCCTCAGCTCTTACCCGGCAAGGTTTCCTTCCTGCTAGCAAGTCTACGACATCTGTAAACGGACTAAAACCAGCTACCTTGCGGACAGTTAATCACGGGGAAGTCAAAGCTGACTCCCCGGAGCCTCGGAAGCAAGGGGAATCTTTACCAGAAGTTTCTCCGTGAGTCAACCAAGACCCAAATCTCTAAAAACCATCTTTACACATCTTTCTCCTCAAGGATCTAGTTCTTCCAGCCACCACCAGTCCTCTACCGTGCCCTCCCTTGCGGCTGTGCTAATTCACCTCATCGTCTTGGTACATTCCTTTCTGGGTAGAGCAAGCTAGGCTGTTGCAGCCTGCCATGTTCCTCCTCCCCGCCCTCCATCAGTACAAGGTGTAGGGCGACTCAGCCAATTTTCCTTCTGTGTGAGGGGATGAAGAGCTTGCAAATATCAACCATCTTTACTTGCTATGAAAATAGGTGCATATTAATGTCTGCTTGTGCTCCTCCGTACCTCTTTTCTTGGGTTAAAGTAGAAGAGTTTTTGTTTCACTTTGGGCTCTATTAGGTCTCAGAAACCCTTGACAAATGGCCAAGGTGCCTATTTACATATTGACGGGACCAGCTCTCCCAGCATTGCTCAGTACCTGTGGCTCCTCCCAGTACTTCTCACCCTACCCCTATCCATAACCTCTCTTTCCCAGGGGCGGGGCTACCACTTCTCTCTAGCAGCCTGATGCTTGTTTAACTCAGCCGTTTTTGGCTATGCCAGTCTCTTGGCATTTTGACCCTGGCCATCTCTCTTGGTTGGCCATGTTCAGCCTGGACTCTTCCCTCTGCCTGCTTTCTCCCTTATCTCTACAACAAAAACTTCATATTTTAGAACTAGCCACGTCTCTCCTTTTATTTCTTTTTTTTTTTTTCATTCATACTCCCCCACTTGTGTTCTGGCCCCGGTAAACCATCATTTTTTTGGTATGTTTGCTTTCCACTCAATTTCTTCCATTTCCTGCAACTTTGGCCTTTTCATCTTTAGTGTCCACGGGGGCCAGCTACTCTAATCTTCAAAATTAAACCAAACGAAACCTCCATCCTCCCAGCACACCCTTCTGTGTTCTTTGACCCTGTCTCCTTGTTACAGTCAACTGTGGTAAAGGAATTGACAGCATTTCCATTCTATCCCTTCCCAGACACCCTTCAGCCATGGCTTAACGTCTACCTAAGACACCTTATGGGCACCCCACTAGCTGAGGCCATCTGCTGCCTCCTTGTGCTGAGCGTAGAGGAGAATCTCAGGTCTTCTATAGCCTCTGACATTGTAGGTCATTTCCTGAAATGCAGTTTTTCTTGTAGCTTCCTTGTGCTCTCCCTACTTTTCTTTATGTTGTTCCAGCATGGATAAGGGGGTGGACGGATGGCTTCGCTGGGCAAACATGAGGGCCAGGGTTTGGATTTCAACACCCATTTGACAAACCATGGCTGATCTGTAACCCGAGCACTGCGGGATGCAGAGACAGGGTTGATGACTGACTTCTAGCCCAAGTGGAGAAAAAAAAAAAAGCTTCAGACTCAGGAGGAGATAGAGAGTGATAGAGGAGGGAAACTGAAACTCTCCTCTGGCCTCCACATGGGTACAACTGCAAGTACCCCTCTCCCAAACACATGCATATACACCACACCCACACTCGCCACCATAAATAAATACATAGATAAAAAGTAAGAATAGAAAGAGCATGGATGATGGTTAGGGCACTGTTCTTTTCTGATTTTGGCTATGGGTGGGGAGGGGGGACCCCATTCCTTGGTGTGGCTTCTGTTAATGCTCAGGTGATACTGGTTCCAACGCTGGGCAACGCTGGCCTTGTGTAGGGAAGTGAAGCCCAGATCTGCTCGCCTCTGGGATTCCCTCCAAACCTACAACAGTCAGGAAGTGAGCTTTGTTCTTGCTCCCTCCTTTTTCTTTTTCCTCCTCTTCTTTTTTTTTTTTTTAATAGTATAAGCATCATGGCATTTGTGCCACCAAACGAAACTTTTGGAATATTAACGTCTTTTCTGCCTTAAAAAAAGAAAGTGACAATTTGACTCTCTGTGCTTTGGATTTTTAAGAGTCTGTGAGACTACCTGAAAAGACAGCTTTGTTTGCTGTGGGTCCTCGAGTGCCTTGAGGTAACTTGAGTGATTCCGCAGGAGCAGTGAGACACAAACTTTTAAATACACTAAACTACAGCAGCAGGGGAAAGGGAAAAGAGCTGGTTTTACTTGTGGTCTGAAAAACTATGCAAAAGCAAAGCTCCTGACCCTGAGCTTAAGGGCTCAGGAAAAACCCTTTGCTTTTCCAGACAGACCACTCACTTATCACCTGAGTGTGCTACAGTCACTTTGAAACTGCAAATCATTAATTAGAAGACTCTAATTGTTCAGCATTTCATGAGTAAGTGGATGGATAACTGAGAAGATGTCTGTTTGTTGAGTGTCTTAGGGTTTTATTGCTGTGAAGAGATGCCATGACCATGGCAACTCTTATAAAGTAAAGCATTTAACTGGGGCTGGCTTATAGTTTGGAGATTTAGTCCATTATGGTCATGGTGGGGAGCATGGCAGTATATAGGTAGACATGGTGCTGGAGAGGTCACTGAGAGTTCCACATCTGAATCTACAAGCAGCAGGAAGAGACAGTGAACCACTAAGCCTGGCTTGTGTGTCTGAAACATCAAAGCTGGCCCCCAGTTACACACTTCCTTCAACAAGGCCACGCCTATTGCAACAAGGCCACACCTCCAATGATGTCATTCCTTATGAGTCTATGGGGGTCACTTGCATTCAGACCATCACATTGAGCCTTTATCATAAATTGTGGTGGAAGAGAGCCAAGTTTATTAGCTTTAACCAGTTAGAACCTGATCAAATAGATATAGCTGACCCATATACAGGAGATGAGAAACTGGTTTGAGCTTTTGGCCCTGGCTAACCGTTTATGCAAAGTTCCATGTGATGTGGAGAAAACAGAATTACCAAGTCAGAGAAGTAATATTGAATGTTGCTTTTTCTGGTTCTTTAAGGCTGTTTTGTTGATGAATGTGGAAAATAGATGAACTTTCAAGAGTTAGTAAAACATATTTCATAAATTCAAATCATGCCTTACCTAAATTAATACAGGTTCTAATTGTTAAGCAATGGCAGATAAGCTAGTGGAAATGCTATATGCTTCAGTTGTTGGGCTCTTCCCATCCAGGCATGCAATTGCATTTTGCACAGGTTACAACTGAAAGGACAAGCTATTGGAACTCCCAACAAAACCCGAATCCCAGGAATCAATGTTTGCAATGATAAAAAATGAACTAAATGGGTTTTGATCAATATTATTCACTCAGCTCATCTCCTTAATGATAATCCTTAACTGAAAGAAAGACCTTTGCTACAATCCACAGAGAACTCTAAATTTGGTTGAGTCCCGGTGCTTCTGGGATATATGAGTCCTGCATTTCATTTTATGGAATTATAGCCGACTGCAAAGTAACATGCTCTGATCATCTCTAGTTTTTATTCTATTTTTGTTTGTTTGTTTGTTACTTCTTTTTTTTTTTTCTGGACAGAGGAGCATGAGGATTTAAATCCATGCTAAGCATGCCTCCTACCCTACAGCATTCTAAGTTCTTTTTTTTTTTTTCTTTTTTTCAATGCAGTTTATTCAGGAACCTTGAACAATCATCGGACCCTGGGGAAAGCCAGCCCACAGCATTCTAAGTTCTAATAGGCAGAAACATGATGGGGAGGAGGCAGAGGGGAAGGACTTTTGGGGATGGGGTGATAGAAAGCCATATCTATTCCCTCTTGTTAGGTGTGTCCGAACCCTCAGTGGAGGCAGTCAGCTGTCTGTGTGAACCTCCTCAGTCCACAGGACAGAATTGTGCTTCCGCCTGCACCCTTATTACCTCATTCTCCAGTCTCTCCTCTTCCAAAAAGAGGACGCGGGAACTCTTAAAAGCCCTGTTCTACCTTAGAGTGGTTGGACAGGTGGCTCTTTAAAGTGGCTCTTTGGGCCCTCGGAAGGACGGATCTGCTGCTATCGTCCTTCTGAAGTACATGTGCCAAGGACAATCCATCAGCCGCCCCTGCCCTCTCTGCAGCAGACTGACAGGCTGCGCTATAGAGAGAGGCACCTTGTCTCCACCACTTACTGTTGCCTGCAAAAAAAAGAGAAAGAAAATGAGCAGAACTGCAGAATGAGCCCTTTTGTCAGCATTTCCTAGGTGGGGACGGTGGCTTGTGCCAAGGTTGACCAATTGTAAGTGCTGTCTTTTGTCGTTTCGCCTCTCCAACCAAAAGTGATCCTCCACAAAAATCTCTGATGTTTGCTGGAAACTGGATGGTGGTCGGTTGCCTACCTACTTTGGTAAGCCCACACAACTGAGAGACGGTCCTAGAGTTGGTGAAGGCTGAGCGTGGAGTCTGCTAACCCCGATCAACTGCACATCATGCCACATCACTAAGGCTGTTAACTGTGTCATTTAATTTTGCCATTTTTGGCAAATGTGTCCCGGGCTGGAGAAACGGCTCCCAGGATAAGGGCACTGGCTGCAAGTCTGGCAGTCCGAGTTCGAGCCAGTGACCCACATGGGGAGAGGAAACTGTCTCTTACTATTGTCCAACCACCACACACATGCTGTGGTATGTGGTCAATGCCCATCCCCCCCCCACTGTGTGTATGTGTGCGTGTCCATCCTGCCTTTGGGAAGTGAGGACTCAGTTAAATTTCGTAGAGAATTTTTTGCTCCACGACAGAAGAGAAAAAGATCCCAGCTCCATCTTTAAGGTTTTTCTTTTCTTTTCTGTTCTTCTTCTTCTTCTTCTTCTTCTTCTACTTTTTTATCCCTGTTAAAGTCACCACTGTCTGAATTGGCTTAGAACAGGATTTACTTTCCTCCGTCTGGTGTGGAGAAGCCACAGCTTTGCAGATGAGCCCCAGGATGGGACTGTGGCCTGGTAACAGCACGCTGAAGTCCCCCTAATTAATTATCAGTGGTCATGGCCTCTTTATGACGCAGCAGATTGTGGTCTGTGCTTGAACAGCACTGGAAGTGTGGGCTGTGCGCACGGACATGGGTGGTGGGGTTACTCATCTTCACACCCATTTCCCAGCCCTAAAGCGGCTTTGCAACCTTTCCTGTCTGTGGCTTGAGATTTAAGCTCAGAAGCAAGCCCTTGAGGAGCCAGCTAACCGACAGAGTGCAAGTCCGTGCTCTGTGGAATGGGCTCCCCGGGAGACTGTGGCTGTGATCCAAACAAGTGCTGAAAAGAGTTCTTGTCCCTTTAACTCGGTTCTACAGCCTCAGTGTGAAGTGTCAATATTACTCCTAGAGCGGAGAGGAGGGTCAACACCGTAGGTTACTCAGATAACCTGGCTTGGTGTGGTGTTTGCGGTGCCCGCTGCTTCAAATGCAGAGGTGTTTTCTGGGGAGACATTCCTCCTCCTTCCTTCCTGTTCTTATCAGAGCTGCCAACCCCGTCTGGAGCCCTCCTCAACTGGCAGGAGCTGTAGGCAGGAAGCCTTCTTGTTCAGATGAATCGGAATGAACTCAGAGTGCCCTTCAAAGGAGAGCTTGCCAGATAGCTTGCCTTTAAATGTGTGCTGAGTTCTGGGGTGCAATGTCCCTCGGCAGTGTTGTGCTATCTGCTGGTGGGGGAACTGACTGAAGCAGAATGTGGCAATTATGGGAAATTTCATTTTGAGAACTGTAAGAACTCGCCTTGCTGAGACCAGTGTTAGAAAGAGAGTGATGGAAGGCGCAAAATCTGTCCTGACCTCTGACCCATTTTATCCCCTTCAAGAGGCCACTGCTCTCTTTGCAGAGGTCTTCAACTATGAATGGAAATAAGATTTTCATCTCCTAGACCCCACTAAAAGGCATCTCTACATTTTGACAAAGGGTCTAATTTGTTTTGCACCAGAGGAAATCCAAAGGGGGAGTTACAACAGTATTTTGAGATGACAGCGTTGTCCAAAGGCAAACAGTCAAGCCCTAGTGGCACACGTCTGTAACCCCAGCACTTGGGAGGCAGAGGCAGGAGGATCCTTGTGAGTTTGAGGTCAGCCTGAGCTACAAAGTGAGTCCAGGATAGCCAAGGCTACACAGAGAAACCCTGTCTCAGAAAAACTAACCAACCAACCAACCAACCAACCAACCGACCAACCGACCTACCAACTGACCAAACAAATGAGCTAAAGAAAAGGCAAATGACTGTCCAAGGCAAGTTCATATTGAAACAAAGGAAGGGTGGTGGTGTTGCCGAGTGGTGGAGCAAGTGCTTACTACACATGAAGCCCTGGCCTTTACCCCCAGCACCAAAGAACAGCAAGACCAAACCAAATAAAAAAACTTCACTCTTCCTGGCTGCTCTCCCCTGAAAAACACACAGCCATGTGCCGATTTAGAGCCCCTTTGCCATTGCTGCACCTAAGCCTGGAAAGCATTAAACACAAGTGACTTTCTGTCTTCCCCGTGATAGAAGGGGGCAGGGCATGCCCACCCCAGCGATGAGAAAGATGGTGCTGTGTGATTCTGAACATGCTAACAGCCTGCTGCATGAATAGATCCTAAATCTGTTTTGTTCTCTCACTCGAAAGATGATTGCTAAGAATAGAGGCAAATAGTTGCTATGAAACTTAGTCTGTGACCCTTTCGTGACTCAGCCAGCATTGCTAATTTGCTGTAGGAGTCAGCTTTCAATTTGTTGGAACAAAGTACTGAAGTTAGAGCTCTTCGCCTCAGAATCTGCACTTGGCATGAGTTAATTGTACCTACCTGGTACAAAATGAAGCCAAGGCTAGCTTCTCACACAGTGCTAGAGATGGGCCAAGTGGCGCCATGGTTAATTCTCCCCCATTTTCCCGGAGGCCTTTCCAACACCCTTTTCTGTCAAAGCTGCTTCTTCCAGATATTTTTCCCCCATGTTCTCCACCTACCCCTAAAGCGGAGCTAAGTGGTTGCTGAGCAGCCCATTCATGTTGGCATCTCCCATCTTAGCTCAAGACACTCTAGCATCCCTCTCCTCCAGGTTTTCAGAGGAGTCCGTGTACATTGTTGCAAGAGACCTACTGCCAGCCTGCTTATTGCTAGGAAAAAAAAAAATTGCTGCTGAGCTTCCTGGCACCTTTCCAGAAGGCAGAGTGATTATTCCTGTAGCTGACATCTGGGGTGGTTAGCCATCGTGGGTAGAAGACTCAGGAAAGAGAGAGAGAGGTCTCATCAAGGCCATCAGAATATTATTGCCATAGCTGCCTGCTAGAGAATGACAGCAGGCACATCCAGCAGCTGGACTGATTTAGAAGCATTGCCTGGATGAGAAATCTTAGGTATGTTCCCTGCTAAGGGGGCTGGGGAAGGGATCATATCTTATCAACCAAAAAGGAAAGGCCACTAGCAAGAAAAATGGGCAAACAATATATATGGAAATTCAAAATGAAATAGGAATAAATGACCAATAAATATCAGTTGCCATTCATCAAAAAACAAACACCATAAGCAAAAAACAACTAGAATGTTTCTCACCCATCAGACTGATATTAGGGAAAGTCATTGATAAATAGCCAGTGGTGGGGAAGCAGGAATTCCTAGAGTTTGTGGGTTTTGGGTGCTAATGTTAATTGGATTTTATAGCTTGGTTGCATATACCATGCGCCTAAACATTTCTAGGACTTGCACTTATTCACAAATACATTCACATAAGAATCTTCTTTGCAGGGCTGGAGTGACTGCTTAGTAGTTAAGAGTACTGTGTGCTCTATCAGAGGACCTGGGTTCAGTTCCTAGCACCAACATAGCCACTCCCAACCATCTCTGTAACTCCAGATCCCGAGGATCCAGCGCCCTCTTCTGGCCTCCATGGGTGCTGCATGTACCTGATGCATAGGCATACGAGCGGGCAAATCACCCCATACACATAAAAAGAAAAAAGAACCTTTCTTTGCATTGTTGTTTATAATAGCAAGCAACTGGGAACAGCCACAAATATCCACCAGTTACACACTCGTATAAATCATGATTCATGCCCAAACGGAAAGACTAACAAGCTATTTAACTCTTTGAGAGACATGTAAAGATATATACCCATCTTTAATACACTGTTAATTCACAACCAGGAACTAAGACAGTGCCTGTAGGTATAATTTGCTGTAAGGCAAGCCCAGAACCATAGGTTTGTGTGAATATAGGTAGATATGCAGTAAACAGTTGTGAAATACTTTATATTTAAGCTGTTTACCCTGGGAATAGTAAGGAGGGAAGGGGGTGGGGAGTGAAGAAAGACCTTACAAAAATCCTGTGTATCTCTGACCTTTGACGTTTTTTATAATAAGAACAAATTCATGGATTGTTTATGTAATTCATTAAACTTTCTATAAAAATAGCAAAGTTTCAGCTTAGCTTTCTGGGAAAAGCACTCAGAGCTGCTTCCCAAAGACTGGACTCAGGAAACCACAGGTGGGTGTGATTGAAGTTTTCTCTTGTTATTTTGGTAGTGGCTGGTCTGTTTATATAATTAGGTATGAGAGAGGTCCTCCCCCGGCCCCCCCCGACTTTCCAGAAAACCTACCTGTGTTGCCTGCAGAGGGGTACGCATGAGGAGCGGGCTGCGCCCACCGTTTATCTGCAGGCTGGTGTGCGTGGGGGACACTGCGCCGGCTGGCCGGCCGGAGTAGCGCAGTCGTCACTAGAGGCAACTGTGCAGAAGATGCTAATGTGGTCCCGACTGTGCACACTCCACTCCTGGCCTTAGAGCCCAGACAGTGAAGCCAAGGTTTCAGGCTCTCGTTAGCTTCGGCGGAGCTCAATCTTATAAAAAGCACCCCTCTCGGTCGCCAGTGATCATCCCTGATGTGGCCATTCCCTGGTCAGCAGTTACAGTCTTATGAGCGCACTGCATAACGGTTGATGGCCCCCTCGTCAGCTTCTCTCTGTGTTGTTACCTTCTTCTGGGCCAGAGTTGTATTTTATTCATCTCTGTATCCATGGTGCCCAGCCCAGTACCTGACCCCCACAAGATGCTCAACAAAGGACTGTTAGATAAGTGGTAAGAAGCCTGACTGTCAAGAAAATAGCAAAGTTTTTGTCAAGAAAACTTTTAAAAAGTTTTATTATTTTGTGTGAAGGGGTATTTCGCTTGTGTGTGTGTCTGTGCACTGCATGTGTGCTTGGGGCCTGCAGAGGCCAAATGAGGGGTACTGGATCCCCTGGAACTGGAGTTACAGACATTTATGAGCCGCCATTTGAGTGTGGAGAATTGAACTACATGCTCTTCCTGAGCATCTAGTGTTTTTAAGTGCTGAGCCATTTCTCTAGGTGGTAGTGGTGGCAGTGGTGGTTATGGCGTGTGTGTGTGTGTGTGTGTGTGTGTGTGTGTGTGTGTGCGCGCGTGTGTGTGGGTATGTACACCAGAGGACAGTTTCAGGTGTCATCATTTGAGACAAAGGTCCCTCAATGGCTTGTAGCTCACCAAGTAGGCTAGTCTAGCTTAGCTGGCCAGTGAACTCCAGAAATCCCATCTCTACTTCCCAGCATTGGAGTTACATGAGTTTAAGGGAATTAAACTTAAGTTCTCCTGTTTGCAGGGTGAGCGGTTAACCCACTGAGCCACTGAGCTGTAGCCTCCAGCTCACTCTTAAGTAAATGAAACTGGAGTTTTGCTGTGGCTGCATATGAGAGAAAAAGCTAGAAACAGAGCAGTTAAAACCTCGTGTGGTGAAAGCTGAGTGCAGTCGCCAGCTTGGCTTGACATTGGCATGTCGGCAGTGTCACTGTGGGTTCCTTGGCCTACCTGTGCCTTACTTCTTTCCGTGTGGACAGACACACCTCTGCTCATCTGCCTCCTGAGCTGCCTTCTGGGGTTCAGTGAGATCAGGATGAAGGGTTTTCTCATTTGGCCACAGCACATGTACAGGATATTTGTTGTTTGTGTTGGCTTTTTTTTTTTTTTTTTCCCAGAACGTATATGACTTGAATTTCTCTCCTGTCAGGGCTTCTAAACACCCCTTTAAATACTAAGTGATTGTCATTTGACTAACTTTGGGGATACATCTTCTAAAAATGGAGCCATTTCCTGAAACAGTCTAATGAGCATCTTACCTTTTAGCTCAGGAACATTATCATAAGCAGCAATTACTGTCCTGTTTAAGGCACAGAAATACTACCCGCACCCGCAGAGGTGTGGGCCACTGCCATGCTTACAGCTAGGCTCATTCTTTAGCTCTTTTGTCTTGGCTTCCTTAATGGCCAGTTGTCAATTTTTATTACTCTCAGTGGCCTATGTGTAGTACATTCTTTCATCATTATAATTTTCCCTTCTAATAGGCGGTATTCTTGGGAGTCAGACAGCCAAGAATGTTATAGTTGGGCATAAATAATGGTGACTTGATGAGGGTCCTTAGATGCTTTCTGACGAAGAAGATGAATAATCTTTGCAACTGTACTGTTGGTTGAGTTTTTTTCTCCCTACTTTACATGCTATTCCCTACAGTTAAGACAGAGAAAGCCTTACCACATACAGCCTCTCCCACTCCCTGGGCCTCACGTTATAGCCTTGTGAGTTTCGCGTATGCTTGGGTTGGAGGTGTGTGCCACCAAGCCTGTGTGCCACCAGGCTCTCTATCTTCTGTTCTACAGTTTCCGCTTGGATTCAGCACAGCGCCCAGGGCTGGTCTAGACCTCTCGGCACACCCTGTACTCAGAGAGAAGCACTTTGTGCCACCGGGAATGACACTAGCGTCAGGCTCTGAGCCTGCTAGTTCAGTTCTTCTCTAACCAGGGGTAAGCCTGCTGACGATGTTGGTGAGACTAACCGGTTAAGCGGGCTAAGAAGAGTGCCAGCATTATGGCGCTCCAGCGCATGGTTCTGCTTCTGTTTTTATCGTTCTTCCGAGAATCTGGCTTGAGAAAGAATTCTGTGTTTTTATCGAAGAAATTCCTCAACAGCCTTTCCATGAACCCCTGTTCTCGGGGGCGTGGGGAGCATTCTATAAAACCACCGTGAAGCTGCCGTCTGGGAGATGATGAAGTAAGGTCGCAGGGGGAGAGGTGATGAAAAGTGCCACCGTGTGGGATACGGTGAGCTGAGACAAGGAGATTTTGCCGGGGACGTTCATTTATACATTCCAGATGGCAAAGCATTAAAATAAATATGTGGCATGTCCCTGGGCTTGAACAGAGGAACTGCTGATAATCAAGTAGCTCCAGCGCTCGTCTCTAATTTTATATTAAGTTTCTCAGATTAAATGATGTAGTTCTGTAGAAGCCATCTGTCTTGGAGCACACGGTATGAGATGCCTGTGACTGTACAATGATGCTCTTTTATCCACTTAAAGCTTTCTGGGGCAGGGCTGCCCAGTTCCCATCTTCTTCTGGTTTCTTAGAACTTCTTTGGAGATCTGTTGGAACAAATTCCCCACTGTAGCCCCTGGTCCTCTGGGGGTGCCTGACCCTGGAGAGCAGATCTTGTTGGGCCTTTATTACATAGTTAATGGAACCCTTTCGGCGCCGGTTTAACTCTACTGTTTAATGGAGTGCAGGAACTTTAAAGATACCTCAGCCTGAAATGCTTCTGAGAGACAACAAGGCTGAAAACGGAGTACAGGCAGCCACGGGGAGCGGAGGAAGGAGCTGAAAGTGGGTTATCAAGGAAGTGGCAGCGTTCCTTATCTCAAAGTCGGTGTTTGTATCTTGACCTTTAGATATTTTAAATGTACTCTTCTGTATGATCTCTCTCTCTCGTGTGTGTATGTGTGAGTGTGTCTGCGTGTGTGTGTGTGTGTGTATGTATATGAGAGTGTGTGTATGTATGTGTATGTGTGTGAGAGAATGTGTGTGTACGCGTGCATGGGTGGCACATGTGTGTGTGGCATGTGTGTATATTCGTGTGTGTGAGAGAGAGTTTATGCACACGTGTACGCAGTTCTCCCCTTCCATCAAGGGTTCTGAGGATGGAACTCAGGTCACCAGGCTTGCAGGACAAGTGCCCTAACCCTCTGAGCCAGAGCCATCTTGAGGGCCCTACTGGGAGTTTTAACTATGATTCATTTGGGGGAGACACTTTGTCTCTTTAATTCAGTTTTTTTCTTTTATGTGGCCAAAGTGAGGCTATAGTATCTGGTGTGCGTTGTAAAGTTGGGTAAAGCTGAGCTGACATGTCACAAGGATGTGCCTTCCACATTGTAAGATGCCGGCAGTCACCTTCATTGCCAAGGGGACCGTTAGGGCGCTGCCTGCTGGATGTACCAGTTCTGAAGTCCAGGCTATTTACAGCAGCGGGGGTGGGGGGAGCTTTCTTCTTGTTTGCTTCAGGCTCAGTCACTGCAATAAGCCATGTATATCACTCAGTTGTAATTCTGTCAATGGCCACCATCCACTGATCCATCCTTCATTCTGAAGGATGAAGTCAAGGCAGGCAATCATCTGCCTGGACGATCAAATAGGCAGGAATGTGGCTAGGAGGCAGGAACGTGCCCTGTAAAAGCAACATGTTTTAGATGTTAACACATACACACACACACACACACATGCAGAAAGTACCCCAGCCTCGGAGGGAAACTGTCAGAGATGGATAAAGACCCTTTAAAGAGAGAAGTTTGTTGAACAAACTCAAGGGAGGAAGGTCACAGGGCCTGACCGACTGTAAGGAAAGCTTGGCTGGCTAACGACCGGGTAGAATTTACCCCAAATTTTCTGTCCTTTAGGATGATGTCCAGAGGTGGGCGGTGCGGGAAGCCTGTTCCGGCCAGCAGGGTCTGAGACTGGACTGTAGTTACAGGGTCTACTCCTGAGCCATCCCTGCACAAACCTAATGTCAAGCAGGCTAGAGATGAGATGCAAAATATGGTTTGGAAGGGGGTGAGAGCTCCACTTCTTCCCTCACCTAGTGTTTAGGTTAGTGGAAACAACAAGCCCCGTGTCAGAGTCATTTTTGAGCAAGGAAGGCACGAGATGATATATGTGGTCAGTGAGATAATTGGGCTCATGGAGTTGGGACAGCAGCTGTGGAATCACACCAATTTTTGCCCTCATCGATTAGGCTTCTTCTAGTAACTAAACTGTCGCCACAGCAATTTTGCTACAACAGTGACCTGTGATGACAGTGTTTAAATTCCACTATAGCCACGTACCGCCACCCCAGGACCAGGGCGCCAACAGTGAGCCGTTAAAATGCATGAAGCGGAGCCTCCCTGGGAGGCTGTTCCTACAGCAGTAGCTGCAAGTGGGAAACCGTGAAAACGCTTTGCAATGCTTTACCTTCAGATACAAAACCTTAATACCATGTTGACCTTGGACTGTAATTTGGGTAACCAGTACTTTGATGCCCCATTTACAGCAGGGAGGTAGATTGGTTAGAAAACGTGTGTTTGCAGCCAGTGGTGTCATGGGTTGGTTGTTGCATACCTGGCCTGGAGGAGTGTTTGCAAAGTCTGTACTCCCCATTGTCCATGGGATTAGTTCTCGCGCGTGAACTCCTTGTCTAAAACGATGTAGCGTCATATGAGCCCCGTGCCCACCCTCCTGTATTCTCTATTGGTCTCTAGCTCGCTTATAATACCTAACTCAATGTAAATAATATTGTTTTGTCTTCTTTAGGGAACAATGAAAGGAGGAAAATATGCATGTTTAGTGCAGATATAGTTTAAGAAAATATTTTCAATCGTTGGTCAAATCTGTGGGTGCCATACTACAGATGTGGAGGGCCAAAGACTGTGCCTGGACCAGCGGTTTTGCTTGAAGACGCGTGTGAGGTTTGTGTTCATCTCACACCGTGGGTCAAGTTGTGTGTTCTAATATGTGCTTTCTCCAGCTGAGATCCGGAACACTCCTGCTGTTGTGGGGATTCCGTGCTGGCCTTTATCTGTGTCTTTTCAGCCCTTTCTGTTCTGGCCTGCTAGGCATACAGTTTGAAGTAGTTTGCCCCAAAGAGTTGTTTGTTTGTTTGTTGTTATGAGACAAAGGGTCTCAGTATGCATCCCTGGCTGGTCTGGAACCCTTTATGACAAGCTTTCCTCATCTCATATAGCCCTGTCTGCCCCTGCCTCCGAGCGCTGGGATTAAAGGTGTGCCCCACCACATCCAGAGAGTTTTGGAAGTCTATTTTGCATTATCTTTATCTGAGTTGCTTCAGTTATTCAGTGGTTTAAGCACAGTCCTGAGGCTGATAACATATATCATCTCTGTAGACATCTTTTTTTCTTTCAACATTGGCAAAAAAAAAAAAAAAAAAAGGAAATTTATTTAGAAAGATTTGACAGCATTTGAAAATAGCTTCTAGTTTCCTTGTTTTACTTCCGATGAAATGGAAAGGTTAGTTTCCATAAATACTACTGGTGCGCCATGTATGCAGGACCCTGTAGCAGCTCAGTGGGCTGGTCCTCTGCTTCCCACTTCAACCCTTAGTATCTCCGCCTTCTGCCTGGTGGCTTTCTTCACTAGCATGGTGTGCTAGATAGTGTTCACTGTTAACTTGACACAGCACAGTTTCACCTGGGAAGAGAGTTTTGTGAGGAATTTTCTAGACCAAGTTGGCCAGGGGACATGTTTGTGGGAGGCTGTCTTGATTGTTAACTCTATCCTGTACCATTTTATGGGCCGAGCCTTCGACAGTGTGAGTGTGCAGGAAGTACTCACACTGAGTACTAGGAAGAAAGCAAGCAAGGACATGATATGACTACCTGCCTTGACTTTCCTGAAGTGATGCAATAAAATGTGGAGTTTTAAGCCGAATAAACTCTTCCCTCCTACCTCACTTTTCCCCTTCCATATGCTTTCTGAGATTCCAGACACGCCTCCTGAAAACCGAGATCTGGTCTCTGGTGGGCTGTGGGTGGAGGCCAAACCAAGATAGAACAGTTTCCTAAGCTCCCACTTAGGTTCCTGTGGCCTATTTACTTGGCCCTTTGCCACCTCTGAATCTCTTAGAGCAAACCAATCAATCCCTGAAGCCCTTTGACACTTTTCTCTTCTTACCTTAGAACAGAAGCCAAGACCCCTAATGTAGCCTATTGCCCTACTGGGACCTTTCGTTTGGTGCCTGAAAGATACCCTGGTGCAGTATCTGGGGCTCTCTGTGCCTCAACCTCCTTGCTTGAGCCTCTCTGTGCCCCTCTCCTTTTCTGGGGTGTTGGTTCCCGCTCTCTTATTTTCCAGCTCTTTCCTGGAACGCTCGGTTCCAAGTTCCCGTGGAGCCTTGTGCCTTACCACCTTAATGCTTTTCATCTATGCACACCTGACTTGCTTTCAGCTGAGTCTGGCTTAGAATCAGAGCAAAATATGGTTTAGTCAGAACAGCCCCCCTTCACTGTTTCCCGTGTCACCTGTTCTTTCCTGATACAGCTGCAGGGTGACCCATGCAAGATGCTGCGTGGCTCACAACATCTAAAAGATTTGCTTTATAAACCTGCCGAAATAAGTTTAGTGACCCCTTCCCTAGACCGTGAGCTCTTTGAGAGCCAAGTGTCTTGCTCACCACTATGGCCTAGCACAGGGCCCTATCGGTGAGCCAAAGTAGACAAAATATAAATAACATCTTACTTTCTGAATTGAGAGCAGTTCCTATGCCTTTCTTTCCTCTTGGCTGTCATTTGTCCCTGTCCTGGGGGTTGCATGTGTCCCCGTGGCGGCACTCTCGGTAACAAGGGAACCTTTTTAGACAGAGTGACCTCCCCAGGGACCTTGTCAGGCTACGTAAAATCCATCTATGTGGGCTGTTTACTGGATCCACAGGCAGAGCGTTTACTGAAGGGAGACTTCCTGTCTTAATCTAAGACCTCTGTTCAGGTGTTTCAGAGCTGGCAGGATGTGACGACTGTGCCGCTTTCCAGATCAAAAAGAGTATCTCTGCTTTTTTATTTTCGTGTGAAAACATGACCAAGCTAGGTTCAATTTGAGGAAGTCAGTGTATAGTGAAGAGCAGAAAGGATATAGCTTTGATTTTGATGGTACAAAGTATGAAAATGTCCACACCAGATGTGGCCGTTGTTTCATTCAGCAACAGATTTGCATCATTTCTCTTTTCCTTGAGAAAACGTTAAAGTTTCCGTGCTTCTCAGCGTTGCCTGCCAGCGTGTCTCTGATCTGGTTTTCAGTTTGCCTTTGCAGCCGTGACTTCTCGTTATGCCCTAGGACAGGGCTGAGAAACAACAAGTTTGTCCACATCCCGAACTGCTGCTGTCTTTGTAAATAAAATTTTATTGGGACGTAGCCATGCTGATCGCGTTATGCATTGTCGATGCCCGCTTTTCCGCTCAGATGGCCAATATTGTATGGCCTGAAGATCCCAGCCCTCTGCAGAGTGCATGTACCTATCTGCTCTAGAGGGGTTGTTACGGCTTGAGTGTGGGTTGTGTCTCAAAGGTTCATGTGTTTGACCCTGGAGTAGGGGTATGAAGGAACCTCCAAGTGGCAGGGTCCAGCAAGAGGGTAGGTCATGTGGCTCTGCCTTCATGAGTAAATTAATTATCTCTCTGTGCAGTGGGACAAGACTAGCTGTTAATAATAAAGATGTTATCTGCCCCCCATCCATTTCTCGCTCATATATGTGCCCTTTCTGCACATGGCTGGTTGCCTTTCTGCTCTACAGTCATGTGCTGTTGCCAATGGGGTCCTTTCTAGGAGGCTGATATGTGCTATATGAACCTTGTAGTCTCTGAATCACGAGCCAAATAAAACTTTCTTTGTGTATACTGACATGGGAACACAAACTGGACTAAGACAAAACTCTTTGTACTTAGCCATTCCCTTCAGCTGTCTTCGTGTGCCTTTGTGGCCAGAGCCTGAGCCCTTGTCTGTACCACTGTCTCTGGCTGTAAAACCAACCCTGTTTGCTCCTGCTTAGAACACACCTCCTTCAGGCTCTTCTCCCCGCTTGGTTTTTGTCTTCCTTGCAAAGATTCTGAATTCCCATCAATGCCTTTTCTCCTCTTTTGATTCTCAGGACACTCTGTGGAGATAGGTATTAAAATGGCTTATTGCTGTTAGTGTCATAGTGCCTGAATTTGCATTTTTTTTCTCCTGCTATAGTACGGGCTTACTCAAGAGCCTGTAACCAGGCAGATGATAAATAACATATTCATGTTGAATATTCTTTTAAAAACATCTTATGTATTGCTGTCTATGTATGACATGTGTACACAGGGCCATGCCACAGCACATGTATGCAGCATATGGGGTCAGGGGACAAATCTATAGAACTGGGTCAATCTGTCTGCTTTTCCATGGGTTCTGGGATCTAACCCAGGCTTGCAAGCTCCTTCACCCACTGAGTTGTCTCACTGTCCCCATTGAATGTCCTTTACTGGTGTACAGGACAGCTCAGAGCTGACAGAAAACACAGAGTGGAGTTGGAGAGTCTTGGTGGTAAAGGACTTGTGCATCACTTCCCCCTTGTCCAACCATCTTACAGATGGAAGACATCAGGTACTGTTGACGAGGGGATTTGACCTGGATGCCTGGTAGATGTGTTCTTCACCCTTCTAACTCAGCAGTACAGTGGAGAGACCCTTTGGTGGCCTGGGGTAAGGGTTAGGATGTCACTAGACACAGTGTGTTGATAGCAGAGGTATTGGGAGAATTGTCAATACTTTATTCCCCCTGGAGGAAGCTGGTATTTATTGGTAGACTGACTTCCTGTAGCAGAAATGAAGGATAACCATAGTCTAACCTCCATCTTCCATATAGAGGCATGCTGACTTCATCATCTTCTTTAATTTTTTCCTCATGGAGTGTAAGAATGCTTCACCATCCTCAATGCTGCCTCTGCCTCATCAGTTAAATCTAAACACCTTTAAAGTTGCTATGAGTCCATGATGATCTTCATAGTCGTAGCTTGTTGACCTGGCACGCTTCAACCAGCTCCACAGTCTCCTTCCTCCCCATGGAAGATGGAATTGAAAAATGGACAGCAGTGTTTTTCAACAGTTTCCCGTATTTATCTGAGTGGTGGTGATTTCACGTTGCTAGAGCCTGCTGCTGGAAGCTCTCCGTTTTCTGGCTGCCTAATGGGAGGCATTTGATCTGGCGAAGAGCCCAATTGTCCATCTTCCTGGGGCTGGCAACCACTTATGGGGTTATGAGGGTGTGCTTTAATCGACTTCCTAGACACCTCTCCGCTGGGGGGGAGCCTGCAGACGAGGAAAGAACCGTGTGAGTGCTGACGAGCCATTCCTGAGGTTGGTAGGTGGTTTGAATCTCATTTTAAATACCAGGGAAGCGATATTCATCATCTCAGAGAGCAGATTTGCATGAGGACTTCAAGCCGGACCTTCTCTGTTAATACTTAAGGAAGTGACACTTTGAGAGTAGAGCGTAACACACTCATCTTCCCACAGCTAAAGAGCTGTGGGTGAGATCACATGGCACCGAATCCTCTTAAATTAATGGGCTTTTGATATCTTTGGGGCATGTTTTATAAAGAAATGCATTTTTTGCTGGTTTCTCACGGTTCAAGTTTTGGCAGTCACACTTAAGCACGTTAAGAATGTCAGTGAAGAGGTCTTGTTTGCCTACGAACAGATTTCAGTGGTTTAGAGAATTCTGAATTCTGAATTATGTCCTGTTGCTAGAAACATGGGCCATATTTGGTCTCTGTTCATTGAGTGACTTTGCAATTAGGATGGTGTCCAAGTAACAAATGCTTCTTCTCCCACAGAGGCCATTACAGCCTGCATTTCCCACTGACAGGACGAGGCCTTCGCAGAGACTAGTCTAGACACATGGCTAAGTTTTAATAAAATAGATGCAGATGCATATATCCAGGCCACGTGTCCATCTCTGACGGGGCTTGGTACGCTACTTCCTATCCCAGCAAAGGAGAGAAATCTAAACATGGGTAGGAATTTTCTAAGACTCGGGTCAACCTTAGTAAGTAAGCTCTTAGAGAACAGGTGCTGCTGGCTTTGCAGAGGCAGAGGCACTCTAGCATGCAGCGTGTTTAAAGGGCTTGGGGCCCCTGGGCTGTGTCTCTCAGACTCTGGGACTGCAGTGCGGTGCATGAGAGAAACACATGTGCAGCCACAGCAGGAGGGCCGTTGCGTACCACGCTTTGTCAGCCGTTACAGCCAGCAAACCCAGGACTGGAATGCAGATGCTCAGGTGCGAGGCAGCGAAGGGAGAGCCTGCAACTGGGACCTCAGGTGTGAACCAACAGCCATCTAGAGGGTTTCAGTTCCGGCAGCTGCGGTTCCGACGTCAGAACTCCGTTTTTGCTAAGGGAAGCTGCTGGTGACATTTGTAGTGGCTCTATTTAAGGACAGGAAGTTTGGGAAGGTTTGATGACTGATAAGAGCCAATGCTTAAAGTCAGAACTTAGGAGACTGGCGACAGCCATTTCCACAGTTGTCCCTAGGGACTCCTGGGTGACCTTTGGTGCCCTCCCCTGCCCCCTGCCCCATCTAAGGAGACTCAAGAAATTTCTTTGCAAGGAAGCAAGACTTTATCTAAGAGAGCCTTATTTTGAAAGCTTTTCCTTGGTTGTCTTTTGAGATGTCATTTCCTGCTTCTGCAAATGAGAAAGACGGTGGAAGGAGTTGGGAATCTCATCCACTTAGAACCTCATTCACTGTGGCTTCCTGCTGTCAGCACTTATCACCAGCTTCCCTATTCCTTCCTCTACCCAAAAGGCCTAGCATCTTTAAACCAAGACAGGCAGTGATCCATGAGAAACAGGGAGGGGCGTGTGGAGAATGCCCCCTCAAATCACTCCTCCATCTCACGACGTGTGCGCAGGAAATGCCTTAGCCCGTGATTTCTTTCCTTTCACTCGGGATCAGAAATGGAAATAAAAACATGGGACCCTTGGTTGAGAATTATTTTTAATTTTTATTTATTACAGTTTATTCACTTTGTATACCCCATGTAGCTCCCTCCCATCTCCCCTCCCAATCCCGCTTTCCCTCTTCCCCACCCATGGTGTCCCTCTCCCAGTCCACTGATAAGGGAGGTCCTCCTCCCCTTCCCTCTGATTCTAGTCTATCAGGTCTCATCAGGAGTGTCTGCATTGTCTTCTTCTGTGGCCTGGAAAAGCTACTCCCCCCTCAGGGGGAGGTAATCAAAGAGCAGGCCAATCAGTTCCTGTCAGAGACAGTCCCTGTCCCCATTACTATGGAACACACTTGGATATTGAACTGCCATAGGCTACCTCTGTGCAGGGGTTCCAGGCCATCTCCATGAGTGGTCCTTGACTGGAGTATCAGTTTCAGAAAAGACCTCTGTACCCAGACTTTTTGGATCTGTTGCTGTCCTTGTGGAGCTCCTGTCCTCTCCAGGTCTTACTATCTCCTACTTCTTTCATAAGATTCCCTTCACTCTACCTAAAGTTTGGCTATGAGTCTCAGCATCTGCCTTGATTCCCTGCAGGGCAGAGCCTTTCAGAGGCCCTCTGTGGTAGGCTCCTGTCCTGTTCCCTGTTTTCTCCCTCCTCCGATGTCCATCCTCTTGGCCTTTCTGAATGGGGATTGAGCATCGTAGCCAGAGTCCTCCTTCCTGATGCACTTCCTTAGGTGTACAGATTTTAGTATGTTTATTAAGAATCTCAGGACAGCAGCGACACAGCAGTAAGCCAGGCCCAGCACCCTCCAGTGGCGGCTGCACATGTTGCGGGTCCCACACCTCTGAAGCCTGCTTAGATGTTTCTTCCTTTGAAGAACTCCAAGACTGGCAGCACTGGCCTGTTCTTTACAAGTGTTATTGTAACATCTGCCAGATACTAAGTTAGGATGTGTCTCAGTGTCTTCTGGTTTCTCTCAGTCCCTAAATGTGTAGTTTATTTCCTTTTTTTTTTTTTCTTTTCTTCCACCTCTTTCTTTTTCTTTTTTCTTTCTGTGAGAATGTGGCATAGTCCTGTGAGCACATGTATTTCCTTGCTTGTGTGTATGCACTCGGAGACCAGAGGTCAATGTCAGGTGTCAATTTTCTACTTTTATTTCTTGAGACCGAGTGTCTCCCTGAACTCGGAGTTCACTGTCTAGATTGGCGGGGCAGTCTTGGAATCATCCTGGCTCCACCTATCAGACAAGGAGCTACACCCAGCCTTCTATGACGGTTCCAGAGATCCTAACTCAGTTCTTTGTGCTTGGACGGCAGACACGTTCCCCATGGAGCCATCTCTTCAATGCTTCTTCTTCTTCTTCTTCCTCCTCCTCCTCCTCCTCCTCCTCCTCCTCTTCTTCTTCTTCTTCTTCTTCTTCTTCTGTTTGTTTTTGTTTTTCTGAGACAGGGTTTCTCTGTATAGCCTTGACTGTCTTGGACTCACTCATAGACCAGGCTGGCCTCGAACTCAGAGATCCTCCTGCCTCTGGGTCCCCCAGTGCTGGAGTTACAGGCGTGTGCCACCACGCCCGGGTTTGCTTCTTCCTTTTTAAGAGACATTTTACAGACTAATTTCTGCTTTTATGGTCCTTTTTCCTCACGCCACAACATCTGTTTCTCTCAAAATTCTGGGACAGTTCTAAGCTAAAAGATGCTTGATAAAAATGTAAGGCTGATCACAAGAAACAGAGAGCCAGATTCATGGTCATTTGTTGAGCATGGTGGGATCAGAGGCAGATGAGAGCATGGATGGAGAGAGCATGTATGACAAGGAAGATGAGTGGGCATGGGCGCTCATTCTACCCAGCGAGCAGCGCAGGGCACAGGCATGGCTGGAGAAACTGTAAGAAGAGGCCCAGTCTATTCTTTTTCCAATTGGCATAGACATTTGTGGTAACAGTAAATTGGCAAAGGAGCTTTACTAGGCTGACTCACAGAACGTTAAGAAGCAGGTTTACTGTCATCAGCGGTAGATTCCTCTGGCCTTAGTAGCAGTTACCACTGCTGTGATCAAATGTCAGAACCAAAAGCAAGTTGGAGAGGCATTTTTTTTTTGGCTTATACTTATACATCACAGCTCATCCCTGTAGGAGGTCAGGGAAGGACCATGGAGGCAGGAGTTGATGCAGAGACTATAGAAGGGTGCTGCTTACTGGCCTGCTCCTCATGGCTTGCTCCGCCTGCTTTCTTGTAGAACCCGGGACCAGCAGCCCAGGGGTGGCCCCACCCACAATGGACCTGGCTCTCTCACATCAATCACTAATTAACAATTACTAATTAAGAAAACGCTCTCCAGGCCACCCTGCAGCCAATCTTTTGGAGGTCTTTTCTCAATTGAAGTTCCCTGCTCTCAGATGACAATAGCTTATGGCAAACTGACATAAAATTACCCGGCACCATCACCCCCTGTCAGCTTAACATACAAACACGTCACAAGTAAGCCACAGCCTTTCTTTTCTTATTGATCCCCAAGATCACACATTAATATTGACATCACAGTATAAAACATGTTCAAACTTTAAAAAGTCCCACAGATCTTACAAATTTAATCGATATAATTCAGTCTCTTAAAATCCAAAGCCTCTCAATTGGATCCTTATAAAATAATAATTAAAAAAATAAGTTAATGCTTTCATGTTTCAAGAAGAAAGAACTAGGGTACAGTCACAATCAAATCAGAGCCAACCCAAAATCTGCTGCTGTTCTTGGTGGTCATTCCGAGACCTCATGGTACTAGCATTTCCAAAATGCTCTGGTTTGTTTGTTTGTTTGTTTTCTTTTCTTTTCTTTTTGCAGCAACAAGGTTGCACTTTCACCAATAGCCTTTCCCAGCCTCTCTTAGTACTCCAGCCCTGCCAAGCCTCACCTGCTCTCCATGACCCCCTCATGCCTTCAAAAACAGTACCACATAGGTGACTCTTCCACTACTCACTGTCAGCATGAGGTACAAACTTGGCCACCTCAGGAACACAGCTTGTATGTGCTGACTCTGGGAAAACGCTTCTCAGAAGATTTCTCCTCAGTGATGCTGGCCTCCTAAGCACTGGTAATTTCTGATCTCCAGCTATTGGGCATCAATTGTTCAATCAGTAGAGCAAAGGTTTTACTTCAGTGGTGCTGGTCTCTTATTAATCACAGCCAGTTCTTCAGCCTTGGCTGTCCAGAACTGTGTAGCCTTAATTCAAAACCACAAACGACCCCAATACAGTTTTAAAACTTCTCTTTGAACTTCACAGGCCAGGGCCCCATCGTCTGCACTGCTTTCAGCAGTAACTTCCGAGGTCCCACAAAACAGCTCACCACTCTTTGAACACTCAATGACTTCTCTAGCCCAGAGTTCCAAATTCTCTCCAAAATCCTCCCGGAGACACAGGGTCAGGTCTGTCACAGCAGTACTCCACAATCCTGATATCAATCTCCATCCTAGTTAAGGTTACTATGGCTGTGATGAAGCCCCATGGCCAGAAGGAGGTTGAGGAGGAAAGGGTTTATTTGACTTAAACTTCCTTATCATACATAGTCCATTACTAGAGGAAGTCAGGGTGGGAACCTGGAGGCAAAAGCCGTGGAGGGGCGCTGCTGACTGGCTGGCTTGCTCAGCATGCTTTCTTAGAGAATCCAGCATCATTCTCCCAGAGTGGCCCCACCCACAATGAACTGGGCCCTCGCAAACCTGTCACTAATTTTAAAAGTGCTCCCCAGGCTTGTCTGCAACCCAATCGTCCGGAAGGATTTTCTCAATTGAGGTTCCCTCTTTTCTGATGACTATAGTTGGTGTGAAGTTGACTCGAGCCAGCCAGCACACTCCCACAAACTACGTGGAAACTTTTTCAAATCCACCATCAAAGCCCAAGAGAAGGGAAAAGGATTCTTCCTCTCTTTACTGCTCGCATTTTTATAAAAGACCCTCAAGACCCAGTTGCATGGTGGCAAGAGTTTACAGTGGGTGAGAAAGGACATATGGACATGCTTAGCTCTTTTTGTGCTTTGAATGGTGGAGGTGGATGAAGTGGGAGTCAGTCACTTGGGGGACGGGTATGCAAGCTTTGGGTGTTACTGGACACAGTGGATAACCTGACCCTTTCTCCTGGCACTCAGTCCTTGTGAAGCACTTGTAAGTTCTTAATTATGTCTTCCATTGCTCTCTCCTTATCTGTACCGACACGTGAGATGGCTCACTGTCTTAGCTGCAGACATGATAGGCAGCTCAGACTCCATTAGCATCCTGTCACAGTGATTTGCAGCCTATGTGTGTCTGCTGTCGGGCTTTTCCCCAAACCACAAGAGATTCCACAGCCTAATCTCGAGATAATTGGGGAATTTGTGGGCAGAGGGTGGGGGGGGCAGTGTCTCTGGGAGCAGCCCTCAATAACGGCGGACGAGTCTGCAGACGAGGAGGCACGAGATGCATCAGTTAAGGGTCCCTCGTGAGCCAGCCAGCTCACAGACAGGCTTTATATTCCTTCTCCTGTTTTTCTCTTCATTACTACTTCCTGGAGGTCACTTAAGTTCAGTTCTAAGGCCATATATATATGCCACTAACTGTGGCATTTTTGGAAGGCACGTACAGGTCTTTAAACTTTGACCTGGTAACTAGCAGAGGAAAGCAGAAATTCAGGATGTTCATTCTGTTGAAACCTTTCACACATATTTATGACATCTCATGGTATATTGATTGATGAAGTAAGTGTTTATCTAGAGGCTGCCCTTTTTCTCAGGCGCCATGTTACAGTCTAGTTTGAGAAAGAGAAATAAGGTATGGTTCATGTCTAAATGTGTGTTGTGTACAAGAGAGAGCTGATATTAGAAATCTGCCCAGAATACAGTGCCCAGTGTAAATGGGTCCTTTGTGGTCAGTATGATAAAGGTGAGAGGCCCAGAGGCTACAGGACACATAGAAGAAAGAGATTATCAGGAAGGGGAAACTTGAGCAAAGACAGGGAGGGGTGAAATGGCTCAATCCTCAGGGAAAGCTGCAGGTGATGGGGCACAGTTTAAAGACAGTGTAGTATCCTGAGATGAGAGCATTTCTCCATGTCTCCTGTGAGAGACAGTGAAGGGAGATGGAGCGTGGAAACAGCGTGTTAGAAGCCGCTAACCTTCATAGATCTGCAGGCTTCTGCCATCAATGGCAGGTGGACACAGCGGTTGCTACTCAGGACTCCCGGCTCTGTTATTCTTCATAAGATATTATAACAACAACCGTACTTATATTGTAAAAAAATTAGTCTTTTGATTTTGGTCAGAGGCTTGGGGGACATAGAGTATTAGCTATGGTCATATTGGCAATGGATCGATTCAGAGAAATATGAAGAAAGGGCTTCAGGAATGCCCAGAAGTCTTGAAGTAATGTCAGTATGTGCCCCTTATGGAATATAATTCCTCGATTCTGAGGATGGTCCTGACCACAGCAGGCTGGCTCCTCCCCGCTCTAGGCATCTGTGAGCAGGTCGTTCTCATGTTCAAATGCACCTCGGGGGGCTGGGATGAAAATAACTCAGTGCTAGAGTGCCTGTCTAGCATACCCAAGGCCAAGAGTTCAAACCACTGTGCTGTAAGCAAAAGGTAATTTGTTCTAAAACCGGCCCCACTCACTGACATATTGGTATTCACATTGTCACACTGTGAGCTTCAGGTGCAGGCCAGTACAAAACTCTCTGTAAAGACGCTGCTAGAAAAATCCTTTCAGCGTTCATCACGCTGCTTCACCTGGCTCTCAACCTGTGGTTCTCGACCCCTTTGTGGGTCGAGTGACCCACAGAAGTCACCTACGACCCTCGGAAGACACAAAGACTTACATTACAATTCATAACAGCAGCAACATTCTAATCAGGAAGTAACAGTGGAAGCACTTTTATGGCTGGGGTCACCGCAACACGAGGAACTGTATCAAAGGGTCGCAGCTTAGGAACGTTGAGAAGCACTGCCGTGCATGAAGACCTCCTTCCCATTCTTGGGTTGAAAGCCATACAAAGTCAGAGCAGCCCACTTGGCATGAGCCATGGCTAATTGATCACACGCATCATGGATGATCGGGGTTCACCTCTAGAATAGTCGAGTACACTGCATGGGGTGGGGGCTGGGCAATGACAGGAGCATGGCGCCAAGGACATTGGCTCTACCGTTTTAGGATGCTCTGTTGCCATAGACACTCATGGTTCCCCTTCTTTCCTGTTCACTTCCTGCCTGGTGTGGAGAGGCCCACGGAGCATATTCAAGGTCAGTGGCCCTCCTGGACAGCTTTGTGTGTTAATAGGCTTTTCCAAAGCCATCTTAGCTTCATCACGGCTGTTCGCTTGCGGAAAGAGCCACTTCATGGTAGAACTTCATCGGCCCGAGATCCTGGGCTCTTGGCACTAAAGCAGTGTTGGTTTCCTGTGTGAACTCTGGAAGTCTAAGGCCCCTTCTACTGTGAGGTGGATAATAGAAACCCAGGGCTAATCTTGCTGAAAATTGCAATTCTAGGTCTTTTCTTTCCTTCTGTTTTCACTCTAGGGAAAGGGACTTGGGGGGAGACAGTAGCAGAGTTGTTTTCATTAGAGGCAACTCAGTAGAAGTGAGAGGAGAGTGTTCCATTCATGTACAGCGAATAGGAATTTACACCGCTTGAGTGAGGAGCTCATGAGAAAACTGAGCTGTGACTATGAAGACTGAGAGCTGAAAGGTGCCTTTGCCCTTGGGGTGTTTCAGACTCAGAAGGAGGGTCTCTGTGTCCCACCATTTGTTTCCCATTCCATATTACACCGGTCTTTTGAAATGTTCCAGCCGGTACAAGCGCCTGCACACACTGTTTTGGCCTTTAAAGTGGGCAGTGCGGGTTGCAGAATAATCATTGCAACGTGGGGCCTTGAACTCTCTATGTGCTCATGGGCTGCTTGGCGCTTTGTACGCTTGGGCCTCTTCAAAGCTCACCAAACAGGGAGCTGTGTTTGGGTTTTCTTTGGAGAGCTCTTCATGGCTTCTGGTATGCGAGCCGCTGGAAGCGGAGAGTGGAAGCTGTTGTGGCTCTCCGGCTGTTTCAGATGCTCCCCAGGAAGCGCCCTGAAACTGTTCACTTTCATGCTTTCTGTTCTTCCTTGTTTTCAATCCTCCCAAGACAACAGCTGGATTCCGCTTTCAGGACTCTTAATTCCATGTCCTGTTGTGAGCCATTCTGGTAGGTGGTATATTTTTTTAAACATCTGAACGTATTTAACTAAAAGTTTGATTTTGTGGAATTTATCATTGGTTAATTATTGCTTGAAAGCAGGGCCAGTGCACGTTTCTGGATTATTTCTGTGCCGGCTCAGCCTCTTCATCTGAGGATTGGATGCATTGTACCAACCTGAAATCGGATGACTATGCCACACAGTCATGCCAACAGGGTACATTTTGTGCCTCTTGTTCTCAGATTCCTATTGTCCAACATAATTTAATTTTACATGAAGCCGTTCTACTTCTGACTTGGTTTTCTGAGATGGTCATATATGGAATTTTGTGCTGCTGCAATTTATCTACAAAAAAAAATGTTATTATCAACAAGTGCATAACCTTAGCCATCGTGGTGCTACTGGACTGGAATAATACGGATGGGGTAATTTATAAGGAATAGAAATTAGCTTGGCTCACAGCTCAGGAGGCTCAGAGGACAGGAAGGAATGGCTGTATCTATGAGGGCCTTGTTGCTGCATTACAATATGGCAGAAGGCCTCGAGTGGGCGAGACAGAGGAAGAGCGATCAGAGCTTGCTTTTAAATCAAGTGTATTCTAGCTATAGTGACAGGAATCACCGCACACAACGCTCCCTGGAGGTCTCAGGGCTCTACATGGGTGCTCTGGGGAAGGCAGTTCTTTCTGATCGGGTTTTAAAAGACACGCTCAATCCATTACAGACATTTTTGTATATGAGAAGAAAGGAATTTGGGAAAAGAATGATTAAAAATAAAAATCAAACACCACCTGTTGCTAGAATTTTCTTCAGAGCCATTTCCAAATTTGCCTCATTCGGATCATGACTTTTCAGCATTATTGCAACAATTTTACCTCTTCGCTTTTTAATGAGATTCCTCCTCCTCCCACTGTCTTGCCAGCCACACATCAGAGCTTCAGGTCAGAAGAGTATAGTGACAATGGAGGCTTGCCTCAGATATCATATCAGTGACAGAAATCTTTAACATATTCTCCTGGAATCAAACTTGTTATTTTTACTCACATGTATGTACACTCGTGTCTGAGCGAGTGGATGTGGTGCCCCGGGGGCCAGAAGATCCCAAGGAGCTGAAATCCCAGAAGATATGTGAGAGATGAGATTGAGGTGGTGGCTATCCTCTGAAGAGCAAGCGGTGCTCTCAGCCACGCGACCGTCTTTCCAGCCCCCAAACCAAAGTCTTAAATGCTGGGAAAACAAAAACAAAAACAAAAACAAACAAACAAAACAAACTCCACTCTTGCACTAAGACTACGTGAACACACAACCTGGAGGAAGTCGCCTATGAGAAGAGGGCAGAACCTGCCTGAGCTGGAGACAGATTTTGTTAACCTTCCTTTGAGGTCTTTCTTTTGAATTATTCTTATTGTGACAGACAGAATGAAATTACCCAGCAGATGAGAGAAGTAGTTTAAGACTTAGAAGAAAAGTTATCTTCATCAGTTTTTTAATCTTTTCTTTCAGATAACAAAATTTTCAGGATACTTCATTATGACACACTGAATTATAATCTACAAATTAGAATATAATTGCGCAATTTGAGTTTAATTCTATCACTCACATTTTATATTAGGCGGGCTTCTTTGCAGGCTTACAGTATTGTGGGTTTTTCATAAACAGCCATTTAAAACCATTCACATAATCAAAATAATATTTATAGATATTCAGGGAATGATTATTCTTAGGATTGTGTAGAGCAGAAAACCTTACAGGGTTGTGGGTTTGCCCCACCCCAGAAAGAAAAATTCAAGTTTTAGTTAAGTTCCATGAATGGATGTTGTGAATATTAGTTTCTTTTGGAATGCTTCTAGAGTTGAAAGACTAATTTAAATTAAGCGGGCACAGTGGGCTTGGAAAAGGGCATTGTGGGAAAGCAAAGCATAATTTCCCCCTAAACAAAGACAAGCTTGTTGGAGCACATGCTTTGTTGCCTGGAAATTCTATATATATGCAAAGTTGCTTGTCAGCTCGCTGTGGGGCTTTGTGTGCTTGCTTTCTCCTTTTGTTTGGGGGGAAAAATCAAATGCTGAAAATAGCCCGCATAGCTCCGCATGCGATGGGCACAGAGGAACCTGTGCTCTGTGTCATCGCTCCCACGGGCAGCGCAGAGCTGGCTCCTCACAGGTAACATCAGCATACAGGCTCCGTTAGCGCCCACACAGAGTTTCTGGAACATGCTGCTCTACCCTTCTTCTCCCCCTCCCCTCTGACAGAAACGAGGCTGCGCTGGGTCAGTTAGGCTCCAGGTCTCCCCTGCTTTATGTTGAGGTATGATTCACACACGATACAGTCCGCCCACCCACAGCACAGGGTTTGTTAGAGTACGCCGTACAACTGTCCAGCACCACCAGCGTCAGCACACAGTGACACATTGTACCTGAGCTAGTGTTCTCCAGAAATCCAGACCTGGGTGAATTCCTTCAGCGAAAGGAGGGTACTGTACTTTCCGGACCTCTCCAAGCAGGAGTTCTGGTCTTTGGTGCTGCCACACATCCATCGCTTGAGCTTCTTGGCACAACAACTCCACTCGCCCCTCAGCACGTGTACAGTACTTTAAAGTTTGCCAAGGGCTTTCTCACAGGCTCCAGATGGGAAACCTGGACCACAACAAAGCCAGGTTAAGGGTGTGCCATTCCCAAGTGACTGTCAGGAGGAAGAGGGCCGGGGCAGTTTGGCACCGTTATCCTCACCATGGCTGCCACCTGCTCATAGCTGACTGGGGCCTTGCCTGTGTTAGGGATAGCAAAAGATCCTACAGGCGAGAAGTGAGACTGAGCGAAGATGACAGATTTCAGGTACTGGGTCAATGGGGGGCCCCAAACATTAGGATGGAGGATTCTCGAAGCACGAGCCAAAATCTGAAAGGAAGGTGTGCCCAGCAAACATCCAGATGGGAATGGAGGAGGATCTGAGGCAACGGAGCTGGAGCAGGGCCAAGAGAGACAGGAAGAATCTGGCGTGGCTGCTGGACCCTGCATGCTCTGAAGGAACCTCATGGACTCCCATGGCTGCCACCTCACATCCAGTAATATTCCGCCCCGTCATTGCTCTCGCTCCCGTACCTTGCTGCAAGCCCACCTCTCTTCTCACCCTGTGGGCCCATTTGGATAGGCTGCACTGGTCGGCATTCTCCCTCGTATATAAACTCCTGCCTCACACCCCTGGCTGAAGTAGGAAGGCCTTTGGGCAGCCCTCCCACCTGCCGGGGGTACAGACAGGCTAGGCCAGCTGGCTTTGATTATTAGCATGGAGAACAAACCAGAACACCCTCACTTAGGGGACTGTGGGTGGGCACAGAAAGCCTAGGCTGGACTCTCTGAGGTCCTGGATCAGGATCAGGCTCCTGAATAAGACTCCCACTTCATGGGCTGGCCCCACATCTGTGTTGGCAGCTCCTGGCGTGTTCACGGACTGAAGGAGCGTTTATGTCCAGGTTAACTGTGAGCCTTGTGTGTGTGGCTACTTTCCTGGCAAACCTTCTAAGCAAGTTTTAATAAGGTCATTTTCTACTGCCTAAAGGTTTGTCCTCTACAGACTGTTCCAAAGTTTTTTTCCTGAAAAATTTACCCATCACTTCATTCAATAGATATTATTATAAAGCAGCATATCTACTAATTTAGGCAAATTTTAATATGTTTTTTTTAAATAGGAGGACTTTTTGTCTAAAGTTGCCGTATAATCGAGAGCGTCCATATGTTGCCAGTGCTGAGCGACACTCGTAGTAAGCATGGTAGCTCCAGCTCGCGCTGCCCTGGTTTGTGTTGGCTGGCGGAAAGGGCAGACATCTCCTTCTACCATCGTGGAATTAGTTTATAGGGAGGCTCAGTGTCTGCTTTCTAACTGCATAATTAACATTTGAAGTTAGGTTTCTAAGTTGTGTCAGAAATCTGCCTTTGTGTGTGCTCAAAGATTATTCACACAGACAGACTCTTCCACTCTCTTCCCACAGAGCATTGGCTATGGGGAACCCTTGGACCTTAATATAGACCAGTATGCAGAATACAAGGAAGCCAAAATGGGCTTCCCAGGAGACTGAGTTGTAGAGGTAAGACTGACCCCTGAAGGCCGTGGCCAGTGATCAAAATGACAGTGCCAAAGGAGGTCAGCCAACTCAGATCTTATCTAGGACAGATGACCCAAGGGTGACCCTGGGACTCTAGGTGAGACCTAAAGAAAGACATGGCTTAATCGAGAGGAACAAAAATTGCTTGGGAGGCTTAAGTCTATCCTGGGCCATAAAGTAAGTTCAAGGTGAGCATGGGCACCTTTCCCAAAACAAAAGTGTTAAAAATGGGCAGGGAAGTAAAACCACAGGCTGGTTCTGTTTAACAACATCAACAACAACAACAAACTCCTAGCCAAGTTCATGATCTGGGTTACTTAAAATGCAAATATCAAACATCCCCGTCGCTTTCTGTAATTTATCTTCAAACTGCCAAACGCTGAAGTTTTCATTTAAACCAAATTTAAATAAAATTAATTTTCCTCCTGACAATATATATTTTTTTAATGTATGTCACATGAAAACCTTTCACGGAGTTTCCAGGAACTCTGTTGATAGTGGGGCGAGTACCGCACGCTGCGGAGGGATGAGGGGGACCCTCAGGGAGAGATGAAGGGAGTTGTCAGGTGAAGGGAGTTTGGGGTGATATGTGTGCAGATCAGTTTGTTTTAGAATTGGAACTGTGCACAGCTATCCCATTATTGAGACTAACGTGGAAATTATACACGGGTTCTCTAAAATTTAACTTTTATCCGTGAATGTATTTTGGTCCGCTCTCTTTGCTTTTTCCCTCTGTCCTTCCTTTTAAATCATAAATAGCCATTCGTAACTAAGGATTAAACTTTTAAAAACTATATTATTGAGACGGGGAGGAGCATGTCACACAGAACACAGCACATGTGTAGAGGTCAGAGGACAACTTCCTGGAGTCAGTTTTCTCCTGCGGCATTTACACTGGTTCCATGGACCTGGTTCAGGTCAGCAGGCATGCTGGGAACTGCCCTTTCCTGCTGAGTCATCTCCCCTGACCTTTGTGGATTTTGGATAAATTAAGTTTAGATTGTTGTTGTTGTTGTTTCCATCTGCATCAACCGATCACCAGGCTTCCCTTGTCCCTGCCTGAAAGCAGGCAGCTCGTTACTAAAGAACAGACACCACAGAGGTAACTCGGTCACCTCGTCACATGACCTCACAGCCAGATCCCGAGCTCTGCGGTTGTAGATCGTCAGGCACTGGGCTGCTTTTTATGTCAAGCATTAGTTGTTTTCGATGAAAATGAAGCCTTTGGCAGAATTGGTCCAGGAAAAAAACAAAACAAAACAAAACTGTGGAGGAAATAGGAACTAATGTCAGAGCCACAAGGACCTTCTGTTATCTCACCCAGGCCCTCCATCCTCACAAGGAGTGCCACAGCAAAAGCATTTGCTTGGCTCTAGTTTCACCGTGAGGGGGAATAGAGCAGGGTACCACCCTCTGCCAGCTTGTGATAGAGCAGAAAAAGGAGCTGAGGCAGTACATGAGACACAGTAAGTGATGGCCACACTAGCGTGGGAGACACTGGTCACACTTAGTGGTGCTAAGGAAGACAACTCAGTCTTGGGTTGACCAGGGGACAGCCACACTCCAAGGAAGCAAGTTCAGATGAGATCCTGGAAAGGCCGTGTGTGGAGTCCAGTCCAGGCAGCAGGGGGCCCAGAGTGTTGGGTTCTAAAGAGGTTAATGTGCTTGGAAAGGTGTGCACAGGAGAAGGCTATGGGGGCCGCAGGTGGAGGGACACGGAGGCAGGACTGGGCAGGGCAAGGTTCCCAAGTCTTGTCAGCACCAACAAAGATGTGCC
Organism: Meriones unguiculatus; assembly: GCF_030254825.1. Taxonomy (NCBI): domain Eukaryota; kingdom Metazoa; phylum Chordata; class Mammalia; order Rodentia; family Muridae; genus Meriones; species Meriones unguiculatus. The sequence goes on along the minus strand of NC_083356.1, from coordinate 120,283,785 downwards.
AGTCTGGAACTAGAAATGACTATCACCTGGATCCCAAAGCCATGTCCTTGCATTGCTCACCTCCACACGACACCAGAGTGTCTAGCCCTCCGAACAGGAGACGACATCTTAGTGTTCTCTTCTACACTGTTTCTAGCTGGCTGAAGCATCACTCTCTTACTGGTCCTCTTAGCGCTATGCTGGGTGATGAGGAGCCTACCTAACCTGTTACTGAGATTTAGCCCAGACTGGGAGCAGCCAATGACAGAACAGGTGACTGGGAGGAGAGAAAGGACAGAAGCCAAGATCTGCTCAAACAAAGAATTCAAGCATTTGCACACCCCACCATACATGCGCCTCTCAGGCCTGCCCCGATTCTGTAGAAACGTATGATAGATACGCGTTGCCTTATCTTGACAAAGCCGTCTCGGGTTTGCTCGCTGGAACTTGTAACAGTCGTAGGCAAGTGAACCAAGTCATCCTAATCAACAGGTGGGAGGAAGGCTGGGAAGGTGCAATGCATCAACGTGCAAGAATGGTGGGGGCTAAGCCACGCTCTCTGGGGTCTGAGGGGACAAACATCAGTCAGTGTCCTTGCCTAGTGTGGAGTGTGTCTGGACATAGCGAACCAGTCATTCTCTGTGGCTGTCACATGTCCCCTGGTCCTCACAAGGCAGGATGGGCATTAAGGAAAGGGGAAGGGTGAGATCCATATGAATGTTTCTAGAGAAAATAAACAGAGGAGTGTGGGGCGCCTGTCCCCCTCGGGTAAGGGGTTTTGAGGGGCTGAGTTGGAACTTAAAAGAGGCTCACATTTCTCTGAGTCAGTGAGGTCGTCTTGACCCCGAACGCAGTCTCCTCGGCTCAGCTTCCTTCCTGCTGTCTGCCCTCCATGCACAGCAAGAAAGCAAACTCACCCTGGGCAGTTTCCTCTGCAGGGAGGGCAGCCCTGCCTTATTACTTTAGGGAAAACGATCCTTCAGTGGTCTGTGCATCCAGAACCTGTATTATCGGTACAGAAGAGCATTTATGTTGGAATTTTCCACTTCTGTGGTGTGTATTGCTGAAGTTATTGCTAACTTTACAAGAGTTAAAGAGACAGTTCTGTGGGTAAGAGTGCTGGCTGCTCTTGCAGAGGGCTGCTGTGTGGGAGCTCACCACGCTCTGTAACTTCAGTTCCAGGGGATACGGCACCCTCTTCTAGCCTCCTTGAGCACACATTTACATGTACACGGCCTAAACACTCATGCACATATAATAAAGTTAATAAATAAATGTTATTCTAGTGTACAAATGGGGTTTTATACATTAGTTTTCGTTTGGAATAGCCACATGTAAGATCCACCAACTTTTGAAGGTTTCCACGGTTAAATACAATGTCGGCCAACTGTCTCCCTCAACCAAGGAGGCAATCCTTTGACAATAGTGAACAGCTGTATGTGGATGTCAGATGGGCTGCAGTGCATTCAGACCCACTATGACCTTGTTTGTGATGCAGAGTGAACTGTTAGATGTCAGTCAGCTAAGTAGCATTGACCTACTGTGTGCGCCTCACTCCCAGCTAAAACAGCCCTTGGTTCAGTAATTACTAGACTATACTGAACAATAACTTACATTACTTGTCCCAGGAAGCCCTCTGTGGCACCCCCAACTCCCGCAATCAATATTTCAGTCTGCTTAAAGACACCCAGATGTTGCATTTCAACCAGAGCTTCATCGGAGTCTTTGCACTGTCCACAGAAGGCAGATGGAGGCCACCTCACACCTTTTAGAAACCAGTGTCCTCATCTCCCTCTGCTCTCTACACCACAACTGCCTCTCTACCCTCATTCCCAACCTCCCTCTGTTGTGCCATATCGAGGCAGCTCTCAGGTGCTCAGGACCTTCCTTATCTTCTCATCAAAACCATTCTCAGGACTATCAGGGTGCTCCTCTCAAGGCCTCCTGTGCCCTTCTTACTTCTCCACCTGAATGTTTCCTTTATGCTGTGACAGTAGTCTCCATCCTAACTGTGACCTGTGAGGCCCTGCATGCTGAGACCTCATACCATCCTCTCTCCCCTCTCCTCATCCTCACCCTCTATACTGCTGGCCTTGGTTACTCTTACCCTCATTCTTCCTGCTCCTTGACCCTCATCTCTGACTCGATGTCATTTTCCCGACGTCTAAATCTACATCACCCCATCCCATAGCTTCCCAGCCGTGGCTTCAGCCTTCTCTGTTTCCTTTCTAGTATGGCTGTAGATGCTCATGGGTTCATGAATGAGGGGCTGCCCTTGTAAGACCACAACAGTTTTTCAAGGGCTCCCCCCCAACCCCCAAAGCCTCCCTTGTCATGGCCGAGCAGGCATCAGCCAGCCAGCGCCGTCTAAAGGAATGTGTGTTTGTTATCTCTTCCTTCGGTGTTAATGTAACCATGTTCTGGGGAGTGAGACTTGATCTCTGGGTGCTTACAAGTGGTAATTGTTCTTTCAGGTGGTAGTGCTTGTAGAACCCACCCATGCTGGTCAGCATCTTGGGCATCATTGGTATCTCAAGTGGGTTGGCTCATATGGTCATGAGTTCACATGGTCACTTGTAGCTCTTAGCCTCTTAAGAGCCTAGGCTTGGAGGCCACCTTCTATGACAGCCAACATGAGACAGCTGTTCTGACACGCTTAACTCTGTGTTCTTCCTTTCTCCATCACCCTGGAGCCTGCTGTCTCTTCCCTAGACCAGCATGCTATGTAGAGACAAAATAGTATATTTGCTATGTAGTAAAGGCTGGCTTTGAACTCATGATTCTTCTGTCCCCACATCCCAAATGCTGGCATTACAGACACACACCATTACATTATGGAATTATTTTTAAAACTCTATGATTAAGTTATATGCTTAAGATAATTGTAAATCAGAAACATTTTAGATTACAGATGTGACTTTTTTTTAAGCCAATGATGTTTTTATAGTCCCGTTTAGCACACAGATCCCTAGGTATTCTGGGCCTTTATACAATGAGCCTGTCACAGCCTCAATAACATGAAGCCATGTAGAAAACAACCTTTCCTCAAGCTTTGGGTAGGAAATGTCAAACATTCTAAAGTTGTCTTGATTCAGCCTTGGTTTAGCGTTGTTTTTAGCATTATTGCTGCCGTTACCAATTAACTCCTTACTACCCAGTATGTTTGAGCACTTTGATAGATTTTATATCTTTTCCTCACAAGGGTCCAAAAGTTGGGTGTAATTATTCAAGGTCCTTATCTGGGAGATAGGGGCGAACATCTTCAAGCTCACACAGGCAGCATTTGGCAGAGTCAGAATTAAGGCCGCAGGCTTGCATGATGCCAATGTCTGCATGCTTTCCACAACATCAGAGGTCCTCTGCATCCTCTCCTCCCCCCCATCCCCAGCCACTGAAGTTCCTGAATGCAGAGGAAATCAATACATAATGCCTGGGGTCTAGACCCTTTGTAGCTAGGAGTAGCCAGCAGCCAGTTCAGAATTTCTTTGAAGTCGCACGCTTTAATCTTTAAAATTTATGCAAATGTATCTTTCTACTCTATAATATAAATGTATAAAAGTAATCCTTTCAACTACTTGACATGGAATAAAATGGAGACTCCAGGAAGAGCTGCTGTTTATCCTTCTCCTGCCTTGCTGGGTGCCGCTCTGGGGAGCTTCAGGCCTCAGCTGGAGAAGGTCACTGCTGCTCTCCAACAGCCTCAGTACCCATTCCCATGCCCTGAAGAGTGGGGACTCAGCTCCAGAGCCTCAGGCATGCCGCCCACTACAATCTACTCTTCCCCTTGTTTTATTGAAACAGGAACTCAATGCCTCACCCAGACTGGCTTCGATGTTATGATCCTTCTGTCTAGGCCTCAGTTGGTATCTTTTTGTTGTTGGAAAAGCTTTTCGGTGACAGAACCAGCACCACACAGGCAATGCATGGCCACAGACATCTTCACTGTGGAGGGTGGAGCCTTCCAGAGCATTGCCTTGTCAATCCTAAACCAGGCATTGGCTGGTATCGTGTGGAGGTGTTTGAGTGATGCCAGTCTAGTGGGAAGTCTGGAGATACTTTAATCATAGCATGTAAACCTTCAATTTTTATTTTAGGAAACTAAGACATTTTTTTAAAAAATGAAATCGCACTTACAGCTATAATTTATGCAACCACTGAGAGTGAAGGTACTCTCTTTCCCATAGACCTTGGAAGTTGTACGTGTATGATGTGTTTTTCTCGAGGATGCTATCAGCACCCCTCCTCCAGATGTGCAGATCAAAGCTGAGATATCCAGGATCTGACTCGCATGCGTTTTACTGATGAGATTCAAGTTAAAGGACTTGTCTTCAGGTGACCCTGCTCATGAGTAACCCTTTTAGCTTCTGATCTCAGAGGAAGTCAGTGACCCAGACCTGCCAGGTTCTCCTGGACCCCTCTTCTGGTTTTAACCGTCATCAAAATAGCTGCTTTTCTAGCTTCTCTGAGAGGCCGGGAAGGGCATTCCCTAGAGCCATTGGCATCTGTGGCAGGGTGGCCTCGTGGGAAAAGGCATTGACACGCTGGGTCTCAGGACAGCCAACCCAGACTGTGTTGATTTGCTGTGCTCCTGCCTCCCCCCTCCAATAGGCCTTTCTGAAAGAAGTTCTAGATGGGAGCAAAGGGCTTCCAGGAGGGAAAGCTTGAGCTGCCACAGTGTCATACCTGACGCCACGTTCTGAGGACTATGATGCAGGGGTTTAGGATAACACCAGAGCTCAGCATTTTCTTCTCCCCCTCAGAGCTGGTTCCAATCATTCCTCAGCTCACTGCTTCTTTGCCTCTGCTGAGACATGGTCATTTCAGAGCTTGGGTGAGTGGCACTGTGGCCACTTGGAAAGAGCCTGAGTGCACGCAGGCTACTGCACTATTGTAGTAAGCTGGGATCCAGAGAAAAGGTCTGCAGAAAACCTTCAACCAGGATCCCAGAGAAGGCAAAGGGCTCGGCCAGCCACCACGTACCTCAGCTGCTGGTGTTGGGGGCAGTGACAGCCATAAAAACCTGCTGGTTCACCTCTGACAGACTGATATCCTCAGACTTATAGTGACCAGTGTGACTTACATATGTGAGCTTCATCTAGCATGGCCTTCACACTGCCTCTGATGTCTGCTTTATTTTTCAGAAAATGGGAGTTGTTCTTAAACTTCTATAAAAATATGAATTATTGTACAACATAGGTTTATCAACACAGTCATTTTGCTCTTACTTCCCAGTGACCTATGGGTTACATTTGAGCACTTTTAGAAGGTAGCCCAGTATTCAAGCTCTCAATTCTTATGGCCTTGAGAGGACATCATAGTTGAAGGGATCATTCCCTCCTCTGTGTGTCCCTCTATCATCCTACTGATGTCATTATCACTCCCAGTGCCATACGCGCTCTGACACTTAATACTCCTGGAAGCTGACCCCACTAGAAGAGGGATGGCCTGTGTTCTCTCAGCCAGAAATGTTCCAGGCTTGGGTCTGCACAGATGTTCTCTTGATTCTCATCTCTCCCTGGCCACACAAACATAGCACCTGCTTGTTTCTTTAGCGTCTCTCCCTGTACAGACAGAATATCGGTCCCATGCACCTTCCTACCCAGGAACTTGTAGGCAGTACTCTTAGGCTTTCCAGACACTGGGAGCATTTGTATACTTCCCAGAGGGAGGGCCACTAACTACAGAGACCTCATGGAAAGTGGCTCAGCAAGTCCAGCCCTGCCTACTCACTGCGGAGGCCAGACGTGAAAATAGCAGGCGTTCAGATTCTCATAGGATACAGTGTATGGTGTGTGTGAGAGAGACGGAGACAGAGAAAGAGAAAGAATCTGTATATTGGCATAAAGCAATTCCCATTTTATATCAGATGAGGATTCCCTGAGTCAGGAGTTCCACGAGGACACAGGGGATTACTTGACTGCAGAACTCAGTCTTGATATCAGTTTGGAAGACAGGGTAGCTGGAACAATTGAATGGCTCGGAGGCTGAGCTCAGTTGAGCTCAGTTTACAGCCAGGTGACCTTTCAATTTCACTTGGGTCACTTGGGTGTCTTAGAGTATGGCTTCTATGGGGCAGCATTTGGAGAGCACAGCTCCCCAGCAACCATGTGCTTACAATCTAGCCAGGGAAGTCACACAGCGTCATCACTTCAGCTACATTCTGCTGGCCATGGAGAGTCATGAGAGTGGTCCACACCCTCTCGGTTAGAGGGGATCAGGAAAGCACGCAGGGTCAGGTGGAGGTCAGGGAATAGGCTTCAGTCCACTGTCTAATAACAGCAGCCCACACCCATGCAAAATGCACTCCGCTTTCTTGAGAACACCAAAGGATTTCCTATTTTTGGTATCATCCCAAAAGTCCAGGATGCCTTCATCTAAATCAGGACTAGATGTGGACCAGGCACAGACGGGTACTATTTCTCTGGGACCGTCCCCAGTATTGGTCTCCATTTGACACCCATGAGTAAGGTGATAGATACTTGCTTTCTGACACCTGCTGAACATTGGTGATGGCGGGCAGGGACTCTCAACAGACATTCCTCTACTGAGGCAGGTAACAGTCTGGAGTCCATGACACTTGCGCAGTCCAGTTGGGGAAATGGCTTTAGTCCTTGGATTGAGGTCCAGTTTGGCTCCCTGGGAGCTGTTTCTATGCCACCTTTTTTTTGTTTGTTTGTTTTTTAATGGAAAAAAAAAAAAGCCTGTGCCACAACTGACTCATTTTCCGTATGTTCCTTCAAACTCAAAGTCCTTCAGAGGTCCAAACAGTCCCTTTTACTGTATATTGTCATATTTCTCCGTCCAACAGGAGTGCCGTCTACCAAGAGTTGTTTCTTGTGTCCGCAGAGTCAATGGGGCAGGGGCAGGAATTAGGTCAGGGAACAGTGGGAGCAACTTTCTCTCTCCATGATATCTGACCTTCGGAATGCTTAATAGCTAACGTGACCTGAATCGACAGAGATGATTTCACTGACTGACTGTGGGCAGTGATACAAAGTGTGTGGGGGGGGTGGGGGTTGGGGGGTAGGTTGAGAGGGTGAGCCCTGCACGTAAATACGGCCTCTTATTTTTCATAACTCCTTCCTTACTCAAGTTCTCCCCCTTTTGATTGTATGGTTTTTCATTTTGTTTTGTGTGCTTATTGCTTTCATAATGGAAAACTTTCTTCAAATCGAGTTCATTGACATGTATGCGACAGCAAGGAATGGGAGCCGTTCTGGCACACGGCACGAAGCCAGAAGTTCCGGAGTGCAGACGGGGAAGGCCGTGACTCTCTCTATTAGCCCTCAGCCACATTGCCTCTCTCAGAAGCCCTCTTGTTGCTCTCCTCTACTGTCCATCTCGCTTTTCATGGCTGCAGAGCCTTCTGTTTACACCTGGGGACTGTGTATATATAACACACTTCATATTGCCCTGTATTTGTCTGCACAGTATATGCTTGTGTGCACATGTATTCGCAAGAGGAGGCCAGGATGAGTTCCTTTTCTACACACACACACACACACACACACACACACACACACACACACACGCGCGCGCGTGCGCGAGAGCTCACTCCAAAAGCTGTTCTGTTGAAACCGTTGTTGTCTTACTAAGTAAGCTACTTTAAAATTCAGTTTGTTGATGACATTCACAAAACAACTAAAATGTTTACATCAACTGGGCATCACGGACTTTTAAAAAGCCATGACAATGCTGTTTAAGAAGAGCCTTTATCTTTTAGAAATTCCTACCGAGATATTTACTAATTCATTTATATGATATCTAGAATCTGACCCCAAATGATTCTGAAAGGAGTAAGTGGATGTATGTACAGTGAAATAACATCAGCCGCCGTGGGCACGTGGTAGTCTGTCTGTCTGAATGTGTGCTTGAAATCCACAGTCAAGTGTTACATTTGTATAGTAGTGACTCCTCTCCTGTGGTTTTACATCCCCTGCCATCCGCTATGGTCCAACTTCTCCAGATTACAACGGCATATTTGGCGGGAGAGAATGAGAAGAGACCATATTCGCATAACATCCATCGCAGTGTGTTGGTGGAATTGTCGTATTTTATCATCAGTTACCATAAACCCCTCACTGTGTCTAATTTCTACATTAAACTTCATCATATGCCTGTATGACTGGTTAAACATAGTATAGACAGAGGTTGCCCATGGTTGAAGGTCTTGGGGTGGGGACCACGTGGATAATGGGGACCTAATACAGCTAGCACAAGCCTTTGTGCCCCGTGTTTCAGTAATCACATACTTTGTGAGAGCAAGGGTCCTTGTCTGCTGTTCTCTATAGCGTGCCTGGGACACCACACTCAGTGACAGAAATTCCAAACACCCATCTCTAAATTCAGCCCACTCTGTCTTCCCTGGAGGCTTTCCTGGTTCCTGTTCTCTGAGCAGAAGCCCCGGGTATTCACCCTGGGGGAGCCACAGGCCAGGTGCTCTGGGCCTGGAGGAAGGTCAGTGGGCTTCCTGAGTCCATGGGAAATGGCACTGAAGTGCTATGACAAATAGCGCTATCAGTTCCAAGAGACCAGCTCTCTGCAAAATAAACTGGCCCCTTGAACTTTCTTTTAGAAGCCTGTGAGGGAACTGTAAAGCACCCGAGGAAGAACTCGGAGGGCTGAAGGAGGGTCGCAAAGCTTCTTGGGATGTAACAGGTCTCTTAGTCCCTCTCTGAAAATGTTCCGTGGAGAGCACAAGTTAGCCGAAGGCCCAGAGAGGCACCTCATGAGGAAGAAGAGTAGAGGATAGTATAAGAAAGGAGAGATTCAGAATTGGGAAGGTGTCAGGGGAACAGCAATAATCCTGGGTTGGACATTTCCCTGTAGGTATGTTTGAGTGACAAGCTCAGAGACAGGGCTAACCCACTGTCTTAATGTTGGCACACACAGGCTGGTGGAAGGGAAAAAAAAAGAAAAGGGACAGGAGGAACCAGTCGCATCTTGGCTAGAAGGCTCTTCAGAGAAAGCGCCATGACAACACTGTTTAAATCTTCCAAACGGGCCAGATGGTTGCCGGGGTACCGCGTGCCACCAGCTGCCCATTGCTACAGATGAAGTCTTTTCCACTGATGTTTGTGTAACACATATTATGGGGTGCTGGCTCTTTTGATGCTGTTTAACATTTATGCGTGTGTCACTGTAATTATAAACCATAAATATACATGATGCCACACGATCAGCAAAATTGCCCGGCCTTCATTCTGCAAGGGAGGAAGCTGCATTTGTCGCCTGAGAGCATTTACCTTCCATTCTTGGTAAATGCCCCTCCTTCCCAGCCTGATCCCTCCCACACCCACAGACTCCTGGGGCTAATCACACGTATTGTGGAGCCCCAACTTTCAGAGCGTCCCTGGACCGAAAAAAAAAAACAGGGGAAGACAATTCAGGAGCATCTAAATTAAGCCAAATGATTTTATTTGACGACGTAGCAAAAGTGCTCTGGAGGTCACGTAGCACACAGGTGTGCCGCGTAAAAGGAAGGAGGTAAATGGAAGCGAGTCGGCTTCTTTCAAAGAGACAGGTTCCAAGAGGCGCTGCATTTCTTTCGGCTTTGAAAGAGGCTGATTCGGAGGCATTCACCCCGGAGGTAGGCAGCGTGGAGGCTGTGTCTGAGCCCGTAAATACTTCGAGCTGGTTCTCAGGTGCCTGTGCATACGGGGCGGGGTGGGGAGAGGTGAGAACCTCAGCGTTCGGTCCCTACAAACACATAACGTGTAACTGAAGCGGCTGGGTGGAGCCCTGCCCTGGGCAGAGGGCACTGTTCAGTCTCACCCAGGAAGCCTCACCCTGAACCCCACATCTTCAGTTGAAACCCAGACAGCCTACCTCCTGGCTGTATAAACAAGAGACCCGGAGGTTTCCTGACACCCAGGGTGTCTACTCTTTCACACTTAAATAAACGAAGGCTCCGAGAGAGTAAGTACCTGTGTGCTGAGTCTGTGCTCTTCTCTTGCAGAAATACCGACAGTATATGGCCGGACTCCTGGCTCCTCCCTATGGTGTTATGGAAACAGGCTCTAACAATGACAGTAAGTGAAACGTGGACATTTCCTATCTGCAAACTTGTCGTGGGGTATGTGTTTTCTTGTGACTCCCCTGCACCCAAGTGCCGCACACCAGCATGACAGAGTGTGTGTAGCAATCCGGCAGCATCCGCTGGAGAGTGCACACATCGGTGCTCTGTCCTGTGGGGTCTTCACTAGTGGAGAGTGGGCCGGCACTGGTGCAGGCTGGGGCTTCCACACACTGGACGGAGTGTCTCTGTGCCCTCTTCAAAATGAGATTCCATTTTGAATCATCCACATGTGGGTGCCCAGGGACCCATCTCCTGCTCACTTTAGCTCTAACGATCAAAGAGAGAAGCAGAAGCCATTTGTTCTTTTAAGGTGTCCCCTTCCAGTTCGAGGCTTTTGTTAGGTTCTAGGTGCTCAACCACACAGGAAAATGATGGGAAGCTTAACTTCGGCTGTCACTTCACAGATGTATGTGTAGCCAAGTGGTGTGTGTGTTATATGTACACCTTCAATGTACACCAGCAAAAAAATCCTGTAAGAGACCCACCCCTGGCTGAGGCTTAAAAAGGGTGCTGCGGTCAGGTGTGTGGTACTCCTTAAAAGATTTATTTTATTTTTTATATCCATGTCTGTATGTGTCTCTGCACATGAGTGCAGGTGCCCTTAGAGGCCAGAAGAGGGTGTCAGGTTCCTTGAAGCAGTTGTGAGCTCTCTGACATGGGTGCTAGGAAACTGTTTCAGGCCTCTGGAAGAGCCTTACAGGATCTTAACTGCTGAGCCACCTCTTCAGCCCTTCTCCCTCCATCTCATTCCTCCTCTAGGTGCATGTGTGCATTTAGGTGCTCATGCATCCGTGTGTGTGTGTGTGTGTGTGTGTGTGTGTGTGTGTGTGTGTTCGTGTATGTGCGTGCATCTGTGTGTATAAAACAAAGTACTAAGCATGAAGTATCTGAAGTTGTGGTACCCTGACAACCCAGACATGGATGTAGCAGGCAGCATTTCTACCCTCTTCCTTGCTCCTTGAATGCTACTCTCATTCCCAGTTTGTTAGGTTCTGGGGTGTCACCTTCTTGCTTGACAAGAATCTTCAGAGTTCCTCACCTTCTGCCACAGTGTTCCTGTCACTGCCTTTCTCTACAGCCCCTGCCCTCTCCCCACATCTGCCTCCCCGGAAAGGGAACAGGAAAGCCCGAGGCCAGCCCTTTCTTTCGCCTCAATTCCATTTTTTTTTCCTCCCCTGGCTAAGCCAGAAATAACCAGTTCACCAGGAATGCCCAAGTTAAAAAAAAAAAAAAAAAAAATCAACTGTGCTGTCTCTTAGTCATGTGACCTCAGGCAAGACAGATGCTTCATGGCTCAGTTTCCTCCTAAAATTGTTGTACTAAATGAACCGAGTGTTTAAAAGAGTGCTAGGCACACAATAATTGTGCAGAATGTATTAGCTATTATGGCCTCATCCTCCCCCTCCCCCCCAGCTCCACAAAGTCTGGCTTCTGCCCAGCGCTTTTAAATACTCCACAGATAGCCATCACCAAATAGACTCAATGGCTCCCTGTATTCTTATTAATTTAATAGCTTTCTGGCCCTGCTCTCCCTTGGATCTCAGGGCTCGGTTGCAAGATCCTTGTGTTCCTGTGTCATTCTCAAGCCTTAGAATTTTGAGCCTTTCACGGTCCTTCACCTTCTAGAAGCTTAGGAGCCTGAACTTGGCATTCTCTTCCTTTCTCTCCATCTCTCCATCTCTTCAGACACCAGAGACTAGCCTAACCTGTAACCTTCCTGCCTCTGCCTCCTTAGTGTCTCCGGTAACCATTATACAGAGACACCCCTGGCTAGGAGCCCTTTTTGAAAATAAAGGCTTTTCCATGTGCATTCAGCACTTCAGCTACGTGAAAGAGCTGCCATTATTTCCCTTAAGAACACCCACTATCAAGTCAATATTCAGATTCCCCAAACTTAATATCCTTGTCACAATTGCTGAACTGGACCCAGGCAAGTGTCAGCTACTGTATCTGGTTTTGGTGTCTCTTTAAAAAATAATAATTATTATTACAAGTGTCGTTTGTTTTCCTCTTTGTTCCATAAGTGCTTGTGCAAGTATGTGCCATACCACATACATGAAGATCCCAGGCTAATTTGCAGGAGGAGTTAGTTTTCCCCTACCATCATGTGGGCCCAAAAGATTGGACTCAGGTCAAGCTTGCAGCAAGCACTTTTACCTGTTGAGTCATCTCATCACCCCATTTTTTTTTTTTTTTAGATAGAATCTTGCCAAGTACCCCAGGCTAGCCTGGGGTACTTCCTGGCTCAGTCTCCTGAATACTAGGATTACAGATGTACAACACCGATGAGCTGTCTTTTAACTTTGAACCATCTCTTTCCCTCCTTCTCGCTGTTTTGAACTCCCCTGCCCCACAAAGCCTTTTAGTGGTCGCCGCTGCCGCCCATGGAAGGGGGCAATCCGAGCATCTTTACACCTTGGCCCGATGGTCTCAAGACCTGCGTGGCTGAAACGCCACCTTTCTGTAATCACTTCCCAAAGGTGCCCTGAGAGCCAGCCGTTCACATGTAGGCATCCGTGCAAGCATGTCACCTAGTGAACGCCCGAGCGAGGCAGTCTGCTGTGCCCCGGCTCTCCTCAGGCCGTCCACTCTGGTCCCACCGGGCGGCTGCTAGTTGTATAGTTGTTTCCCTGGGTGGATGCAGGATGAATTTCGGGGTGCCGTCCCAAGGCTGCCCGGCCCCTTCGGACTGTGGGATGCTATGGCAGGCGTGCCCATCAGTGCCCCTGCTTCCTGCCTGAGTGTCCTGAGATGCTCCAGGCGAAGGGAACAAAGCTCCAACTAGATCAAGTTTTCAAATGATCTCCTCCAGTCTGAGGCCCCTTGCCTACTGCCCTGCTGCTCTTTGGATGAGCACCACATTCTGTTAAGGATACTGTGGCAATTGGGTGGCCGTACCTGGAAACAGTGGCCTTAGGATTTGGACACTGTAGTTTTGTGGTGCAAACCACTTCACACTGAGCCCCTGGTTGGTAGCAAGGCCATACATTTATTTATTTTTTTCTCTGTACAATACTGCTTGGACCTGCTGCTCCGAGCTCGGTAAGCTCTGCTGAAGATGCGGCCTGCCACAACTGCCTCCTTACCGTGTCCACCAAGAGAAAAAGAACCGGGGCTGCCCGCGGTAGATGCTGACGTAATGTTTGTAAATGAATGAACAGATGAGTACACTGAAGAACGGTGATTTTTTTTTTTAAGCCAAGGGAACTGAGAGGCCTCTTGTCTCGAAACAGCTGCTGCCACGGTCAGCCCTGGCCCGAGCACAGTAGGAAGGGGCTTTCCTCAGAACAGAAGTGTCCTAGCGGGTTGCCTAGGCTGCCCGCACTGGCTTCAGATCACCGGGGCGGAAAGAGGTGGTGTGTAACGTCAAGATGTGTGTGTGCAACCGCAGCATAGATCTCTCTGTCCTCAGCTCTGAGTGTTCTGGTGTCCACTCAGTGTAGTTAGCTGCTTGCATGGTATAAATGAGTCACGGAGAGAGTTTTACCACTGGTAGGGTAAAGCGTATGGTGGAGACAAAATAAGTCTGGACGCATAGCTCTTTGCTCGCAGTCCTTTGATTTAATTACAGTATAGAGCTTTGAAGGGTCTCTCTAAGCCGCCCGTGTAAGCTTTTTTGGGTGCACAGATGGAAAACACCCAAGTCTTATGGGGCTTCCTTCCGCAAAGGATTTTGGTTTCGTTATATAGCTGATCACACGACTCATGGCCTCTCTTGTGTCTCTTTCCTCCCTCTAGGGATTCCTGACAAGGAGAATGTGAGTACCTGCTCTCTCTGCCTAGCTTCTATAAGCTGTCGTAAGGTAAAACCTAACCGTAGTGGCCTTCCGAGCAAAGGGAGCTCTCCATCCACAGTAAACAGAGCAATAAATATTTTTCTAATCTTACTGTGGCATCTTGGGTGAGTCCTTTGAGAGCAGGGTGGCTGTTCCAACATGATTGTCACATGTTTCTGGAATTTGGTCCAAAGAAAGATTATTCTAGAGATAAAGCATATAAGTACCAAGTGTTTTCTTTTCTCCCAGGACACGTATACATCAATAGAACAAATTATTAGAACAGTGTGGAGAAAACCAGTCACTTTCCCTTTGTGGGAATGGAAATGATGAAGGGTCTCTTGATGAATTTGCCTAATTAGATCCAAGTGAGCTAAGGCCAGCATTCTCTTTAAAACCTGAGGATGACTAATGGCTGTAATTGGCAGCTGGGAACCGGTAAGAAAGACTATTTAAGGTACGGCTTCCAGGCCAGTTGTGGTATTGTACCACAGTGCTTGGAAGGCAGAGGCAGGCAGAGAGCGAGTTCCAAGACAGCCAGGCTACACAGAGAAACCCTGTCTCATAAGATAAATAAATGAAGAAAAGTCCAGCTTCCATCAGCACTGCTCAGGACATATGGGAAAGGCATAGCTCAGTGGCAAGTCCCTCGTGCAGATAATGATGGTGTTAATTCTGTTACATACACTCTAGGCTTCCACAGCAACATGGAGGCTTAAGGTTGAAAATGCCAAGGGCGATCATAGTGATATTTGGTTAGGGCTCAGATGTACACCTTGTAATCCTGTTCTGGATTGCTGCACCTAAGTGGCCGTTTTCTTAATTGTTACCCTTCCCTTTCTCTGCTCTCAGTCCTGAAACTGTGGACATATATACAGTCTTATTTAAATTCAAGTTATCTGTGTATTCCCTTTCAGAGAGCTGACTCTGTAAGCCACGCTGTTTTCAAAACGCTAGGTCCTACCCCGCTGCTTGAAACAGGGGTTCCAGTCTTAGCAATGCCACTATAAATGTCATACCGAATTTTGACTTTATTTAGCTCAGCAAAGCATTTCAGAGCCCAGCTTTGGGACTTGTACAAGCTACTCCGTTTACCTAAACACTCTTGTCTCATTTTTAAAACGTGGCTCTTAATCAAGACCGCCTCAAAAGTCTATGATGAATGTTGAATGAGATCATTTATGGAAAGCATGGAGTGAGAGCAGTAGCGCTGAGACATGTCAGGACTACTTTTGTAATTGTTATTTTCTCAAGCACTGTATTACTTTCTAGCTACTTTTTCTCCCTTCTAATGCCTTTGGTGGCCCTCCTTAAAATGCTTTTCTTTAATGAACCTTGCCGTCTATCTTCTGCTGTTTAAAACAAAGCAAATAACAACAACAACAAAACCCAAGTCTGTATGTTTAAAAAGCCCAGAGGACTGGCTTCACAAGATTCATGAGCATCAGGCTACAGTGGAGAGTAGCAAGCTGATCCTGCCACCATTTTGGATGCAGAAGGCCCAAAGCATCCACACTGTAACAAAGAGCCTTCGGAGTGTGAGATAAATCAAGATGGGAAAATGGCCTCGAACTTCCCCACCAAGGGACAGCTGGTGGCTTGGAGAGTACACAGAATGCCTGAGCCTTGGGGAGCTAACTCGTTCTAAGCTTCAAAAGGAAATTCCATCACTTTTAGTCTCTGGGTGACCTTTAGGTTGGGACCCCCTACAGTGGAATCCACAGGCTCAGGGCTGTAAGCAGAGGACCTAAGAGCTGTTATGTACTCAGCTCCAGACAAGATAGGAATCTAAAGTATGCGGAACTTCAGGTCCCAACGAACTGTGAGCAACATATTTTCCTGAAAGATTTGGGGGACTGGGCAAGCTGACAGGCTGGCATTAGTGCTAGCAGAAACTGACTGGGATTATTCTCGACTCTTCTCTAGCAAACCATCAACCACATGTACTCTGAACTAGCAAACAGAATAGATGTAGTGATACCACATGCCATTTGGGAAGGTCTCCAGTGCAGTCAAATATAAGGCAGAGGAGATGAAAGACATTCATGAGTAGAGTCGAAGTTCCAGAGAGATAAAACGAGGCCTAAGAGCCTTAAAGTGGGGCTAATTGAAATGTTTTCCTTTAAAGGGACAAGTTGGGATATGATGTTTTCTTTTATCCTTTCTCTTCTCTAAGTACATGCTGAGAGACACTGTATCCCCACGTGTCCCTAAATAAGGATAATACGCCTGTGGGATGAGACGAAAGTGCTCAGGTGATTGCTTCGGTGTCTGGACAGAGTCTGTGTAGAAAGAATCCATTCTCCTCCCTGGCTTCCACTCAGAGTTTTGTCAATCACCATGTTTAACTTTTAATCAAACACAAGGACATGAATATGGAGGGTTTGAACCACCTTGCCAGCGCTGTTTTGTTTCCAGACCTGGTCTTCCTGTGAAAGAGTCTTACTGTGCCGAAATGGGACCTTGTTTTTCATCAGTTCCACAGAGCCACTTGCTGGATTGTTCTGTCTATTGCCCACCCTGAGGGCTGGGGCCATCAACATGGGATGGACCCAGGACACTGGACCTATGCAATGAGGGAGAGAGAGAGGTATTAGGAAGAGGACTGTGGCGCGCATAATGCACCTGAGCTGTCTTCACACTGCTGTGGTTGTTTACACCTGCTGGTGTTATTAAGAAAGCCCTCTCTTTGATCTGTGTCTTTACATGCCAAATTTGGCTGACCGTGTTTAAAACCGAGGTTAAAAACCCCAGGTACAGGCTTTCCAGCTAATGTGACAGCTAGCTTTTAAGGAAAGGAAACTTTCTGTGAGATTTTTGTCCCCAAGGAGATTTTGTTGTTTGTTATGCTGAATCTGTAGACAGGCAACTGCCAAGAGGTTTTGTTATTTTAGAAGGTTCCATTCTTTCTGTGTGGAAAAAGCAGGAAAATAGACTCTGTGATCAGGGGGCTGCTGGAAAAAAAAAATCCCATTTCCTGAACTACCAACATCTTCTTCCCACTTGAAGTGTTCATTCCTAGGCAGCTGCAGAATTAACCGGGGTTGCCTGTGGGGGAAACAGTGAGCATTACAGCAGGGGCCCCTCGAATTTGATGCTGATCCCAGGAACCAGCAGACCTAGGTACACCTAGGAAGGAGCAAGCATGCCTCCTTTCCAGACAACTGGCAGGCCTCATGTAAGGGGATTACTCTAAGCCAGAGTTTCCCGAACTCCTAAAGATCTTGAGATGTGTAGACAGAGAATTGTTTGAGGGAGATTTAAGGTTTTAAATCGTAACTTGGTAAGGACTCAGTTCACCGTTTGTGAATTACCTCATTAAGGAGAGGACGGAAGAATAGATCAGGCAACTGTTACTCAGGATGTTAGGGGGTGTGAGCAGTGTTTAGTGACATTTCTTTCCCTTAACTGCTATCATTTGTCAAGGTTAGACAAAGCAGACTGAATGTCTTCCAGCTATTATTTTACTGTCATCTTGCAATTCTGGGCCAGTTGAAGAGAAAGGAAAGTGTATGTCCCCATGCAAACTTAAATCATGAAAACCTCTGTTAGTCCATTAAAACCAGGAGAACCCTTTCAGTTCCAGCTTTAGCACAGCTGCTGAGTTCACGTGGTTTTCTGCGGAGCACACTTTAAAGATCCTGCTTGTAAAAAGCTTGCAACAGGGCCAGGGCCTGTGAAAACATCCTGCCCTGGGTTCAAGGCTTGCCTCCAGGAACTGTTTTCCTCTGTCTTGGGGTCTTTGTGGTTTAACCAGGTTCTCAGAGCTAGCACCAGTGAGATCTGAATGCAGAGGCTGCAAAGAGAGCTCTCACGGAACAGAACAACAAAATCCTGAAGCCTTAGAAAACCCTAAGCCTGCCTTTTCTGAATCTGAAGGGCAAATTGCTTATCGCCAGAGTGAGGATTAGATTGAGTCGGAGTGTTCTTGGTTCCTGCAACTTGTGTGCTATGTAAACACTCATTTTGAAAGCTGGCCTATTAGGAAGGGTAGCCCAGCCAGCCAGCCAGCCAAGACTACTTCTGCCCCACCTCCCAGAAAACACCAGTGACTTCATGGCCAAGGCGCCAAGGACAACCTCAGCTCTCCAGCCTCCGAAGAGATGTTTGCTTTTGTATTTGTGAGTTATGCGTTTTATGGGAGGAATGTTCCTGCGGGGGGGGGGGGGGTTTCTGTGCCTTTTCTTCCCTCCCTTCCTCGGCTGCTCTAGAAGCGGACAGTTGTGTTTCTCATGCCGATTCTCACTAGTTTCTGCAGTGACGTGCTGTAAGATGGCCTGTAGCTGCTGTCGGTCTAGCTAGGAAGTGGTAGACCTAGGCAGCTCCTGAAAACTGGCTCTCCCTCAGTTAGTTCAGGTGTTGTTGACATCTGAATGTTTTCCGAGTTGGGGCTGATACCTGCTGTGAGTTTGTGTGGTGAAGGGGCATGCCTTAGGACATCCTGGGTGGTGCCTCACTGGATATTTTAGAATTGCCTTTTAGAATATTATGGTTCTATCGGATGGTTGTTTCTCATTTCTTCACGGTTATCTTGACTCAGAGCTTACTCACTGCAGGTGGCTTTGCTGTGCTTCCGGCACTGGGTTGTGTGTCCAGAATATTCTTGCCTTGCCTTCAGTGAGTAGAACTTGACGGGAGCGGGAGATAACAGAGAAACGGGGGCCAACGAATAATAATGATGCCAATGAAGGAGGCCTGACATCGCCCCCATCTCCTGGCCAGTAGCCTCTTCCTGCTTTCATTTTGATAAATGGCGTGTCGTGAGATGAAGCAGTTGATGGATTCTGCTGCTGGGAACCAGCTCCATTGTTGGTGAGGCAGAAGAGCACCGTGCCATATCTATGCTAAAGCCCCGCCCTCCTGCCTCCACAGCTGAGGCTGGAGCCTGCCCTGCTGCTCTTAGAAACCTTCTATCGTGCACTGCAGAGAATCATCTTCAGCCTCATTGTGGGTGGCTAGAGCAATCTCAGCTAGCTAGAGCTAGCATTTTTCAGGTTTGAGGTAGCTGAGTTTTTATCATTCCTATTTTGAGAACTTGTGACCAAATTGCAAGTATGTCTTGTGGTAAGGACAGTAGACAGTTTTTCTCAGCTGAGATGGACTGGTCTATGGTCTCTCTCTCTATATGTTTGTTTACATGTGTATAGGTGTTTTGCCTGCATGTATGTCTGTGGGCCATGGGTGTGCCTGTTGTCCACAGAGGTCAGAAGAGAGTATTTGACCCCTGGGACTGGAGTTATAGGTGGTTGTGTGGTGCCATGTGGGTACTAGGAATCAAACTCAGGTCCCCTGAAAGAGCAGCCAGTGCTCTTAACTGCTAAGCCATCTCTTCAGCCTCTAATATTTAGAACTTGAATTTCATGTCAAGAAAGCTTTCCTGAGTCCATGGATAGTACATTTTAAAAAATAATTCTTTTTGCCCTTAGGGAAAATCATATTCACAATAGTTTCTAAGTTGATAAATGTTTACAGATGTACACATGCTATATGTATACATACATATGAATTTGTGTATGTAGAAAGATATGTGACTATTTCTATTCTTTTACATTTTGTAAACCTGTCCAATCACTGTTAGTACTATGGTTCGGGTTTGTGCCAGTTTTCAGTACTATTTAAATTCTTTTCACTACAGTATAATTTTATTTTCTATTTTCTTTCAGTCAAAGAATAACTTAGAAATATCCATAGATATTTTAATATATCAGTAGAATATATTATCAACTTGTTCAAAACTTTTGAATTTAACACACATTGTTGATTTATCCCAGGTTCTGAATGAAACCTGGTACTTTCCATCAGGTACAGCAGCCCCAAATGGAGGGAGACACAAGAAAATAATAATAGGATGCTGTGGGTGCCCACAGGACTGCAGAGTGTGGCCTTAAAAGCTCTTCAGCCCTGACAGCTTCTAAGTCTCCTCCTTGGTTTGTTGTCTACAGAATGAGGCCACAGCAGTTCACGCCAGGTCAGGAACTGGGGAGCATTGTTGTCACACTGCCATATGGTATCTGGTTTGTGGAAGTACACACAGTATGGCAGGGCCTTTGGAGATCAGGGTAGGAGGTTGGGGGGACTCAGAGCATCCTCATGGAGAAAGAAGGGGAAATAAAAGGAGAAAAGACATTTTCGGCCTTGAGCATTACAAGAACAAAGGAACTGAGTTTGAGAACTTTGTTTAGTAAGTTTAATGTCATCAGATCTAAACTTAAAAACCTTACCTTCTAAACCTACTTTCCAAGGCACAGGTGCTGGGGTCCAAGCACCCTTCTCTTAGATTTATCTAATTTGTATCTAGAAGGGAAATTAGCTTAACGTTTGTTTTTCCTGAAATCCTGCCTTCTTTTCAAAGTGACAAAAGTAGGTTGCTGATGTCCCCCTGTTCACTCTGACCATCATCTCCTTTCCTAATTGTGAGGTTGTTGCTTGCTCACGCTTCTGTTCCTTGCTTCCCCTCATCTTTTGAGTGAATTATTTTGCCAAGATATCTATTGAATTTTGCCCTTTTTTTTTCCTTCCTGTTCATCAAGGTCATTTAAATTTTCAATCCAGTTTTCCTACCTGTCCACCATCCCACCCCACTGGGTGTCATTTCTAAATGTGATAATAATGTTTTTGAGTCTGTTTCTGAAGCATGAATAAACACGTTAACCCTGACAACATCCAGCCGAGGACCTACCCCTGTAGAATTCCATTTGTTTGTGCAAATTTATTTTCATACATTATAAAATTACCCTATCCAGGTTTGAAAAAGAAACTTGGAAAATGAAGCTAAGTCATTCAACCCACTCCCGACACACTTTTCAATTGTAACTGGAGGGAAAGGAAGACAGAAAAATCCTACCCCAGGGGATATGAATAAGATTGAGTTTGAATTTCACGTGTTAGAATTCATGTCTCCAGAAATGAACCTTCAGCAAAGTTTGTGTCTTTGACACTTAGATACTATCAATAATGAACTGAAGCTCTGAGGGCTTCAGTGTTCTTGTAGATCAATGATTACGGCTCTCAGTGTACCCCAGGAAACAGTCTAACAAGGCAGTAATTACACCGTTTGGTAATGGTGTCAAGTGTAAACTGTTATGTTCTGTAGTTCAGGTCATGCCCTTGTCTGGATAGCCTCAGTCCAGGGACCTCTCTCTAGGCAAGGAGTCGCTGAGCTGGGCCTGTGGGTCTGGCTTACACAAGCTCAGTTCTAGAACTCCGGGTGGAGGTCATCCATCATCATCCTGTTTAGAGCCTGGTCCAGTTTCCAGTTCTGGGGAGACTTCGTGATGACAAATGGAAAGTCATTCTTCTTAATGCCCTCATCATTTGGCTCAGACAGGAGAAGGGGAAAAAAAATCCCAAGTCACACCAAGTGCTGTAATTTGATAGCCCGATCCCAACAAAGTGAGGAAACCGCACCCAAACCTTCCCCCAGTGAACCACAAAGATGGACCAGAACTAGAGAAGGAGAGCTGGAACTTTAGGAAAAGCTGGAGAAGGCTTGCTGGGGGCACCAAGGAGAAGCATGGACACTGCCACAGCACTTCCCTCTGGACCTTCTAGTTTTAGGGTATGTGAATTTTGTAAAAGATTATGTTTGACTAATCATCTTTTTTGTGTCAAAGCATTGGGATAGGCCACTGCCGAATGAGGGAATTTGTAACATAAATGGAAGATACATCTGCCAGGCAATAAGACATTCTTTGAAATGACTGTATTCTCTCTTCCCTCTGCTTTCTAGCTTTATGTTTTATAAACTTTTCTCTTTTGGGTATTTTTGTATACTCAGAAAAACACATGGGCTCCCTCTTGTGGCCATTCCAGTGTTTCTAGCATGCCTAATATTGAGCTTTGAGTTATACAGATGTTTGAATGAAATTGTTAAGAGTACATGTTATTTTTGAAGATTCCTAAGACTTAACAACATTCTAATTAATCCGAATAGAAAATACATCTATCCATCTGTCCACTTGTCCATCTATCCATTTGTCCATCTATACACCTGTTCACCTGTCCACTTGTCCATCTGTCCATCTATCCATCCGTGGATGTGTAAGTTCTGTTGTGTCATGCCGGTGATGTTTGGCTTCTTGAATGCAGTCTAGCCTGTGAATCCATGGGAAGATGCGGAGCTCCGATCTTATAAGGCAAACAAGCACTCCCGAGGATCAGGTCCGTGCATCAGCAGGTCTTCACAGAGCACTTCCTGGGCTAACTTGTGAGGAGGGACCTGCTACCACTGAGAATACAGTGGAAGTTCCTTCCTGTTGACAGTGTTATTTCTTTCTCTCTTTAAGTCACATTCTGAGAACGGGATCTTACTGTCATGTGGCTTTATCCCAGCCTTGCATCAGTGTAAAGGTTACCATAGAGGCTGGCTGACCACACAGTGATAGCGGTGTGACAGTCTATAAAACAGAAGTCTGTTTTCCTTTCCTTTGAACTGTCCGGGGGCTGGCTGTCCTGGGTAGACCTGGAAGAGGCAGGTTGAACGTCTCTTGTGGACGACCCTCTCGCACACAGCATCCTCCAGCAGGCATGGAAACTTAAGTCTTGGTTTTTACAAACTTCTGATGGCCACATTTTTTTATTGCCATTTTTCTATTTGACTGAGTGATGGCCATTGGTAGCTGTGCACAGCTCTGGAAACAATGTGAATATTTCATACATAATTATTATTAAACGTTAAGATACATTGTTATTGAAAATCTATTCACCTTGGAGGTGCTAATTGAAAAATGAATTAGGAAGCCAGCATGGTGATGAACACCTGTAATCCCAGCACCTCAGAGGAGGAGGCAGGAAGATCAGGGGTTCAAAGTCAGCCACTGTTAAACAGCAAGTTCAAAGACATCCTGGGCCACATGAGGGAGGCACTGTCTCAAAATGAAAGTTCAGATAGCTGGGTGAAACTGGATTTGATATTTGTTTTTTTACTCTTTTGAGTTCTGTCCTTGTAAGAACTAGGGATATATGTTAGGAAGCAGACAACTAAGTAGCAGATGAGTAAGATCACATGAGTACGCAGATATGGATGGGAATGATTTAAATATTATGTCTAAGTTCTTTGATTCCCAGGAAACCAGTGCGACGCTTCCTGGAGAGGTAGAGGGGAGGAGGGTAGAGTGGAGGGGAGGAGGCACAGGACCACCCATGGTGACTCCGCATCCTTTGCTTCTGTTGGATTACGTGGGGAATGAGATACGAGGTAGGGGAAAGAGCTGTAAGAATGACTCCCAGGCTTTTGGCTTGAATGGGTGCAAGGATGAGGCCGAGGTGAGAAAGGGTTTAAGGATGGAGGTTCAAGGTCATAGTTCAAGGTAGCGTCCGGGAACGTGGAATGATTTAGACCTCTGTGTTCCCCTTACGCCCAATCAATAGTTAATTACAGTAAATGTTTGATCAGAAAATGATGGTGGGGTAGCTGCTGGGGGTTTGTACCCAAAAGCTCTTGCCCGGCAGATGGATGGAATCAAATATATCTGAAAGAAATTAAATCATGGATGAGACACATATCAGCCAGAAGTTTATTAAGTTTGTTTCACCCATAATTGTATTTTTGAAGATTTTAAGAGAATTTATGTTTGTGAGTAAACTGCGTATAACTGCAGTTGTCACCTTTCCCATTAGCAAGAGGCTGATTTATGGAATATTTCAAGTGAAAATAATAAATGAACCAGGCCAACAAAGTGTTACTTAATCAACCTCCTCAGGGACCTTACTTAATGAATAGGTAGAGGACTATTATATGAAACTTAGCCCACAAATTATTTCTATATGAATTGGTGATACTAAATGGTTATGGCCTGCTTGAAACAATTTATTTTCTTAATTAGTTTAATCATCCTCTTTACACTCTCTTACACTACTACATGAGTTAATAACCACTTTTTTCTTGAATAAATTAATTTTCTAGCCTGCTTACAAATTTCCAATTAATAAAGTTTCAAGGAGTGAGGTAATTCTGCAATCATAAGAAAAAATGGCCGTAGTTTATTTAATCCTTTTAAATCAACTAACAATGACTAAGTACCTACTATGTGCTATGCAGGCTCTGTACTTTAGTCTGGGGATTCAAAGTGCAATAAAAATAAATCCCTGACTTCACAGAGCATGGAAAGAGAGACAGGTAAATGCATAGTTATATATCCAGGTGTGGTAGGGCAGAGATGGCAAACAAATGGCAAAATACCAAAATATCCATCACAGGAGCCTCATCCCTGAAAGATGAGGGTCTCGGAAGAAAGGGTGTTTGGTTCTTCACTTCCCAAATGTTCCCATGACACCAAACTCCTATACTCTGTAGCACTAGACCTTGAAGGTGCAGGGGACAGAAACCCACCTGAAGCCACCTTAAAAGGGATCAAGAGTGGATGTTAGAGATGCCTGCTTGGCTCTCCAGGATGAGAGCAAGAGAGATGGCTTGGGGCTAACAGGGCTCTGCTTTCTGCTCTTTGGAAGCCTTGGAAATATGGCCCCCAACAATTCTCATTCTTTTCACCAGCATCTGCCGTAAGGATACCTTGTGCAAACACCCTGATTGAGCTGGTGTGGGTCATGTGACCCTTCCACCAAGGCTCTGGGCCAGTTAACGAGAGTAAGATTCTACTGTGGCTTCAGCTCCGTAGATAGGAAAGGGGCCACCAGAGAAATAATCAGTCTTTGTCTCCTAATCCTGAGGATGAGCGTCCGGCTGACAACTAAAAATCTGGTCCTCTTGGTCTGAGGAACTCAGAGCATCGTGATGCAATCAATATCCTATCCATGGGTGCATTCCTTGCTTATGAAGAAATGGGGCAGAAGCACTTAGGAGCAAGGTGTTGACATGACGTTCTGCCATAGCCTTGATTGCTATAAGCTTTGTGCTCAGAAATGCCACGCATTCCATGCAGCCAGAACCGTCGTTTCCTCCCCGCTGTCCTCTGCGCACGAGTGATGGCAGGTTGAGAGGATTGATCTTGTTAAGTCTTCTGAGCAAGCTGGATGTCAGTCCTGGAACAGGGTTTGACATAAGTTGTCCCAGTTTTTCCAGAATATTCTAGGAATTCTTTTTTATCTACTTGATTTTAAGTCATTAAAAGACTGGGAACCAAATTTACATTCAGATGAGTTCACTGGAGTCTGTAGTGTAAAGGAAAGATTTCTGCCAAGAGCCTAAAGGGAAGTGGAGCAAGACAGTACATTTTACAATTTAATGTTTTCCCGATCATAAATATGACAGTTTATGTTGAATATCGGGAAATATAAAACCATTTTTACAACTGCTATGAATGCCACCACTTAAGTGTCCACACACCCACCCACCCACACACACACACACACACACACACACACACACACACACATATACACAGCGGCTGGAGAGATGACTCAGCGGGTAAAAGCCCTTTGCACACAAGCATGGGGACCCGAGTTGAAATCTCCAGGAGACACATAAGAAGCTGAGTGTGACCACACCCACCTGTAACCTCACTGCTGAAGACGGTGGAGACGGAAGGCTGGTTGAATCTTCCTGGCTAACAGCCTCGCTCCAGGTTAAGAGAGAGAGCCTGAGCCAAGGGGACACAGGAGGGAGTGACATAGCAGGATGCCAGCTGTCCCCAGGCCTCCACATGATTGTATAGGTGTATGCACATCCTCACACGCTTGCACACATAGCAGTTAGATACCACATACCCTCATGGCACCACATACCCTCATGCACACGCAGAGTATAGTCACACAGCATATAGTTTCTTACCCATCTTTTTCAATTGAGTGTTTAGAAAGACATTTACAGTAGTTAATATTGAGTGAGCCATACAGGGGGAGGAAGTTTTCCTCTGTAATTAGCATTTTTGTACACATTTATAGTTTATCTATGTAGCTTGTCAAAGTTAATTTGCACTGTGCCCTTCCCACTTCTAGAGTTATTTGGGGGTACTTCACTCCGGCTTTTCGTGATGTTTTTAGTGTCTCTGAGGTATCATGTCTGTCTGTCTGAGGAGCTTCCTTCAGAAACTCCGGAAGGGCCGGTGTGCTGCTTGCAGGTTTTCCCGCGCCTTCCTTCACGGAGGAAGGAAGCCTTGATTTCCTCTTCATCGGATGGTGAGTCCCTGCCTGAGACAGCATAGTGGTCCTTCCTTCCGGTCCCTGAAGGACAGGCGCTAACGTTGACAGTTGTTCCTGACCCCGTGGTCTACCCAGCCTTCTTTCTTGTCTATGTGACGTGTATGTCCTCTTCCAGGATCCCTTCAACGATACCAGGCCGCATTTAGTCAGCACCTCTTAGACGACTTTTGCCTGTTTCTTAGACCTCTGTTTTCAATGGCTTTTGACTGTTTGGTAGAGTGCTCATCAGGTATTTTGTCGTGTGTCAGATTTTATCTGATCTTTTTTCCAAATTAGACTCACATTCTGGGCTCCAAGAAGCAAACACAGAGGCAGACTGTTTTTATCTAATCA
The DNA here is from genome assembly GCF_030254825.1 of Meriones unguiculatus. NCBI lineage: Eukaryota > Metazoa > Chordata > Mammalia > Rodentia > Muridae > Meriones > Meriones unguiculatus. The sequence goes on along the minus strand of NC_083356.1, from coordinate 120,257,520 downwards.
TGTCAAAATATGCCCTGTCAGTACGACCAACCACTATTGCTATGGACCTTGCTCACCTGGTTAAGGTGTAATTGTCAACTTTCTCCTCTATGAGGTCACTGTCCCTACCTGCTCCCCTGCTGCCTACAACCGTGGGAGGAGGTCACTATGCACAGCCCATGGTGGACTTTTAAAGGAACACGGAGCTGTGTCCCAAGTCCTTGATAGCACAATAGCACCATAAGTATTTAGAATTCCCTCTCCTGGGAGATTTGCTTCCTTTCTGTGATTTTTCATTAATACAGTCTGTGTATATATCATTATGTACTCTTGGATGTCTGGTTTATACTTTGTGCTACAGTCTCGCACTATTCTGTTGGATTTATTCCTTAAATTCTTCTGGTTTTAGCTCCACTGTTCGACTATTTTATCGTGCTGTATTTTGTTTTTTGAACACCATCCTCTGCTATAGCTAAATGCTTCTAATACACACCCTTATCCAGTATTATAACTAATCATTCTGCCAAATAATTCAGTCTTTCTTTCACTCTAAGATGCTATTAGAAACCAATGTTCTAGCCCGGGTCCTAGATGTGTTGTTGCTGTTGGGAACACTAAGCCTCTCTCTTGGCCGCTATAGGAAGGCAGATTAAGTAACCCAAACGCCAGAAGGGTCATCACAAGAGCACTAGCCTTTCCTTGCCTTCTCTTCTTCATCTTTGAAATGGGACTAATGAGGGTCCCTTCATCAAAGCCTTGTTAGTATTCAATTGTTGGCTTGAAGCATGAGCATACAGAAATTAAGAATTGTTCTTACCCTCTCCTGTGTCCTGTATAACATCTCGTGGGGCAGTCCACAACTTCCTGCCTTCTTCTCTTTTTCCTTCACTTCCATTATTGCTCTTTCGTTAGTTACAAAAATTGGAATGGCTTCCCCTCCCCCACTGCCCTGGATCAGATAGGAAAACAGGAGATCTTGTGTCGCACCCCACTTTTTGTTTGCATACATGTCTGCTCTTATAGCCTGAGGATAGCTGTGTAGATGTAGTTGGGAAAAGAACCCTCATTCTGACACCTGCCTGGAAACAGTTATTCTGGGAACTCTATGGTCTTGGAGTTTCCTCTGCTGTTTATCCTAATGAAGACGTCTATACTCTCCTTCAACAATACGTTAAACTCCTAGTGATAGCCAGAGAGAAATGCCTCTCAAAGTGGCTACTTGGATAAAAACAGCAATTAAAGAATTAATTTTAAAAATAATTGAAGAATTAAAGAAAATGAAAAACAGTTATTTATAGTGTTTTCAGGCACCATAAATCACCTGAGGGCATTTGACTCAAAAAGTTTTGAAGTAAGAACATTTCATAAGAGATTAGATCACACAGGGAAGGGTTCCCTGCCTTCTAGAGGAAATGTGTGGATATTTGAGATGCCTGCCTTCCCCTTCCTTCCTGGGCTTCCTTCTTGCAGCCTCCTGGAGGGAACCACACCGTGGAAAAAGTGAAATTCATTCAGTTCTTGGCAATCCCTTTCAGTTTAAGCAGGGAAGACAATGCTGTATTAATAGTTCTGCCTTTACTTGGCAGAGATTTGCTTTAAAATGTAGCCTACCATTTAAATGTTTTTAAGCTGCACAAAACAGAGAATTGTAGTGTTTCCCAAGTTTGACAGAGTGAGAGGGAAGGTACATGGTGAATGTTATAACCTGGGCAAGTACCCAGAGAGGTCTGTTATCACTCAGCAAATCGTGACTCCCTTCCCACTCTGATTTCATGGCTGTAAAACCTAGTACAGCGTCTGGGGCTTTGGATAGGGGAGTCAGGTGGGAATACAGTGCTTTCTGGTGAACGAGCCTATTACTCATCAACTCCTATAGTGCTTAACCAAGTCTGTCCAAAGGCTTTAATCAAGGGGCCCCGGCAATTAGCACATCCCACGCAAGATGCTGTGAAAATCTGTGACTATCTCGTCTACATTTTTTTTAAGTTTCTAGTCAATAAAAGAGCACAATAACATTTGATTTACTCTCACTGTACTTGAAAAAAATTCAAGTATTCCTAAAGCCTTTCACATGACTTTGGATTAAAAAAAAACAAAACAAAAACAAAAAAACTGAAAACAAAATTGCAACCTTGAGATAGAAACAGCTTGGTTTCTTAAGTATTTGTAGGTCTCCCTTGGCTAATTATTTCTCAAGTAATAATAAGCCTTCAAATTTTGGAGATGGTTTTCTCTTTTTCTGCATGCTGCAAGAAACTAGAAATACATGGAAGGAGGAGGAAGGAAAAACATATGAGTAATGACAATTTTAATAGCGCAATATGTCTGACCCCTTCTCTGGCATTGAAAGCACTCAGGTTCGCATACGTGATTGGAACCATCGTCTGCGCCAGGACAACCTGATGGTTAAAAAGGAAAGCAAGAAAAAGACCATGTTTAGGGAACCTACCTGGTTTATGAGCCAGCTCGGAAATGAGTTTGGTGTTTTACGCAGCGTGCTGCTGTTCCAGGCTGCTTTCATATTTTATGTGGTATGCTTTCAGGGCTTTGATCATTTTTGTTTTGATGAGCTTTGTAAAGGTTTAAAAGGTTTCTTGAAAACATTAATAGGCCTCTACCATTCCAGGAATTTTGTATAACACGGATCAAATGCACTGCGCTCTCAGGGCCTCAGAGCGCTGAAGGTTATCAGAGCTTGTTTGTACGCTGTCGTCTTTGTCCTGAGGTTGTGTTTATTGTACCTTTGCCTCACCAGATTGTTCTAGGCAGGGGGAAAAACCTCTTTAGAATTTCCAATCAATACAGATAAATATACCACCATGCAGGGGACTGTACAAAAGTCAATGGAGTGCTTTATTTTCAACTCAAAGTACAGGACAAAGAATCCCATTCTCCTTTTAGTAATTATTTTACCTTTCCCAATGGGGAGTTACAAGGCTATTAAAATAATAGCTGAGGGCATTTTAGATAGGATGCATTTACAATGCTAGGAAAATGTATTTGTGTTTTCCTGTTGGAAATTTTTGTCTTAATTGATTAATTTGTTCCTATTAATATTTATGAATCGTAATACAGGATGACTCTCTTTAAGAAGCCAAAGAGCCCTTTCCTAAGAGTCCACCCAGGAGGAACAGCCCATCTGAAGTTGTCTCCTGGGGGAGGGGGCATCCCAATTTGCCATTGTCTCAAAACATTAACCTTTGATATCTGTGTTCTAAAACACTCTTCTGAGCAGGTGACCCCCCATGAATGGGTGACAGGAACTTTTGGCCTAAGCTTGCTGCATATTTCTAGTGCCACACTGGTTTGTTTGTCTGTTTGGTTTTTGTTTGGTTGATTGGTTTGATTTTTCGAGACAGAGTTTCTCTGTGTAGCCTTGGCTGTCCTGGACTCAAAGGACACAGAGATCTGCCTGTCTCTGCCTCCCTGAGTGCTGCGATTAAAGGCGTGTGCCACCATGCCCAGCTTAGTATCAAACTGTTGAAAACAACTTCAAGGTACAAAGACAGGTAAAACATTAAATTGTGCCATATATATTTAATAGAATTTATCATTAAAAAGAATTTAGAAAAATATGTGAAATTTTCTTATACCTTAGTGCTGTGTAAAAAGGAAGCAATACAAAATTTTATTTTGAGTGATCATACCTCATTCAAAAATAGAGCAAACCCCATATCTAGTCAGAGGATTAATACTCATATCCTAAAATAATAATATTTTGCTTTGTGTGATTAAGATATTTCATACTTTCTGATGAGCATGCAATCATTTTGTGATAGAAAAAGCTACAAGCCAAACATTAAGTATCAGCTTTTACTGTGATTCATAGCCTGACATCCCCATGTCTGTTCTCAGCGCTGATGCAGCCACAGTGTCTTTGTATATCCGGTCTTCAAGCCTTTCTCTCTCCTCCCAGCCCAGAAGCGTGTCAGCCAGACTAGGAACGCCCGCTGCTTTCAGCTCCCACCTGTGTGACTTTGGCTCTAGTCTGCAACTCCACTCTGCCTCCCCGGTGCCTACCAGATCTTGTTCATGCCAAAGGCGCTGGAGCCCCACCCTGCTCAAGAAGGCTTCCTCTGACCACCAGGCCGGCTGTTGCCCTCCCTGCCTGTTTTCCCAGCACCAACCTGTTTCTATAAGATACTTGTGTGTATAAAATAGAATTCAGCTAGATATAAGTTTAAGGTACAGTGACAAGAGAACTATTGAATTATGCCACAAGCATACAATTAATGAAATTTCTCATTTAAAAGAGTCTGGTACTGTGTGAAATCGTTTGTGATTTGGTATTACGTAAGAAGGAAGAATGACCATTTTCATGTAGAGTATGATTACACCCTTACTTGAAAATAGAGCAAACCCATGCCTTGAATGGGTCTCTGTCACTATCCTAAAAGAACAATCACATCTTGCATAGTCCCTCACATGTACTTTATCAGTGTCACCATCTGGTAGTGTAGAATGGTCACCTACGACTGTGAGTGTTTTCATCCTACCCATTACCTACTTAAAAACACACTGTGGAGTTTCCACAATGTACGACAGTAAATGCAACCCATTTATTTCATACTTAGTACATTATGTTGACAGATTCCACTTTTGTCTTCAGAAGCCTGTAGACAAATACCTCTTTCTCTCTCTCTCTCTCTCTCCCTCTCTGTCTCTCTCTCTCCCCCCCCTCCCTCCTTCCTCAAGAGTCAAATCACTTGGCTTCTTAAACACTGAATCTGGGAAGGATATAGTCAGATGATATCCACAAGGAAAGCTATGAGTGAATCAAATACATTACTGCTATTTTAATAGTATGGTCTGCTAGAAAATGTATGCTCAGCCAGATATAGCCAATGACCCCGTAAAGCAGTAACACTTTTAATTATGTGCTTTTATCCCCACCCCCTTTGTTTCATTTTTTATGTGTTTACATGCCCTTGAGAGTAGTCTTTGGGCCTTGAGCAAGATGCAGTGAGTACTTTTAAACTTCACTAGAAGTACCAGGGGAGTAAATATTTCTGAAAATGCCGTGAGGTCATCTGGGCTCATTCTCTAGGCCAGCGTCTTTACCTCCTTTCACAGAGCCTGCTGGCGGTGTCATAGAGAAGGATGCTTTTCATGGGTGGAAGCATATAGGCACGCTCTTCTCCTTCAAGCCACTCTTCAAAGAAAAATTAAATCTCAGACCACCGCCTGCCCAGATGTAGAAAAGAGGTTCCCTCCCCCCCTTGGGGTCCCACAGACTCTGCTCAACACCTCCTTCACCGTAGAGTGACCCTCACTTGCACAACGGGTGCTGAGGACATACTTTCCTAACCTGTTTTGTGAGATGAGTTGAGTTCTTGTTCTCTCGTAGACGTTTTCCTTTCAATTCCTTATTGAAACGTAACATGCATTGATAGAGAGAGAGCACGCCCCTCCACTCGGTCGATATCTTTCTAAAACCCATTCTCATGTTAACACTGTGCAGAGCGGGAAGCAGGACACAGCTGTAACCGCTGAAGCCCAGCCCAGCTCCTGTTTCCTCCCGGCAGCTCCCCACTCTCCTGTCTTCTAAGGGACCAGTGATCTGTATCAGTGAAGACCATCTGTCCCTTGCCTTCCGCATCCACTCCACCGCCGAGCACTGTGTGTGGGGTTGGGCTGCATAGGTGTGCAGCTGTGCGCTGTTTTAGTATTCCGGCGTGGGAACACGTCCCCTCTTCTGCTGGCACCGGGCTGCTGTGAGTGGCACCGCCTGCGTATCTTGGTTCATGGCTTTTGGTGAACGCATTTCTATATTTCGGTTGAGTCTTTATATAGCAGTCAGTGTCTGGAGAGTAAAACAGATGCTTGTTCAGGTTTAAGGTCTGCGTGTGAGCTTCCAGAAGTCTGTTAATCCATGGAATTATAAGCAGAATTTTGGGTGCTATGTCCTAAACTGTCACTTTCACCGTGTTCTCAAAACTGCCCCTCCTAAAAAATAACCTTATCAAAACAGTGGAAATTCAAAAACAGATCTTGTTTTTATCAAGGGAAAAAATAAGAAAAATCATGATGGAATCATGTCCAGTTTTTAGGACAATCTGTTTTCTAGAATATTTTTCAACTTAAATGATTGAATATTTTACTATTTCAGTCTTAAGGCTTTACCTTGAAATCAGTGTTTCTCATTCCCAGGGCAAAACCTCGTTGCAGATTTGATGGACAGAAATTTGTCTAGAAAGGAAGCAGAAACATCAGTCAGCAGTTAGTGCCATTGTCCGGGAAACTTGGGCTTCCCTTATCCACTGTGAAGTGTGGAACTGAGATTTCAGACATGCAAAGAGGAAAATTCTCCCCTTTCTTTTCTTTCATTTCGCTGTCACGGAAACAGTCCCCAGAGGTTTCTCCATGTCATTTCAGCAAACATTTAATGAATAATCCGCACACAGGGCCACGGAGATAACAAAGACATGGGTTTTAATTTTGAGGAGTTCACTTAGTATTCAGCAAAATAAACATGTAAATAACTGCAGCGCAAGCAGCAAAGTGTGTGCAGGGGCGGGATTTGGGAAGGGCACAGGGCCGCCAGGGCAGACCTAGCCCATAGGTGGAGGAAACAGAAAGCCCCGGAAAGAAGCAATAGAACAGGAAAACACGTCCTTTTTCTCCAGCCCTTCTCTCAATGGTGCCCTCTAGTTCACTGACTATAAACCTTCCAGGCACCAAGGATGAGAACAGCCACCAGTAACCAGCTGACTTCCTTCCTATAGCTTCTCAGAATGTGTGTCCCAATTGGACGGATTTTATTTTTAAGAATGTTCTTACCCGAAGCCAGGATTATCACCCACTTTTAGCGTTGTTTACCAGATTTGTCCTCTCTGACTTCTTCTGGGTTAAGCTTAGCACAGCTCTGCTGACATTCTAGAATGTGTATGAAGTCGACATTTGCACATTTGAAGTCAAATTAAAATGACAGCATATGATAGTGTTGTATGTTGTTACATATAGGGTGTTATAGTGTGTCGTTATGTTGCGTGATTTTAAGGACTAGTGTAGGCCCAGTGGGTTCATGAAGGTGTTTCCAAGTTTTTGCACGATGGGAGTTTTGACTTCCTATGAGAGCACCTAAGATTGCCGCAATCTCGGCTGCGTATTATACACGTGTCAGCATTTGTGGTATCTGCCAATCTCTTCTTTCCTCTGAGGTTTTGACTCTACAGGTTGGTAATCATTCCCCCGGCTTTGTTGCCAGTGAGAGAGGAAATGCTAACTTCAATTGAGGTATCTCAATGCTTAGAATTTCCGCCTCCCTGGAAACAATTCGGGCCCCCGTTTGTGGCCTGAGCTCTTTTAAGCTTGGCGGAATCCATTTTTCTAAGCAGAGTGGAGCAGGTTTTCCACCTCACTGTCACCTGGGGCAAGTCTCAGTCATGGGGTATAGTGTGGGGCTTGCTCTTGCCGTTCCGTCCCTCAGTCTGTCTTCCTGTGAGCTTTTTAGAGATCTGGCTATTTTTATTACCCACAGACACATTTCCGTTCTACCTTAGCTAGCTAGACTAAGAATATAACATGTTATGACCCCAAAATGTTGACAGTACTTTATAATGTTGAAACTTAGGTTCACTTTGTAAACATTTCCAAGTGCTAGTTTTATAAATACGGACTGTGATTTTTTTTTTTCTGTATTCCTTTAGGATGTCGTCTTTGTTAGGGTTACTATTATTGTGGTGGGATACTGTGAACAACATCGTGGAGAGGAAAAGGTTTATTTAGCTTACAGATCCTGAGTCACAGTTCACTGGTGGAAGCCAAGGCAGGGACTCAAACTAGATGGGAACCTTGAACCCTTGCTGATGCCAAGGCTGTGGAGGGATGCGCTTACTGCCTTCCTCCTCAAGGCCTGCTCAGCCTGTTTTCCTACAGAACCCAGGGCCACCTGTCCAGAGTGGTACCACCTGTGGGCTGGGGCCTCCCCCGTCAACTGCTAATTTAAGAAAATGACCTATAGGCTTGCCTACAGCTCAGTCTGATAGAGCCATCTTTCTCAATTGAAGCTCCCTCCCCTTAGACGACTACAACTTGTGTCAAGTTGACGTAAAACTTGCCAGCACAGATGGTAAGGTAAGAGCTGTGCTGTGTTTCAGCCATTCTTGGAAATCTTATGTTCACACAGTGGTTTAGGTTGACATTAGTTATTTGTAATTTAGAAACTGTAATGCCCTTTATTTGTGAATATTAAGTATATTACCCAGGTAACCATATGTTTTCTTTACTAAATTACTAGTATTTGGTTTGTACATAAGGTATTTTCATACCCCAAACAATAAAAACAAAAATTATTGGGAAATGATTCCTTGGAAGGAGCCATCTAAGTTTATTTAAGTAGTTTAAATGTTGTTAGAGTGAGAACCTCATGATTATGTCACCTTGGCCCAGTCTTCAGAAAAAACAAACAAACAAACAATAACAACAAAAAAAAACCATCTTAGTGAAGAATTGTGTTACAGGTATACAGAATACTACTGGTACTCACTGACTCTCCGGTACTCAGATTGACACCCACACACCTACAGTATCAATACCTTTAGGCAGAAACAGTGAACTCAGGTCATACCTCAGATCAGCAGATCTCAGATCTGCACACCACAAGCTATCGTCTCAGTGGAGAGGACAGGCCGGAAATGATGAGCCATGGGTCAAAAGCGTAAGGGGCTGTCTAGCCAGACGGGCAGAATGCTGATGCAGAGCAGGGATGAGCACACTATATCCTCTAGGATGGGCGGAGTATCCTTCCTGGCGAGGTCTGTTTGAGCAGAGTCTTGGATGGGGTATGAGCCAGAAATCGTCTTGGAACAGTGTGTCTGGGCAGAAGGAAGAACGGGAGTGCTGGAAGAGGTAGGTAGAGAGCAGAGAGCAGCCGGGAGCCAGAGACAAACCATTCGCTAGACTTCAGCTTGCGCGATGAGTAGGCAGAGAACCCCTGAAGCACTGGATTTCACAGAGTAGCTTCATCTGACCCACGCTCTTCCTAGCATGTGCTAGCTATGGACTTGAGAATGGTGGGGGCTGTGGAGAGGTGGACACATACAGACAGGCCACCATCACAGTTTCTAGGCAAGAGAAGTCTATGTCTGGGACAAAGCACATGCGGGGACTGGCACTTAGCACGTTGCCCCTGGGACTTAAGAACTGACTTTTTACACTTTAATTAGCACGAATGTGAATGCCTGTGTAAGGCTGCTGCAATGAGCTGTGTTATTCTTGAGCTCGTGGATACTGTCAGCATGGTTTTGCTTCCTGGCCAGTGTTTGTGTGGTGTAGGGAAGCTGACAGGTTGTACTTAGTAACAATTCATCAACTAAAAAGTCCATTTCCTAATCAGCCCTAAAATACTTGTCTTTTGGGCCACGGCACTGTTCTAATGTCCTCTATATGACTTCCACTACAGTCAGTATCGTGGGGACATTCTAGTCACGCAGGCCATTTACGACATTTCACCAGATGTCCCATGGGCTGTGGGAAAAAAAAAAACAATAAAATGCCAGAAAAATAACATACACTCTCATTTCTAGTGTCTTCTCTCAGTGTGCCACTTTTCTTAGCATTCAAAGTGTGCAGTGAAGTAGAATTCTGGAAAATTGTTATCACAAGTTCTGTGCAAAGCATCTGAAGGGTTTGCTGCAAGTCTGTTTGCTGCAGCTGTATTGTTCTAAAAGTCATGTAATATACTCATTTCTATTGCTGTATCTTAAAAAAAAAAAAAAAAACTGTATTTTTTTTCTCACCAGGTAGAGTCCTGGGGTTTTCGGCAGCACAGAGATAACAGGATGTCTCATAGTTTCTCATTGGCTTTATCTCTTATTATATGTTCACCAAACTCAGGTTAACATGGCTAAATGACTATTAAAAATAAATGATCATTCAACAAATTATACCATGTCTGTGCAAGGCTGGCATATGGATGCAAAAAATGCACAGATGTGCAAAACCAGATAAGATAACTCTTTATGTTCTGGTATGAAAATTCTTGAAGACTCTTTTTAAGTGGCAAACACACGATGTAAGCCAATTTGTGTTGGAGGGTAGGGGAGATCATATATACATATATATGTATATATATGTGTGTGTGTATATATATATTTCCATGTTGGTTTGTGTGTAATAATTAAATAATTAAATTTGCATTTCAGCTCAATTAGATTTTCTAAAACATGTTATGCAAATCAGGTGAAGGCTTGGAAACATACTGAGCAGGAGCTTGGAGCCTGGGTTCAGAGTGGTTAGAGTTTCAGTCATGTCTTTTTTATATGCACTTTACTTGCCTGGCATATTTCAAAATGTTAAATAAATGCCAAAACAGAAGTATCTTCCAACACCCAGATTTAAACTTGGGACTTTAATGGTGCACACCATAGTGCTAGACTTAGCATTAATAAGTATCCATCCACGAACAGGCCAAACATTGACATGAATCTCAGCTGTAGTCTCTGCTTTCCAAAAGCTCAGAGCACACTATCCCCAGATTTGAATTCGCTGCTAGGATTTCTCCAAATGGAAGTCAAGATGACGGAAGAAAAGAGGTTTAAGTAATCTTTCCCAAGACTTTGATTTCCATAAAAATGACAGTTTTGAGGGGAGAGAAGACATGACCGTGGCATTTGTGGGATGTTGTGGTTGATTGATGTACATCCTATTTCCTCTTACGCCAAGTACAGATTTAACAGGAGTATCCTGAGATGCCCCATATGAGAAAATCTGGGCCAATTTGTAAAAAAAGAGAAAACTAGACAAAACCCTCCCCTACACAGACACACACACACACACACACACACACACACACACACACACACACTGAGGGCCCAAAGGAATTGTTATGGTTGGTAACTCTCAAACTTAGCCTTTCGTTTCTCGCAGGGCAAGGCAGCAGGCAGTTAATTCCCTTGGGCTTTGTTTGTCTCAGAAAGCTGATGTTTTCTTTCCTTCACTGTGTGTGTGTGCATGTGTGTGTGTGTGTGTGTGTGTGTGATGGGTGCTCGAAGGATGACTTTGTGGATTCTGTCCTGTACATGTGTTCTGGGGGTCCAGCTCAGGTCAGGCTCGCACAGCGAGGACTGTTCCTGCAGGGCTGTCTCACTTCTCTGTATTAGATTCTACAGAGTGCACCTAACGTGCCTCTGGGCAGGACTTCTGTTGTGTTGTTGCTCCTATTTGTTTTTATTTATTCTGCTTGGTGTTCGTGAGCTTCCCGGATCTGTAGTTTGGTGCCTGTCATTAATTTTAGAGAGAATCTGAGTCATTACTAGAGTATTTTATTCTCTTTACTTTCTTCTTGTGGTACGGCAAGTACATGTGTGTTTTTAATCACATGTGCTTTGCCTTTGAAAATGTCTCAGCATTCCTAGATATGCTGAGTTTGGACACGGGACTGTGTCTTTTCCTCTTTGCATTCAGGTTGGAAAGGTTTCTGCTGACCTGTGTTCAGGATCACTGGGTCTTTTTCTAGTGATTGGGTACAGTCGACGGCTGAGCTCATCAATGTCAATGTCTTTCTCCTTTTACAGAGTGTGGAGATGTAGAGTTTTGTTTGATTCTTTTTTTCTTAGCATTTCTATCTCTCTGGTTTATGCCACCCAATACAATATTGTATCTTGCATACAATTTAATTAGTGCTATCAATAGAATAATTTCCATGGTTAACTTACATTACTCATTTAAACTTCCTGTCTGGCCATTCAAAAATCTGTGAACATCTATGTTTTATTCCAGTGTTTGGTTGGTGCTTCAAACTGAAGTCTCTCTTGTTTTCGTGCCTTGTCATTCTTATTATTGAAAGCCAGACATGGCGGGATCTGTGATAAGGATGGAGGTGAATAAGCTGCCTCAGTTACTGTTTTATTGCTGTGAAGAGACTTCATGGCTCAGCAGCTCCTATGAAAGGAAGCATTTAACTGGGGTTTTGCCCACAGTTTCAGCAGGTTAGTCCAGGTCATCATGGTGGGGAGCAGACAGACATGGTACTGGAGCAGCAGCTGAGAGCTTTACATCCTGATCCACAGGCAGTAGGCAGAGAGAGAGAGAAAGAAAGGGAGAGAGAGACTGGGCATGGCCTGAGCTTTGATACCTCCAGGGTCACACCTCCTCCAACAAGGACACTCCTCCTAATCCTTCCCAAACAATTCCACTAACTGGGGACCAAGCATCTGACTGTGTGAGCCTGTGGAGGCATTCTCACTCAGGCCACCTCATAGGCCTTTAGCCTAAAATATTCTACCGATCTGTCCAGGAGGTGGGTGCTATAGCGGGAGAGGTGAAATATCCGCAAGTCTTTCTAGTGTCCTTGTGTTTTTCCTGGTGAGAGCTCCTTAGAAAGAGTTAGAATCAGGGCTGGAGAGATGTCTCAGGGCTAAGAGCACAGGATGCTCCTGCAGAGGAGTTCGGTTCCCCAAACCAAAACATGGCCACCCACAACCCTCTGTAACTCCAATTCCAGGGCAATCTAATGCCCTCTTCTGGCTTCTGGGAGCACCAGCTACACATGTGATACATAGGCAAACATTCATACACATAAAATAAGTAAACAAATAGATGAAAGATAGAATTGATCTTTCAGCTCATTCCACTGGAATCTACTGGTTTTATGCTGGTTCTGGAGAAGGTGTGAGAGGAAGTCCAGTTAGTAGACCTGTGTCCCTGGCCTGTGACCTTCACAACTCTTTTTGTTTCGTTTTGTACTTTTTCTTAAACATAGAGATCCTAGAGTCTGGAATCTTCTTTTTAAAATTATTTTTATTGAGAATTGTATGCATGCATATATTGTGTTTTGATCAGATCTATCCCTACTCACTCCCAACTCCTCCTCCATGCCCCTACCACTTTTCTTTCCAGACTCCCTTTTCTCTCCCCACTTAGTCCACTTAGTGCCATCAGTGTGTGCAGGGGGTAGGACCATCTCCTGAAGGGCCTTGGAAAACCTCTCTGGGCTTAGCTTCCCGAAGACATCTTGCTCTTCTTCCAGTCAGCTACCAATAGCGTCTCAGCTAGGCATGGGACTTGATGGGCCCCCGCAACTGCCTCTTAGCTCCTGCTCTCCCACTCAGTTAATGCAGGAAGATGGATACTACATCTCCTTCTCCTGGTGAGGTCAGACAGCATGGGGTCTCTTCCCTGGGGAACAGCCCTTTACTGTGGAGAATTCTCACAGGATATTTCACAATATACTCCGCCTCTCCTTGCCTGAGCCACAAGGATATCCAATCGGCTCTTCACCGCAAAAGCCTGCTGGGGTTTAAATATTTAGAACACAGAGCTGCGGGGCCCACTGAAGACTGCTGCCCATCGTCAGTGGGTCCTGAAAAGCTGGTCCACATTCAGCCTCCGGCAGTTCAACAGGACTCTGTGATGCTTCGGCCACAGGTCAGCTGACCTCAGCCCCAGGCTGGCAGTGTAGACTGGAGCCTCACTTCTCTGATAAGCCCAAGAGAAGTCATTTTCATTTTGCTCAGCCATGCTCCACGCTCCTTCTTTGTCAAAGTATCTCTCTGTAGGCCAGGTTTGAGCTAGGAAAGTCTTAGAACAGCAGTTCTCAATCTGTGGGTCGCAACCCCTTTGTGGGGGGCAAACAACCCTTTCACAGGGGTCTTCTAAGACCATGGGAAAACAGATATTTACATTAAAATTCATAACACTAGCAAAATAACAGTTATGAAGCAGCAACAAAAATAATTTTGTGGTGGGGGGGTCACCACAACCTGAGGAATTGCACTAAAGAGTCACAGCATTCAGAGGGTTGAGAACCACTGTCTTAGGGGAAGAAACCCCCCCCACACACACACACACAGAAGCCAAAGGAGCCTAGAGATAGTGTTTTCATGATGACTTCACAAGTGGAAAAGCTTCGTTATTTCAGTGTCATAGAATCTGTCTACAAGCCTTCATCCTGAATTGTATTTCATCTGCCCAGCACTGGGGGTAGGGGGGAGGGAAGAGGGGTGACATGGAGGTAATGATGAGAATGAGGCAGACATTTCAAAGGCTTAGTTGCGATATTTCAAAATATGAAAACAGGGGACATGAACTCCTACAAGTATGTCATTTTCACTAGGAGATTGAATGTACTTTCCTCTTGCTCATCAGAAAGAAAGAAAGAGAGGGGGATTTGGAAGCCATGGTGCCGAAACATTTACTTGTGGGCTCATATGGACTTGCTAAGTGTTGAACCCATAGAAAGTTCAAGAGCTCATTTAAATCAGGCACTTTTCCCACCCTAATCCCCAATTTAGCCTTTCGAATTGCTTTGCACACCATAGGCCTTCATTAAATCCCTGGATCTGGTTGGATATGACTGCCATGCCTTTTTTTTTTTTCCCCTGGATGGCTGGTGTCTGCTCTGAGCTCTGTGTCCCCATCTAGCTTGTTATTCTTGTTTCTTGGCTTAAGATGTTGTGCCTTGCAAGAGGCTTCTGTGAGCGAACACTTGACTAAAAAGAATCACCCTGCTTTCAAAGGGGTCTGAATATGATTTTTCGTGAGGCCTATTACAAGGCCTCATCTACCTCATTATATCTACTTGGGGGTTATTGTGTGCCTTGTAATGGAAGCTAAATTCATATTTTTCATCACCTGATTCATATTTCTAAATTGGCTCACATGCCAAAAGGAATATTTTTTCCCCTCACTGTTTTCCCCTTTCACTGGTAATAGAAACATAATAAAAAGCAGTTGAAAGAGCACCCCTTCCCTAAAACAAACAAAAACCAATTATGGTTAGTCCTGAGGGAAGTCTTCAGGGGAGACAGCCAAGGAAACGCTGAACGCGTCTGCCCTTATCTGTCCTCCCTGCTTGCCATTTGACGATCACATGTTCACAGCCCGGCTTGGACCCTTTCGTGCCCATGGGGATCTCTATCAACACGAGAATGTGTTGAAATGTATAAAATTTAATCAGAGAGGGCCCATTCTTTGTCCGACTCCCTGTGATATGTGCATTCTAGCTACAGGTCAAAATAGGGACCAGCTCTTGGACACAAGCCAAGCGGTCATTCCTGAAGCCCCCTGCACTGTGATGGCTTCCCATCGGCCCCTCCTCTTCTGAACCCAACAGGAAATGTGCCTGGAGGATATAGGACAATAAGAGGGTGGGAGGGCTGGGGTACTATGTGGTGAAATTCTGCCCCAGACTGTGGCTGCTCAGACCACCTGGTAGGGCTGGCCCTTCAGATAATGCTCATGTCCTTCCCATGCTCGGCAGGGGGCTGGCCTCTGCACGCATGCTTCCTGGCTCCCTGTCCTTCAGGCTGGTTTTCTAGCTTTGGTTCTCAGTAATATTACTATACTGCTGTTTCTCTCCCCCCCACCCCCATTTAACCAATCATTGATATGATGAAATGATTCCCTTATTTCTCTAGCGTCTGAACAGAGGGAGATTTGGCATGGGTGGATCTTGCATCCCTCTTGGCAATGGATAGACTGGTCTCATCAGTAGCAGCAACTATGCTTGGGGGGTGGGGGGGCTCTTGAGACCTTCCAAGTCCTAGTGTCCTCCAGGACACTTGGATGAAGCTCTCATGATTCCTCCTTCTTCCTGTGAACTCTTTCCAGGGGCTTCTTCTGCTAACATAGGGCTTGGCTGAGTGGATCTATCTGGCTTCCCTGGCTTCCCCAACTTGTAAATCTGTTTCCCAGCAGAGAATTCCCTCTGTAATAAAGTGTCTGAGTGGTTTCTATTCTGCATGGACTTCTGTGACATCCTCTCTCTCTGGCATATTTAGCTTATCCCTGAGGGTATCAATGTAAGCGTTTTATTCTTATCAAGGTGTGTCTTAGTTAGGGTTTCTATGGCTGTGAAGAGACACCCTGACCATAGCAACTCTCAATAGGGAAATATTTAATGGGGCTGGCTTATAGTTCAGAGGTTTAGTCCATTATTGTCATGGTTGCGTGCGGGCAGACGTGGTGCTGGAACAGTAGCTGCGAGTTCAGCATCTGGATCCGCAGGCAGCAGGAAGAGAGAGCAAGCCACAAGGCCTGACTTGAGCTTCTGAGACCTCAATGTCTTAGAACTTTGACCCCACCTCGAGTGACACACTTCCTCCAACAAGGACCCTCTGCCTAATAGTGCCACTCCCTGCTGGTCTACGGCGGCGTTTATATTCAAACCACCACAAATTGCTCTTTGGACAGTTAATTTTGACTAAACATACTGCATGCTGCAATGGGTGTGATCTCAGTTAGTAAAAAAATGACAATTTATGGCTGAAAATTTCATTAAGATCAAATCTGATGCCTGGTCCTAGAAGGACTGGCCAGCGTGTTGCGCCCTTTTCACAGAATACAAAATCTTCCAACACGAGCGCTAAGAAGGAGAGGGGCGGGGATAGTGGCAGGGCTGTGGTGGTGGTGGTGACTGGACCTACAAGGTAGACACCAGAGCAGCCGTTCTCAACCTGTGGGTCGAGACCCCTTTGCGTGGGTCACACACCAGACACTCTGCATTTCACACACTGACACTACAGTTCATAACAGTAGCAGAATTGCAGTTTTGAAGCAGTGGTGAAATAACTTTATGGTTGGGGGGTCACTGCAACATGAGGAACTGCATTAAAGGGTTGGGCATTAGGTGGTTGAGAACCACTGCTCTAGAGTAAACTAGACGTAGAGC
Organism: Meriones unguiculatus; assembly: GCF_030254825.1. Classification (NCBI taxonomy): domain Eukaryota; kingdom Metazoa; phylum Chordata; class Mammalia; order Rodentia; family Muridae; genus Meriones; species Meriones unguiculatus. Next base: position 120,240,929 of record NC_083356.1, on the reverse strand, counting down.
GAACTCTCAGCAATCCCAGACAGTAGCCGTATGCGCTCAGGCATGTCCCTACATGTCTCTGGCCTTAGTTTTCTCAGCGAAATAATAATAATAATAGTGAAACAAGGAGCTAGCACCAATGGAGGAGCTAAAAACTTGTCTCTAGGGAATGTTTTCTTACTTGAACACTTCACATTTTGTCTGTCTTTCCTAACTATTTGCAAAATGCAACTAGAATGAATTTCCTTAGTTCTCTATAGCACAGCCAAGGGGGAATTTACTTGAAAGTCAAGGGGAAACAAATTGGAAATAAGCAGATGGAAGTGTAGTCACACTAGTGGCATCGGAGTCCCTGACCAGGCCTTGGCCAGTGATAGTTTCCCAGGGACCCGTCTGCCTGTCTCAATTCTGTCTATATCAACATTCACTGCCAAGCTCTGTCACTTTCTCAGAGCTCCTGAGTGAATGTAGTATTCCCTTCAGAGTCAAAGACTGGTCCTCTGAAGAGAACTCTTTCCCTGATTCCCCTGAGTGTCTCCCTCACGGGCTTTATTTAAATAAAGAGGCATCCCCTCCTCAAAGCACCCATTCATGGTGTTGCCCCAAACCTAACATCTCTGAGGTGGAGAAGGTTGGGGAACATTGCTTTTTCAACAGATGAAACACTCCTGGCCATGGAGCTGGTTGCTAGGATTGTCTAGCTGAAAGAACCCTGTGTACGTTTTATGCCTTCAGAAGTCACAAATCAAAGAGAATGTTTTGGTTGAGGCTTGATGCTTTCTCCTGCTTTAGTAATCCTTCCATTTCAAGGTTCCAAGGGACCACACACACACACACACACACACACACACACACACACAAAACCTAATCGAACAAATAAACCAAACTAGGTACCGCTTTTAGCATTTTGTTACAATATAGTAGAAACAATTGAAAAAAATATATATAATCTTCAAATAGTTTCATTCAGTCCACCAAAAACAAAAAGAAAAAACATTTATCAGCTATCCTCAGTTTGGGCTTCCCCTTGACCTCCAGCTTACCCTGCTTCTTGGAGATGGAACTGAAAAGAAGAAAAAAAGAGTTAGCTTTTCATAGAAAAGAAAAGGTTGTCCATCTGCTCACGTCCATCTGCTCTAGACCTCTCTCTCCAGAACAGGAGGAAGGGGTGAGTTTCTAGAATAACCAGAAGCCTTCACCATTAGGTCCCTCACCGGGGGAGCCTCACAGATGTGCCGCTCCCTGTGCACAGAGGGGACAGGATCATGGAGCTGAAGCTCATAGCTGGGAAGCACACAGCAAGACTCAGCTGTGTGGGACCGTTTCCCTGGATGGCCAAGGCTCGGGGCTAAGTACAGGCGTTTCAGGGCCTCACAGCAACTCCTCCGTCTCAGCTCTGCCGTGAGGAAGCCAGGGATTGTCAGGACACGCCATTTTGAATTGGACCACATTGACCTCTTTGGTCTATGCTTGTTCTAAGTGGTGTGTGCCCACACACGGCGTCAGTCTCCGTGGGTGGAGTCTGCTGGATGCCAGTCACGTGAAAAAAAATGTTGAAATGGGTGAGTTCAAGGAGCCTGCAGCCATCCTGAACAAACCTGTGCCTTGTCCCTGCTGGTTTTTCAAGTTTAATATTCATTTCTCCAGTTAACTCTATTATAATATTAAAAGCACCAACCTGCCTGAAAAGTGCTACTGATAAAGGCAAATAAAATGTTTATGTGTGCGTATTCACATTGAGGCTTACAGTGTTTCTTAAATCTAATATTGACTGTCATCTCCCTCGATGGTTATGTGTTTTAAATGAAAAGTAGAGATGAACTCGCCAACATACCTTTTCTGTAAATAACTCCTATTCGCAAAAAGCAGAGAGGTGTTGATATAAAGGTTACCATCTCTATGTCAGTGTTTGGGGATGGCTTTAGAAAACTGCCGCTCACTGAGTGGACCCAGACAATCAAATCAATGAGCCCACAGGGCAGTAGTGACCTTAAAACGGAGGTGCCAGCAAGACTGGGCTGCCTTTAGAGACTCAAGGGTGCTCTCTCTCTCTCTCTCTCTCTCTCTCTCCCCCCTCCGTCTCTCTGTGTCTCTTTCCTATGTTATCTCTGTCTCTATCTCTCTGTTTCTCTCCCTCTCCATCCTCCTCCTACTCCTCCCTGCCCTTTGCTTGTCTGTTCCCCTTCGAAGGCTTCTGGTATTCCTGGATTCTGTTGCTGACTCCTCTTCTCTCTGCTGTCTGGTGCTGGCATTCTGCCTCCCATTCTTACATCCTTTAACAAACCCTCTCACACACACACATACACACACACACACACAGGAACACCAGGTTAAGTCTCCCTGTTTTGCTCAGCCACACCCACGTCATTCTTTGCCATGTTCTGGTAATAAAGATGTGTGCATCTTTGGGAAACCAGCGTTGTGTATAGGTAAGGAGCCCCAGTCAACTAAAGCTCCAAAGAAATGAAATACCATCATGCAGTTCGAAAGTGTTTCAAACAGCCCTGTGTCCATGGCTCCTCCACCACTCTCAACTAGACACATTTGGAAAGGTCATTGCCAGATGTGTGAGATAACAAAGATTAGGGGGTTCCATGCTACAGAAACAGGGCTCCTCCCTAGATCCAGATATAGTGCATCCGTCTAAAGAATGTGTTTCATTCGAAGAGTGCTGTCTAGACCCTGGAGCCAATCTGACTTGGAATAGAATCTTGAAGGCCACACAGTTTTCTCAGAAAAAGAGAAACACGCCAACTGCCTCCATTGAATTCTAGAAGCTTGAGTACAAGAAGATACATGTAAAAGCAAAACAACAAAACCAAAACAACAACAACACTGCAGAGGAGGTCTTAACTACACAAGAGAAAAGGGAACAGTCACCTCACCCCAAATCAATACTTTATCCACAGCCCGGGATAGACAGGTCGCTCTAACCTCCAACTGTTTTGTCTTGTTTTGCTTTCTTCCCTGCTCTGACGTTTGTTATGCTTTGACCAGCTGCCTTTTCCTTTCTCATTAAGCCTACAAACATTGAATCATTCCTGTTTGGTTCTTTTTCTTTTCATTTTGAGCAATTTATATTTAAATGTTGGCAAACTGAATCGTCCAATTTGCCCTCTGAATGCCTGTGCATTCAAGTTCTTTTAAAAGGCAGCCTTTCCCTCTTTTTTAAAATTCTATTTTGAGTTTCATAAAAATTGGTGTTTCTTATTATTCCCAACCCATAATTTTCTTTACTGAACTTTTTGTTTAATTTTCTTTTGCTTTAACATTTTATTTTTCAGACACCTCTCATTGAACCTCACGTTCCTCTCCGTCCTGATAACACCATTACCAAGGTAATGGGATGTAGGTGGGTTGATGAGCCATCCAAGCTCGCATCTTAAGTACCACTGGAGGTGTTTCCCGTGTCATAGCATCATGCCAAGGCTCCTCACACCCACTTCCTAGTGTCAATAAATATGCAGTGTGTCTTGGTTCTGCACATAAAGCAGTGACCTGTCACACGAGGGAGCAATGTGAATATGTATGAGAGAGCTGTGTTTTCCTATCCAGACTCTGATTAGAATATGCTTTAAGAATTCAATGGACTTATTTCCCGTCTATGAACTCTCTTTTCCTCTCTCCTCCTCCCACCTGATTAAACCCCAGGTCCCTTCAGAGAAGATCCTCAGAGCTGGAAAAATTTTACGCATTGCTATTCTCTCTCGAGCACCCCACATGATAAGAGACAGAAAATACCACCTAAAGACGTACAGGTATGTGTGCTCATTCTGATGGCTCGGCACCCCCATTCATGTTTTATGAAAGTGGAACAAATAGCCTCTTTTATAGGGACCCCAAGTTCCAGCTTGATTTAGCCTCAGAATTACAGGAAGTTGCTCCTTACCTAATTTGTGCAGGCATGAACAAGGAGAAGCGCCTTTTGTGTTTCTGTTTGCCAGCATCTTTCAGTGGACCTACTAAGTTCAGCCAGCATTCACATGGGCCTTATTCGTGCCCCAGTGATGTCAACAGGCCACTTCCATTTGTGGTTCACCACATTCCTGCCAGAAAGGTAGATCTAGGTATGTGTTCATTTCTCAGATGATAAAACTGAGCCAGGGCAAAGAGATTAGACAAGCAAGATTTAAACCAAGTATGGTTGATCAGTAGATCCAGTGATTTATTCTTTTATAAGTCATGTAAAAGGCTCTGAGGATACAGAAGTGAGTAAAATATACGAAGTCTTTTACGGGGTTTGTTTTCTAGTAGAGTTTTATTTTAATTAGATGCTTAGCCTGGGGGAGGAGTGTGTGTGCTTTCTGAAGCCAGAGGAGGGCATTAGGCCTCCTGACCCACCACTGTCTATCTTGTTCCTTTGAGGCAGAGTCTCTCACTGAACCTGGAGGTAGACTGACATCTCCCCTATCTTCCTGTCACAGTCCTAGAGTGACAGGCATGTGCCTGTACCTGGCCACACTTAGCTTTTTGCCCTGGGCATCCAGACTCAGGTCCTCACGCTTGTATGGCGGATGGCCTTCCCTAGCCACCCTGCTCTCTCCAGCCCTGTGTCTCCACTAGCTGGCTATTTTCAGAAATTACATCTGCAAGCCTTGTTTCGCAACCCTAAAAGTTAATCTGTCTGGCCCCTGTGCCTCATATACACCATTACATTTTCCAAGGAGAGTCAAGGTTAAAACAAAAACAAACAAACAAACAAACAAACAAAAAAAAGCCAAGGAAAACTAACACATGTGTGTCCCAAAGTCCACAGAGGTCAACCCTTTTTTTTTTCAGTCCTTTGGCCCTTTAGCTTTAAATGGGCCTCAAAATCTCACAAAGCTGGAAAGATCTTTTTTCTTGAATATTTTAAGATGTATGTTCCCTTAATTTTTGACTTGCGTTGGGGAAATTCTACTAAATATGTCATGTTTGGTGACAAATACTGGAAACTGGAAGTCAGAAACTGATCCCTTCCTTGTGCCATCGTGCTGAGACTTAAACCCTGACGTGGAGGTGTTATGTCTGTCCCACACCCTATGACACAAACTAATGATCTGTTGGTGATGACTGGACACCCCTGGAAGCCACAGCACGGTTTCGTCTTCCAGAGCAGTTGGAGTTCTTGCCCCAGAACTGTACAAGCAAGCTCCACCCCTTTTCTCCCTCCTGCTCGTCACTATCACATTATGATGCCTTCAGGGTCAGAGAGTTAAGGGCCCTCCAGATCCACTGTCATCCCCAATGACCACTGGGCTTCAGGGGGAAGGTCAGCTCTGAAGTGTAGGGGCCATTTAGTGGAAAGGATACCCAGGGACTCTTTTCTGTGCCCCTGTTGTGTGTTCTGGCTCCAAAAATCCCTTTGCCTTCTCTAGAAACTTGACACTCCAAGTCATCTCTGTTGCTTGTGCCCTTTTATATATATATATACTTTAAGAGCAATCATTGAATTAAAAGCCAAATAAAATTACTTCTATACTTTTTTAAATTTTTTTAATTTTTTATTTAACTTTTATTAATTACACTTTATTCACTTTGTATCACCCCATAAGCCCCTCCCTGCTCCCCTCCCTTTCCCACTAATAAACTACCAAATTGTAAGAGAGATACTTGTTTGTTTTGTATGTTTAGTTCAGAGGTATATGGTTCATTCAGAGTGAAGATGTAGGCGTCTCTTCACCCTTTGCTAGGTGATATATGGTACAAACTGGCCTTCTCAACAGCCCTTCCTGGCACAGGGTCAGTCCATCCCATCTGCTCTGACAGAACGTAGGGATTCTAGAACATTAGAACATGAGAAGGCCTCCAAGGCCATCACCTCTTCTTCCTTTCTCTTACAGAGAAGGGAGCAAAACAGAGACCTGGCCAGAGCCACAGAGCTAATGGGTAGCGACCCTGCTGTTCGACCTCACAGCTTCTCTGCTTCAAGACTTTCCCCAAAGTGGCCCAGGACAGGGAACCCACCTCAGTTTGTGCTACAGTCTCTCAGTCTCTGCTCATACCCAGAGGCTGTCCCACTCTTAGCTTACAAAGGGAGGTAACCAATGAGTCAGGCCCAGCTGCTCGCAGGCAGCTACTCTGGGCCTCCCTGCCCTAGTCCACTGTCCCTTGGGATCTGTCCCTAGGACTTCAAGACTCCATTTTCGCCCTTGTGCCAAACACACACACACACACACACACACACACACACAGAGAACACCTGCTCTGTTTTCTCACCCCACTCAGAGTTTCCTAATATGTACATGTATAATTGTGTATTTCCCAACTCTTACATGTAGTTTGTCTACCAGACCAACTCACTACTGGGGTCAGCCTTGGGACTAACAGGTGAATATACAGGGAGAAGCTAGTGTTGTTACATGACAGATTCTGTATGTGTTAATGTGCATTACACAGAATCCTCTCAGAGAGATTTGCATTGCTAATTGCTTATTTCTCCCAACACACCTCGCACTGAAGTGTTCCGGGACCAGCTCCCAGTGATGGAAGGGAGGATAGTGCTCTCCCTCTACCAGCCCTTCCAGCAGCCTGGTGCCTTGAGTATTAGTGTTTTTCGCTTACACGACCCTGCTGACAAGATGCAAGGGCGTAAGGCTATCTACCCTACAGCGTAGTCCTTGCCTTGATCCCTCTATGGCACCACACTCTCTGGAAGGCTCTCCCCTGAAAGACTGTCTTCCACTCTATCTGCAAAGGGGTGGCTTTCCCATCTTCCGTGTCTCCTCTCCTTCAGACAATGCTGTGTTGGGACCGAGCTGGTAGACTGGATGATACAGCAAACGTCCTGTGTTCACTCCCGGACACAAGCTGTGGGCATGTGGCAGGTCTTGCTGGAAGACAGTGTTCTAAACCACGGTAAGATGAGCCACGGGCTTTGGAAAAACCTCAAGAAATGCTGACGGTATTTCCCCGGGTGAGCCATAGCTGAATTTCCAAGTGGGCAAGAAAGAATTATGATCCCCTTAAAGAACTCCCAAGCTAGTGTCTTCATTTAGGAATACAGATGCAGTGAGCGGACGCTATTGATTGCTATGTTCCACCATTGTACCTTCCTAACTTCCGAGAATGAAGGGAAGGAAAATGAAATTGCAACCGGAGTGCATCAGCTCCAATTATGTTTATTAGTTTGCATTCATGGTTCATTGATAGTGTGATTATACTCCAAGCATTGCCTAGCAGTCCTGATGCAAGGGCAGAATGAAAGAGCAATGAAATGTGTGGCCGGGCTGATGACATGAAAGTAAGTAATGAATTCAGAAGCTGCCTTTTAACTGTGCCACTGTCTGGGAGAGCCAATTTGTATACCGGCAGGATGACCATATTTAAAATCAGAGCTGTGCTCTGCAATTGCCGTCTCTAGTAACCGCGGCAGCCCTCGCTGAACAGGAGAGCCACTCGGGGCTGGTGTGTGGCTGTCACTGAACTGCTCACACCTCTTGTTTAAGACTCCTTTGCTAAACGTGAAAATATTCAAATCATCCGTTTCATTTGCCGACACCTGGGAACGCGGGGAGGATGATTTTGCTAGACTTTCTCAGACTTGAGTGTGCACGCCAATCACCTGGGCCTCTTGTTGAAATGCAGATTCCAACTCTGCAGGTCTGGGATGGATTCTAAGCATATCGTTTTGCAAAAAGTGCCTGTATGTTGCTGATGCGGCTTCAGCTGCGGCCCCTGTTTGGGGGATCTGCAAGGGTCTACCACTGTTCTCTGCCCTTGAGCATGTTGACAGCCATGCTTAAAAAGGGACTAAGCGGCTTTCTGACATAGAGTTGAGGGGTTCTATCCTAGTTCACCCTCTCTTTCTAACAGACACTTAAATCTTGTTGCTGATCGCTTGGTTGGTACGTGTGAGTTCCTGGGTTTGAGACCCCAGCTTTACCAAAACGAAGGGAGGACTTGGTTTTCCTGAAGATTGAAACTGCCAAGAAAATGACCACAAATTCCTTCAGGGAGTCTGTGACCTAGAAGCGGGGTCTGGTTGGCTCTGTTCATATCACTCATTAATGCTCCTGTAAAACCGTCTCTCTCCAAATGGGGCGAGAAGCGCACACAGAACGAAAAGCCTAAGTTCTGACCTCCCGAAGGAATGTCCCCTGTAAGACTGTCCTCTCAGGCCAGTCCACAGCATTCTCTTCCAGTGAGTTTTCCAGTTTGGGACACACGCCCCACAGTGTAGAAAATGCCACCCAGGCGTGATGTGTTCATTCCATAAAAGCTGGCATGTGCCCAGGAGGCCCGGGGAGGCAAAATCGGGTGGGTCCAGGAGGCTGTGGTGGCACTCGGTGCCCCTTCCAGCCGCCCCGCCTGGGTGACGTGGAGTCTGAAGGGCTCAGACTCTGCAGGGCTGCAAGGCTGTCTTGTGGGACTCCCGCCCTGAGCTCCTGGCAGGGCGCGGTGGGGCGCAGCTTCGAGCCCCCGTGACCCCCGCCTCCATGTTTCCCACAGTGGACCAGGAGCGCCATTTCCAAGACAAATATTTATTTTATCGGTTTCTGGACGACGAGCACGAGGATGCCCCTTTGCCTACTGAGGAAGAGAAGAAGGAGTGCGATGAGGAACTCCAGGACACCATGCTGCTGCTGTCGCAGATGGGCCCCGACGCCCACATGCGGATGATCCTGCGCAAACCGTAAGTGAGAGCCGGTGGCTCACCTGACCGTCCCAGGCTGATGCAGGCACACCTGGGGAGGGCTGGGGGCAAAAGTCCTGGCCTTCACTGGCATCGGAGGAGAGGCAACAAAGGGGTGATACTACAGCGGTGTTTCGTCTCTACCTTATTTTTAGCTTTGAACCCCGCAAAACTCCACTTTCCCCTCATGGGAGTTTAAGCTGTAGATCTTGATAGCAGATGCCTCAGGGTATCAACCTGGAGCCCCCATATTAAGTGACCTTTGGCCAATCCAGCAAACTAACACTGATCTGCTTCTATGCCAGGCTGAGGCAGCCCCTTTCCTCATAGTGCTAGAGGAAAATGTCCTGAGAAGCAAAGCTCTAGTACCTGTGTTTCATTCATTCATTATTCATTCTCTTGGTAACATCTTCAAGGCCTCCATTCAGTCAGTGAGGTATCTGGAAACCACCTTGTCTGGTACCGCTGACCACAAGCTGCCATTGACAACCCTGAGATATTTAATTAGGGCCAAAGAAGGAAAATAACTGTCACGCTCCTGTGATGTTCAAGACATTCTACTGATTACTCCAGGACATGCAAAGCATGACTTCCCCCTCAGGGAGACCTTTGGAGTAGGGGTGGCTTGGCACTAGATTTGGAAGCCCCACACACAGGCTTATGTTTTTCATGCTGGAAATAAAACCTCCCTCCACCATACAACCAGTGCCGGGCAGCGAGGGATGTCAACTCAGAGTCACTGGCTCGGCTGACCTGCCTTTGTTATCAGGTCTCTGCAAGAACATTCAGTTTCATGTCTGCTATGTCCACTAGGCACTTTCCAAGAGAGAGCCGGCCCTCAGACAGACTTCCCTAGCTCTGTCCCTCAGCCCAAGCCACAAAAGCCTCTGAGTATAGCTTTCTGTCTTTCCCCCAGGACTCTTTCCCTTTCACTGGCCCATACTCCAAACTGCACAGGCTTTTCAACACATGCCATTTTTGTCACACCATGTCCCCTTTGTCCAAACTCTCTCTTGGGGCTTCATCTCCCACACAGAGCATTTCAAAGGCCTTTCCCTCATCCCAGCTGCTCCTGTCATCCTTAACTCTAGAACCATGGCTTTCCTCTCTTTCAGCCTCAATACCCTTTCTTCAAACAGACATTTAATAGAAGAATCCAAAATATCAAATAGAAAAGCCAGAGCTTCACTGACCTAAGCAGGAGTGCAGTCCAAGGAACCTGCCCAGCCAATTTATGCTCTGTCTGCCCTGAAGGACCATGGGGAGGGTGGCTGAGGGCACGAGAATGCCCTGGGGCCGGGAGACTCAAATGAACAACGCCGCCAGCAGCCATGCTTCTCCTCAGTCAGCCTCCCTCCCTTTCCGGGACCCAGTCGTCCATCACCTGTCCTTCTCGATCAGTTCCTGGATCAATCCCCTTTCTGCTGTTTTCCTAGATGTCATGCTCATTCAAGCCACTATCCTTCTGCAGTTCTGAGTTAGGCTGCGACAGACCCGGAGGCATTTGGAAATCTAAGGGGGGCAGGGGGAGGGGCAGGTTGTCAGAATACATGAGTGGACACAGAGGCTGTTGGCATCCTTTGGGCAGAGATGAAGACCACGGGATACCAATGGCATTCAGTGTCGAGGAACCCTACCACGTGTGCCCTGCAAACAGCTTCCTCCTCCTGACAAAGCAGCTATAACCTGGGAGTCTGTGAACTCCCAGGTTATTGGCAATCACTCAATACCATTTTTCTTCATCAAACCCTCATTCACCAGCACTTACTGGCCACCTAGCTTGTTCTGGATGCTGAGGAATGACGTTAAGAAGGAACAAGAGGGTTGTTCCCTCTTTCTGTAAATATGTGTGAACAGAAGACAGCTCTTAAGGCCCATGAGCAATGACTCAATCAGAACTGTATTGCTACCCCCCATAATGGACAAGGTCATGTGTGTCAACATCCTATAACTCCCCTGCATCACCCTAGTGTGGAATAGTCAGACTATGTCTCCAACAAGGAAGCCATCAGCAAACGTTTGCTAAGGAGTGAGTCCACAGCCCCCACCAATCCTTCCTCAGCTCTTCCTTACTTCAAAGAGGAAGGAATGCCATTGAATTCACCAACACTTTCAAGAACTTCCAAAGTAGATTAAGAAGAGAAAATTGTTCCTACCATTGAGGAATTTGTAATCCAATGAGAAAAGCATTACCAAATTAGAGCCAAATGAGACAGACATTAATTGCTTTATACTCCAGACTTCATGGCTAGGTTTCATGAATTATCCCTAGAAAAAGAATCCTCTGGATTGGGGGTTAAGACCTTACCCAGCATGTGTGAATGAGGCTATTGGTTCAATTCCCAGCACCCCCAAAAGGAGATGCTCCATTTTCTTCCACACCGCAATTATCGTGTAAACCCTAGAAACCCAAATCTTCAAAGAAAATTTATTTCCCATGCTTGTCTGCAGTTGACCTCTGGCTGTTGAGTGGAGTATTTTCATGTGGCGTTGTGGCTCAGGCCTGGGATCTGAGCATGTTAGCGGCAGAGATAGAGGAACTTGAAGCTTGAGGTTCCCCAGAGTAACAAAGCAACTTCAAGCCAGTTTGGAGTACATATGGACATCCTGTCTCAAAATACAAACAAACAACAAACAAACAAACAACAAACAAACAAACAAAAACAACAAGCCAAGAAGATAAAGATCCACTGACATTCTAAGATGTATCATCTGGGGATGTTTTTCCCATCTTCCCCAGTTTTTTAATTTGGCACTTGGGTTAGGGGTGGCAGTGCTCATTTTGGCTTATAGATTTTCTTCCTACTTGAATGGCAGTGCCTAAGGGATGGGAAAGTGAAAAGTAAAGAATCTAGTTTTGTGAGCCACACAATCAAGTTCTACACACACATACACACATTTCTTGATTGGGTGTTTTTCAATTTTCTAGTGATCTTTGGAGATACCATTTAAGAGGAAAGAAAAGAAGCCAGCTTGGCTAAGAATCGCCAGGAGCACCCCTGTTCTTGGAGCGACTGACTAAGCACTTTGCTCTTGGAGGCCAAGGCCAAGTCCACAGGTCCTGGGGAGATTGTCCCCTTACTGCCCAAACTGCCGAGTCACTGAGAACTGTGGAGCCATGGCACACATTGGCTCGATGTCAGCTGGGCCAAGGCCCCTAGTTTTTGAACTCAGCACAGCTGCATTTATAATAGTCACCACTGCCAGAGAGGTTGCAGAACTCTGATAATTACTGGGAAAGAAATAACACAATATTCTTTGATGAGAAGATTACTTTGAGAATTTGATTGTATAATGACGATGTTGCTTTGAAAGGTACTTCCTATTGTTCTGAGTCTGAGACTCGCTAGCTAAAAAAAAAAAAGTGTCACTTGTTTTGACAGGCTACTTAGAAAAATTCTCTGTTTATTACATTAACTGCAGCATTTTAACTGTCAAACTATGAAAGAATGTTCTGCAGTTTAAAAAACAGAATAGAGCTTCAGGGCGAAATTTTTGGCACACTCTTGTTGCTATTGGTATTGAAAGAAAAAAAAAACATACATTCTGAATGTGAAATTAGCTTTTTTTTTAAATGTGGTGGCAGACAGAGTGACTCACAATGCCCATCGTGGCTGCGCAGGTGTGGACCTGGATGGCATTTGGGGGCAAATGCTACAGAACAGTGACAGGTTGACGGTGCTGTTGTTGCAGCGTTGAGACAGGGCCATCAAACACAAACGAGCTCTCAGAGCTCATTGTTTTGACTTTGCTTTGTTTATGAGTCTGAACACGAGAGGTTACTCTGCACACACAGACCCAGCAGAGACTCTTACGTGCAGAAGTGGGCATCCAGGTGCGTTCAAGCAGGCGCTTTGGATAGGACCCCACGGGCCAAAAGATGCAGAGGTAATGGGGTGGGTCGAATACTGTAAAAAGTAAAGCCAGCTGGATACAGAGAGGCTTTGTAGAGACAGGATTCTCCTGCATACAAGCCTTGCAGATCCTTCCATGAAGGGTAAAGCAGCAGGCCCCCCCACACACACACTTTAAAGGGGTCTCTCAGAGCCTTGCCTAGAGTGGGAGGGAAATGAAGCTTGTATTTCTCAAATCTAATTCAAGGTCTGCCATTCTGAAATTTCCTAAATCCTAGAAGCTTAAGTGGCTGGAAAAGAAAGAAGTCCATTGAGCCTGGAGTGAGTGAATAATGGCAAAGGAAAATTAGATGGCCATATTTAAAAAAAAAAAAATTAGCAAGTTCCGGAGTCTTCCAAATGAACTTGAAATTCGTAAACTTTAATCAATTCATTTTATGTAATCAGTGCAAAGTTTTAGACATGTGCATGAGGCAGGAAATGAGTTGTGTAGGAAAACGCTAGGAAGGGTTGAGGGTTGTCCTCCCCTGCCTGTTGATGGCTCTGATGCCTAACAGCTCTGCTGACTTACTGTGCGCTCTCCACATTTGTTAGCAGGCATCAAGGAGCTTTATCTTGCTTAGCAAATTTTGTCTTTTCAAGTGTGTTGTTTTATTTGTGGTGTGTGTGTGTGTGTGTGTGTGTGTGTGGTCGCATGTGCCTGCACGCAGTTGCCTTCAGAGGCCAGAAGAGGGTATTGGATTTCTTGTGGGTTTGCTGATGTAGGGCATTGGGGGACTGAACTGGGATTTTCAGGAAGAGCAGGAAGCCCTCTTAACCACTGAGCCATCTCTCCATCCCTGCTTGTCTTAACTGGATCTTTATTTGTCCAGACTCTTTTTGAGGATGTGAAGTTTGAAATCCTGATATTTTAGTAAGGTATCTTTACTCTGGAAGTCTCAGATTCACCAGCAGAAAGTCATTGGTGGTTTTCACTTCTGGGGAGGATGTGCTCGGCAGGAGAATGTTCACCTTCAGGTGGTCCATCCTCACACGATGGTGGGAGGAAAGAAGAAGCCTGCGCCCAGGAGCTGAAGCTAGGAAACAGGCCTGCTCTGTGGACCTTTCCCCCGGTGCACCCTCCAGTGTGGGCCTTTCCCACAGTGAACCCTTCAGTGCTCAGCAAACTGTTCTCCCTGCAAAGGTTGCCCTGTCGTCATTGAGAGCTGAGAGAACATAACTGCACAAGAGATGCCACTGAGCGTGTCATTTCTGGAGGTTAGACTAACATCTCCCCTATAAAAGCAGTGTGCCATGTTCTGCTCGTGTCTGTATAACTCAAGAAAACACACTGAATTGCTGCCGTTACAGTTCAGACCCAGGACAGCGTTTCTGTAGCTACACACTTATACTTCAGGGTTCCCAGCAAGATTAGCTTAAGTTCTTAACTACTTCCTATTGTTCAGGTCAATCTACTTGTTGTAGAAAATTTGGAAACTACTAGGAGTTTCAAAGAAATGCCTAGCACACTCAGTCCTCTCTCCCAGATATAATTGCTACTGCTACTAATATTTCGTTAGCTAGCTCTCGGTGATTTTCAGGCTTTCTTTCTCCTTTCTTTCTTTCTTTCTTTCTTTCTTTCTTTCTTTCTTTCTTTCTTTCTTTCTTTCTTTCTTTCTTTCTCTTTCTTTCTTCCTTCCTTCCTTCCTTCCCTCCCTCCCTCCCTCCCTCCCTCCCTCTTTCTTTCTTTCTTTCTTTCTTTCTTTCTTTCTTTCTTTCTCTCTCTCTTTCTACAATTAGTGGTATAAGGTTCTCTAGAGCTAGAGTTCTAAGGAGGCATGGCATGTGCTATGTCCCTGCATGCTTTTGTTTTGTGATGGAAGGATGTGTGGGTTGATTTTCTGCTTCTTAGGATCAACAAAGACTATTGCCTCAGTGCTCTTCCTCCCAAAACAGAGAAGGAGCTTCTAGCTGGGCAGGGGCACAGGTGTGGTGGCCAGAAGCATGCTGGGAAAGCAAAGTGCTGCCTGATGCTGACGGAGTACCCAGACAGGGAGCAGAATTAAATCAGGGTCAGATTAGGGGAGGCCAGCTGTGCCATCTTTGGGCGTTAGAAGGAATTTGTAGCCATTTCAGGGCACCGTGGAAGAGCATGAAGGAAAGATGTGAATGGTCAGATACACAGCACATTGATCTCTGAAGGTGAATTCTCTGATGACTGTAGAGAATGCACCAGAGAGGCCAAGCCTGAGAACAGCTAGATATTTGTATGAGAATAAAATTAATGGGTTTTGGAGAAGTTAATGATACCATTTGAAATACATGCATGCACTCCAAGAGCTTGCTAAATAACTTGTCAGTAATGTGGAGCATGAGAGCCAGGATTCTATTTCCACAGATTTGCCACCAACACATCCAACATCTCTCGGGTACAAATCTCAAAGAATTTAATAATGTCTGCTAGCCATCTCCCTGCTTTCCAAGGGCTTGCAAATGGAAACTCAAACACAGTTGTATTTAATGATAGGCAGATTTATTAAGTGCATGTGTGTTAGGCACTGGGCTAAATAATTCTTTAATTCGATTCTCTCAACCAACTATGAGGCAATCAACATACTTCTCACCTTGTACATTAGGAAACAGAAGCTTAAGCAAAGCCAGCTGCCTGTATTTATCCAAATTATGGTGGACTCAGAATTTGATCTCCATGGCTAGCTCCAGACTGTGTTCCACCTGCCACAGTCCTAAAGGGACTCAGAATAGCTTTGAGGGTTGTGTTTGGGTCATTGGTGAGAAAAGATGTCATGGAGATCGGATTTTAAAGTAGTTATTACAAGATTACCTCATCTCATTAAATAATTCCTCTATAAATTTGAAATACAAGCGTAGCACATTCAGTAAGTTATTAGCTTTGGGAGAGGTTCTGATGCTGTCTCAGCCTATAAGGGGTTATAGTGATGGAGATTATTCTTTTTGTAAGCTCCTGGAGCCTGTAGTTCTCCTACGTGTACCTCATGCACTGAGCTCTAGTCCGTATGGTCAGTAGCAGTGTACATGTGGTTATGCAGGTGTAACAGTGTTCAAATGCCCTGATTCCACAGAAGTAAAATGGTTTATGATTAGTGTTTCCAGATTAAACATAGGATACCAATTAAATTGAGATTTCAGATGAGCAATGCTTTCTTAAAACTATATGTACTTCATGCATTGTTTTTGAGGCAGAGTTTCACTATGTAGACCAGGATAGCTTCAGACTTAGACATACCTGCCTGCCTCTGTCTCTGGAGGGCTGGGACTAACGGGGTATACAACCATACCTGTTTCTCATGCATCATTTTATTTGCTAAAACTGGTCCCTGGCTTGAGATTATTAGTTGGCTCATCTTTGCAGCTGTCTGGAAGAGTTTTTGGAAAACTTGTAAGGAGACAAACCCCAGATGGGTGGAGCCACCTTACTCCACCAGAACCACACACAAAACCTAATGACTCATATTGGAATAGAACTATGTAGTTTACATGGTGATCTCATATTCTTCAACTCTTTGAAGCATTAAATAATGCTATAAACTTTATGTGGCTAGTTATAACTTTCGTTGTTCAGAAGAAGAAAGTGAGCTGAATGGAATGTCAAGCAATTCTCTTCTTGTTGCGATATTCTTTCCTCCCTGCAAAGTTGTTTCAGATTTCTTCTTTCTAGTAGAGTTAGTGAATCAAAAGAAGATGACCAAAGAAGAAGAGGAGAAGGAGGAGGAAGGAGAAGAATAAGGAAGGGGCAGGAAGAGGGGAAAGGGGGAAGAAAGGAAGGAGGAAGAAGAAAAGAAAACAACTCACCTTATCCCTGATAAGAACTGACAGTTTCCTGAGAAAAAAGTAAAGCTAACAATGTGTCCCTACAGTGCTTCGGGACATTTGCATTTTCTATTGCTCCCAAAACCAGAGTGTGAGCTTTGCCATCTGACTCCATACTCATTGGCTTATCCTCTTCTACTTAATGCTTGGGTATTTCAAAAGAAAATACTACCAGTTGTACATCTTACAAAGTTTAATGTTAGGAGCTGGAGAGATGACTCAGTGGTTAAGAGCACTTACTACTCCTGTAGAGAACTGGGATTTAGTTCCTAAAAACATTTAGGTCTTAGGGTCTCTGACCTATGAAACCAGGGCCCCATGTCTTACAGAGATAGCATCCTTTCTCACAAACAGGGAGCCTTTGCTGTTTACAGACAGTCTGTATTTATTTCTACTCTCATAGAGAAGCACAAAGCCCAACTGCATAGACTTTACCGTTAGAACAGCAACTTCCATGTTACAAACTACTCTGTGGTCACTGTAGGTAGGAGGGTGGCAGCTGGCCTGGCCATTTCGCTGTTAGTCACAGGGAATGTCCCTGACATGTATGAAGAGGGATAGTGGGAAGTGGAAAAAGCAAGCACCAATGACAAACTGTTTCTCTAGACAAGGGTGCAGATCCCTACCACGCTTCCCTTTAAGTGAGATTCACGCACGGTCCCAAGAGCATCAGAAAGCAACGGGATGTTAAGACGTGACTTTTAAGTAGCCTATCAGGTGTGGTGTAGTCTTGCCTCAGAAATAAACATTCCTCCGCAGAGGTAAGCAAAACCCTCTTTAAAATTTAGGAACTTAACCATGACTTGTGCTCACATTTGTAATGTTGGCTTCTCTCAGTAGTTTAGACACAAGTCAGGGTCTACCAGGTGGCCAGTCTACTGGAACTGGTTTATTCACTTTCCCACCTGCATGTTGTAACCCCCAGTCATGCCTACATGCCACTTGGTAGATGGGCGAATTCTTCATTCTGCCCACATCCCAATAGCTGAGGGACTCTGTCTCTGACCTTGATAAATTCCTTGATAAAACGGTATTTACCAGCAGCGTCCAATATCGCCCGCGCCCTCCCATCCTTTAATGTATAAACTGCTTCTCCCTCCATCCCCGTTTATTATCTTGTCTGTAACTAGACATCACTGCCAGAAATGTAGCCCTTGCAGAAACTAGGCCTTTCCACAGCGGGATCCAACAAAGCCACATCAATGTGGCACCACGCAGGTTTGTAAAGAAGCAAGGATGCCTAACATCTCTCCCTGTGACGCCTGGAGAAGGACAAGTAAAGACCAGGTACATTCACCAGCTGCCACTCAGAGCGTCCTGAGAGTCAATTCACTTCCCCAGCTGCATAGGTTCCTCTTCTGAAGGTCCATGGGAGTTATCTCCTCCCTACTCTCGCCCCGTTTCCCTTTCCTCTTGAAAGCCAAATTGCCTTCAGTCCTTGGGACCCTTTCATTACCGTTTGAACAGGCTGGGGGCTGATTTGTAGGATCGCTTCTCTATTTTTCCCCCCTGTCACCGCCATCAAGACCAAAGCATGAAAGGTGCCTGATGCCACTGTTTTGCCACGAGAGACCCGCTTTTTAAAATATGACTTTGTTCAGTGCTTGAGGTAGGGAAGGCTTGGTTTTAGATGTTCTCAGATGCTCTTTGAGGGCTGGGAGCAGATGACAGGGAGTACCTCTATCTGAAGCAAGAGTGGAGAGACGAGCCTTCCCAAAGATGCTAGATGGCACAGCAGCCCTGAGCTGGGGACCTTGGGGGAAGCCAGGTTTGCTGCTGTTGATTCCTAAGGCCGACACTGAGACTCACTGTCTAGGAGAGGTGCTCACATTTTGATTTGCAATGGTAGGCACAGGTCGACCAGACTAACTTTAGTTCCATCTGCCTAGTATTTACCTCAACTATCAATCCTAATGACATGTTGAGGCCCCAGAGGGACAGGGTCCTGGTTCTGGACAAATCTCTTATGACTGTTTTCATCACTTTGTGAATTTTTGAAAAAGTCAAGTCTCCTCACGCCGTGCGGCTCTGACCTCTCTCACCTCATTACAGCTGCTTGCTGTAAACAGGACCAAAGAGCGCTGGGCAGCCCGGGTGTATTGCCAAATGGCAGCAGCCTGCCCGCTCATTTCATTGAACACTTCAAATCACAGCGTTGTTTTTTGTCATTGTTGTTGTTGCTGCTGCTGCTGCTGCTGCTGAGGTGTTTCTTTCTTTCTTCCCATTCATTTGAAGGCTAACCTGTGTCTAGACATTGTTCGGTTTGCTCTCAAAGGCCCCCACGGGCTTCAGCACAGTGTCTGGTCAGTCCCTACAGAAGGCTTTATTCCGCTGGCTTGGTTGCTGACAATGGACGACCAGGGCTGGGGCAAGCTGCCACCAGTGTCCGTATACCAGTGGTACCCCCAAGAGAACCTCTTCTGAAAGCACCAAGGTGGACCTTTTCTGGGTTCTTCCCAGCAGGTTGTGCTTTATGAGAGGAATGTGAGGTTGAAGAGGTTGAAACCATAGCTCTGCTTCCCATTTATTGCCAAAGATAGAGGGGATTCCTCCAGCCTGAAGCCATTTCCTGCCCTTTCTGAGACGACTTTCCTCAACTGTGTGTCTCTAAAACTATTGGCTCTGTACTACCTTTTCCAGGCTCTGTCAGCCACCCTGAGATTCCTCTCTGGACATCATCTCGGAGAACAGGTTTTTCTCTCCATGATAACTCTGCTCTGTGTGGTAGGTGAAGGCTAGGAGAGGGCCCAGAGTCCAGTTGATCTGAGTCGGAGCCAGCTGATGGGTCACCGAGACCCACCCCTTACTATTGTTAATAAAATGATATTGGACTATAGTGTTTATTATTGCCCCTATAATCAGTATGGCGGTATTATTTAACGTGCTATCATAATCAATAAGACACAGACACCTGTTAGATTTTTGTAATTACCTTACAGCACCTTGGGCTGGACAGATAATTCTACCTATGCTATCTCAGTTACCTCCCAGCCAGAATCCAATGCCATCCACCTTGACCATTTCTGTCTGGGTTACCTTCCATCCATAATCTTATAAATACTTGCTTATATTTTTCATCTTGGTGTTTCTTAGTCCTTTCTCCTGGCCTACATGGTTCCTTCCATGCTAACCAATCATGGCGTCTTCTCTTCCCATCTGTCTGCCTCCTTCCTTCTCGTCCTCAAAGCCCAGGAACCTTAGCCATGCCTACCTCCTTCTGCCCTGCCCAGGTATAGACCTTTTTTTTTAAATTAATCAATCAGGAGTAATGTCTGGGGCAGGTTTATACAACAAGGATGGGGCAGTAACTAGATCTTAAGGAACAGTAATTAGCATCAAAATACAAGCATCAGACCAACCCCCAACACCTTACAGAGCTGAGTGCTCATGCAGAGCTTGTTATCTGAACTACCACTTAGCTCCCAACACTGTGACTCCGGAGCACCAGAGTGTCCAGTCTTGTTCAGTCTGTTCCTATCTACTTTCCACTGTCCAAGAATCCTGGCAACTTCCTGTCTTCTGGTGAAGTTCTCTATGGGATGTGGTGATGGTACCCGCTTGTTTCTCACTAGGCCTTTCATACCACAGATGAAACCCTGGCCAAAAAAGTTCCTACCCCAACCATTCGCTGGCCACCTCCATCTAGACCCCACTTAACTTGATGCCAAGTAACTAGCTGCATGTCATAACTGTATAATTATACGTTTTTTCTATCATTTGTGGAAAAAGATTGATTTTTCCATCCAATTTCCTCCCTCTACTGAGAATTAAAATACCCACTTTTGCCTGTGGGGGGTACGTCCTAAGATCATGGATACTTGACTGTGGGTGGTACATAACTGTGTGTGTGTGTGTGTGTGTGTGTGTGTGCGTGTGTGTGTATGCATGGATATATGTATATATAATAAGCTCTAGTATATAAATTAGATTTAATAAAGTAAAGCAATCGGAATAATTTACTATATGTTATTTGAAGTTTGTAAATTGTTTATTTCAAGAATTTTCCACCTAATAATGTCAGACCTCAGGTGACCGTAGGTATGTGAAATTACAGAGAGCAGAACTACAGATAAGGAAGGCCACAGATAAGGGGAAACCTCTGTCACTGTCTGTCATGGCGTAAATAAAAACGAAATGTGCTGTGGACACCTTGCATTACTCAGCTTCATTGGGAAGATGACAGACCATAAACCGAGTTTCCCTCAGGCCACAGAACAAGAGTGCTCTGTGGCTCTGATGGCATCGCCTCTAAACTCACCATGAATTTTAAGAACTTCACCCTATGCGCTGTGATGAAAACTTGCCCTTGTAATAAAGCTCTCCTGCTTTTGTGACATAGTCCCCACACACACAGTGCTTCATCTGCCTTTACTCATGTGACCTTTACGGCAATCCACTTAAGGTCTGCCTTACAGATGCAGAAATGATCCAGAGAGTATTAGGCAACTAGAAAGTTCATACGTTAGACCTTATGCCAGTTTTTGTTTCTAATCTAGTGGTGCCTTTTGACAAGTCTAGAGTTAGGAACAGAACAGTCAAGCAAATAACATTCCTCAGAGAGCGTTACAGATTTACCATAGCAATCCAGTCTTGGAAGGACAAGGGCTAGTGAGTCTTGCAGGAAGTCTTGTGGACAGGAAGTTTGGTGTGTTTGTGGAAATGAAGAGGTATGTATGTGGCTGTGGCAGGCAGCACGGCTATCAGGAGAGATTGACAGTGAGCAGTGACAGCTGAATCTAGAACAGGAGATCGATACCAGGCTTTAAATAGCCATGGCGGATGCTAAAGAAGTACTGGAAAGACTAAACTTGGGGTAGTTGTCAGTTACTGGGATGAGAAAGCCAAGAAGCCACTGGAGGTTAGGAAAGAATGCTGTCTGGCCATGAGTTAGATTCCCGAGCTACACAGATGGGCGCTGGGGTTTTCTCCAGGGAGAGAAAGCAGAGCAGGTCCTTGGTGGCAGAGCACCCTGTAAGAGCTGGACAGAAGGACGAACAGGGGAGGAAGGGTTTAGGAAAGCAGGAAGTAGGGGGCAAGCTGTGGGGGGAAGAGAACTCAGGTAGGTTTCTGGTATAGGACACTAAACTCAAAATAGCTAGAAAGCTGCCATCCTTACCTCTTCCCCCAAAGACCCTAAGACTGATTGAAATGTCTCAGCACTGGCAGATTTTGAGTATATTGTCTTGAAGAGCTGACAGTTCATTATGTTTGAAACTTTTGATGAAATGTAATTACTTTTATTGTAATGAGATTTGTAAATTCTAAAGACAGTGTTTAAATTTAACTAAGTTAATGTATTAAATTAGTGATTTAAATAAATTTTAAAATTCTAAATTTTAAAAGACATCTGAATTAAGCAATAAGGATTTTATATGGCCACTAGATAAAATTCTGCTAAACACCCAGAGAACTGCTCCCCCAGTTCCAATGTTGAACCTGTCAAGGTTTGAGGACTGACTTTGCTTGTAAACCTTTCTTTCTGCCTTCAGCTCAGTCCACACCCAGGAGGTGAGGAGATCCAGTAACTCCTTTCGCTTTTAGCCAAGTATCTAGGAGCATTTCTGCTATTTACAACCTATGTCAAGAAGTGAAAACAGCAGGGCTGCTTCTCAGGCTGAAGAGCTGTAATCCTATTATGCCTGCCTGAGCCTTTCCCCCTGGCTGCCTCTGTGGCCATAGATGCACCGGAGGTGACTTGATTGACTTTTAAATCCCCAAGGGTCCTCGTCTCAAAATCCCCACATGTAAGTCAAGTGGTAGATTGGGCGCTTGCTAAGAGGGCCTGGCTCCTTCGGCCCCCCGGTGGCCCCAGCTTCTCTTCGGTGTCTTTCCTGGTCCCGTGCTTTCTAGGTGACACCACTAAGCGCTAGACTGATGTGCCGTCGTGCCCTTCAGTGATGATCCTTGGCAGGAAATGAACGTAGCCGGCGTCTGTCTGCCAAGACCTGCGTTTTGTATTTGTGTAGTCAGGATTCATAAGCAGGCCCTCCTTCCATTCTGTGAACAAGAGCATGGTGTCCTTTCGTTCATGACAAAGCTGTCCTTACGATGGTCATGTGTAAGTCATGTTCTCTTCCTCCAGCTGTCTCTGAGTAGGCCTGCCACTTACTGAGATAACGTGTTTGCAAAATTAGTTTATCTGACTACCTGTTTATCACATTTACATTGCGGTCCTGAGCACTCCATAACTGACTTCAGTTCCATTGCTAGAGCAAATGCCGTACTCTATGTTTCACCTTGGATTGAGTTTTGGGTAGCATGTTGCTGCATTTTGCTTTCTACTTACACACATAGATATGTAAGCACCTTAACATTCAATGCTTCCCGTAAATCTCACATCTCTCTCAAGAACAACTTGTCTTTAGTTTTCCAATGGAATGTCACAGGGATGGTGTCTTAGTTACTTTTTTTTTTTTATGGCTGTGATAAAACACTATACCAATGCTATTTATAAAAGTTTACAGGGGCTTAAAGTTTCATAGGGTTAGAGCCCCTGACCAACATGGTGGGACGCATGGCAACAGCCAGGCAGGCATGCTACCAGAGCAGTTGCTGAGAACTCACATCTTGAGGGGAATCCGCCTGGCAGACGAAGCTAACTGGGAATGGCATGGGCTTTTGAAACCTCAAAGCCCGCCCCCAGTGACACAGCTCTTTCAACAAGCCCACACCACCTAATGAATATCAAACAGTCCCAGCAACTGGAGACCAAGCACTCAAATACATGAGCCGCTGGGGGCCACCCTTATTCAGCTACCACAGATGGTGAGTGTCATTTAGTTAGGCTTCCTTATATTGCAATGAACAGTAAAATTACTGACTAATCTTATCTCTGATCATTAATGTCACTAAATACCATTTAAATGCTGTTTAATAGCATTTAATAACATTAACGATTCCAAAATAATTTTAGATACAAAAGGCAATCAGGATGCCAGGCAATGGTGGTGCATGCCTTTAATCCGAGTACTCAGGAGACAGAGGCAGGCGGATCTCTGTGAGTTCGAGGCCAGCCTGGTCTACGTTGTAAGTTTCGGGACAATTGGGGCTACAGAGAGAAACCCTGTCTTGAAAAAAACAAAAACAAAACAAACAAACAAAAACCCAAACAAACAAACAAAACTCACAAAACAAAAAGGCAATTAAGAATTTACTTAGTCTTCTTATGTTAAAAACGATCCCTTAACTCCATATATCAAAGGTAGACTACTGATTTTATGGAACTAAGCTTTGGAATTAAAAACCATCAGTACAAATCATCAACCCTTTGAACAGTGGTGGTCCATGGACTGAGTTTCAGGTATAGGGGTAAACCTTCCTTTCCCTGTCTTAGAAATGCCAGACAGTGTTATTTGTCTTGTTCTCGTCTCACGGACACCCCTCCTTAGGGCTGGGTAAGGAAACTGGTGAGTCCTCTGGGAAGAGCATCACACATGACCTAGAACGGCGATAGCAGCAGCATCACCTTTTGTTAGGCTAAGATACCACACCTGAGTTCAAGAAGTGTGAACCCATTGTCAAGTTGTCCAACCACGTGTCCCTCGTGCTTGAAGGGGCAAGCTTCGTCCTCGTTGACTGAGGTTGTAATAAAAAGCAATGTTTTACAACTATCTACAAAATGTCCGGTAAGTTAGCCAATAATGACCACATAGAGGGCTCTTCCCACTGAGATTGGACGGGACGGGAGCCTGTGTACATACGACTCCTCCGTATCCTTCCCACCATTGAATACATTCATTTCATATGGGGCACACCGTCTTCTTCGGTCAATATCTTTTTCAGCTAGAATAAACCCCCCTGAACACGTTCCTGACCGCAGGATCTGTTCCCCTGTTTGAAGCGTGTGTAACGATGTTCCGTTATTGTCCTTCTTTGTAGACCTGGCCAGAGGACCGTGGATGACCTAGAGATTGTGTACGATGAACTCCTTCATATTAAAGCCTTGTCCCATCTTTCTACAACAGTAAGTCTCTCCTAACCAGGCCATGGTGCGTGGGCAGGCATTCAAGTGGAAGAGAAGAGAAAAGTAAATGAAAATCACAGAACAGTAACAACAAAACCAACCAAACAAAAAGCCCAGCATCCGAGCCCAAGAAATGGCTCAGCGTAGATACAGGCACAAACCTGACCCCCTGAGCTCCGTCCCAGTAACCCAATAGCCCACACAGTGGAAGGAAAGACCTGACTCTCGCGAACTGTTCTCTGACCTCTACATGCGCACTGTGGCACGCAATCACCCCACAAAATAGATAAGTGTCCCTAAGGGGGCTGCCTGGTGGGAATTTGTTATGAGCTTGTCCAAACAATCGTTTGGGTATAGACTTTGAGATCCAAGCAGCCAGTCTAATGAAAGCATTTCTGGATGGCAGGAATTTGTACGAGCAAGGTGATAGGCAGCTTCGAGGTGACCCTGGGGACCACAGCTAACAGGGGCACCCACGCAAAACCCAAGCCCCTTCTCCTGCACCTTGCCTTGCCTTGTTCTCTCTTTTCCCTCTAGGTGAAGCGAGAGTTAGCGGGTGTCCTCATTTTTGAGTCTCATGCCAAAGGAGGAACCGTGTGTAAGTGAGAACCCTGATAAAGCCCTGTGCCCGGCCACACCCTCTGCTGTTCAAGGTCAAAGCCACCGTACTCTCCCTCTTGGCCCCTCTCTGACACGGCAGGGTGTCACGTGACACTTGTGCTTTTCTGGACCTGTGACCGGTCCAGCTTGGGTCAGCTACTCGGAATTTTGCCAGTTGGAGTCCTGCTGGTTCTCTACCCCACTGGCTTTCAACCTTGTGCCTAAAATGGGTGGGGTGAATGGAGTCTCTATTCTTGCAGGGCCCTGGCTGGGAACTTCCATGGTGGCTTCACTTCAGCTTGTGGATTTAGAACTAATCTGGGCTGAGGGACAGTTCAGTTAGCAGAGCACTTGCCTAGCATGAAACCCTCCCTGGGTTCTATCCTGAACACTGCATAACCCCGGGGGGTTGGGGGGATCATTAAGGGGATGGTATTGGGAGGTCACTCAGGGGAGGGAAATAGGGGGACTTTGAAGTTCAAGGTCAACCCTGGCTACATAGCAAGTTTGAGACTCAGTCACAAAAAAAGGTTAAATTATTTTTTTTAAAGAAGAAATAATTTGGCTCTTGAAATCTCCTGTTATAGTTATATTAATGTGATCCGATATTATATCGTATCAGTGCTATTGAAGCTGTGGTTTCCACGAGTCCTACGAAGTCTTTGCTCAACAGTGGGGTCAAGGCCAGGAAATGCCTCTTGTCTAGTCTGTGGCAGAATCAGAAGATAAGTCCGCATGTGACCGGTTCTCGGGGTTCTGCGCCAGACAGACAGTGAGGGCTGGATATAAGTGGACATTTCCGAAACCCGGTGACATGCAGAACACATTGTTAATCTGCAGCAATTAAACTTCCAGGAGACACGTTTTGGAAAATTTTGCTCTGTTAGCTACATTGTGATAGTTAAGAGTAAACAACAAATGTGAATTACAGACACAAAATTAGTTTTAAAAATTGTGTCTCAAAATGTCTTATTTTTTTGGTATGAGAGTACTATTTCTAACACTGGTACCTCCGTCAGCAAGAAACTCATTTTTTAGCTTTTTCAGAATCACTTTTGTATTTTTTTGTTGTTTTTGTCTCTTCAATTCGTTTTTATTTAATTCATTTTCATTTGTCTCTTAATTCTTTTCATTCAAACTCAATAGTTGTTTTC